>NC_133462.1:91071887-91416887 GCF_048565385.1 Saimiri boliviensis
GCGAAACACATTATTTTGCTAGTACAAGAAGAATAAATACTGTATTTGGAAAGTTCCAGTGTTCTTTAAAATATCGCTGTTTCCATAGCAATAACATAATGACTAAAGAGTAGAATTATGTTTCTTTAGAAACCACGTGTATGGATACATGTTCCCATGAAGGGTTTTGAAGCATCTCACCTGCTCATGGTCCCAAAATGGAACAATAGTAATCAAATCAATCATTATCTTGTGAAATGAAACTTGGCCAGTTTTCTACTGCCTACACACTGTCAGCCTTCTGCATTTGGTCATCTGTGTGGTATCTTTTTAGGCTCTGTGCTCTTAGAAGATGGAGAATAGATCTGTGTTCATTCATTAGTTCATTTGATCAACAAATACGTATTAAACACCTATGGTATGCCAGGTACTGTTCTAGGCACTGAGGACTCAGTGACACTGTGGAGCTTACATTTGAATGGGGGAAAACAAGAAAATTCTTTTTAACAACAAGGAATGTCACATCATGTGCAACTGTGCATATGGACATGCCTTGTGGTGATGTCAGTGATATTTTAAATACTTTGCAAGAATGCATGTTGCAATAACGTATTAGAAATGCAGGGAATAATGGAAAAGGAGAATTCTAGGAATGATGGTAACTGATAAGCTGATTCCCAGGTCGCTCTGCCAGAGATTCTGATCTAGGATGAACTTCACTACACTAAAGATAGCAAAGGATATCTTAGGGGGGTTGGACAATTAAGGTATTACAAACAAATAAAAAGGAATGAGTTCCGAGTGGGTGAACGCTTTTCTGGAAAATGGGGTATATCTCTTAGGATGTAACTTTGATCTTGAAAACTCATCTTAAGTTGGGAAGATTCTTTGAATGTTTACCTCCTCTGTTGACTTGGAATTGAGTGTCTTAGCCTCCCAGTAATCCTCCAAGTGTGTTCTGTGTGCTGATTTTGCCCTGAGGAGCCCTACCTTGCTCTGTACTCCCAGCTCTGACTCCCAAAAGCCTTCCTGAAGGCAGTGACTAGGTGGTGAAGATGTCACTGCAAAGGTCACTTCTCTGGTTAACTAACAGCTGTCTCACATCTGTCAAAGGGGTTGCAGGTCACAAGTGTCTCCATGCTGGGGCCATCACTATTCCAAGAGAGAACAGTAGAAGGATCAGTGTCCCCACCCACTCCTGGAGGCCACACATCTTTGCCTCCTACACCAGGCTTCACTTGTGCTTTCAGTTGCAAAACCTTGAAATATTTAATGTCTTCAGAAAGCCACGTCTATTTACTGCGTGTGAGGTCCGTTTGTGTGGCAGCCTCGCTGGAGTCCTGATCGTAAGTAAGCAGCCACCTTTACTCTCCCAGACTCTGAAAGGTTTGACTCACTGTCCACATCTCTCCAAAGAGCTCCTGGTTTGCAGACACTTCCCAAGCCATCCTGGGGGCAGAAAGAGCCTCAGGGACCAGCAGGGTCACCGAGTCAGAGGTTCTCAGGGCAGTCACCCTTTCTTCAGAATCAGACAAGCCGCCCAGCTACCCAGATGCCTTCGTAGACTCTCGGTGAGCAGCAAGGTCACAAAAAAAGAAAAATGACGAAAGGCAAGCGCAGATTTTCAAGGCAAGAAGTTCAAAGTCTTCCTTTTGCCCCCAGCAGAGCCAGAGGTCTGAGAGTGAAGGGAAGGTCTCACTCTATGAAGGTGAATTCTGGGTTGCCAGCCACCCAGTTCTTTTAACCAGTGTGATTCCACCCAGATGTTCTTTCTTAAATGCAAAGACATCATTTTTCTTGCCAAGAAACAGAATGATTGATCGATCAAGCCTCCTCTAAATCATTTCATCTTATCCATTCCCATCTGAAGGAGCAGATATTGCATTAATATTAATATGCTTATTGTGTCCCTTGAGAAAGAAATGCCCTCTTAACCCCCCGCCCAATTGCTGCCATCACTACGGGGATATGAAGTTAGAGGAAGAAGCTACCAACAGCTGGTGGCAGCCCCCTGCTCACACCTCCCTGCTTTTTAAAAATGCTATGCTTGTCAGATCCAGCTTCTTGAGACTGGATGGCAAAGGGTAAGGCAGGAACACAGCAGATTTCAGCTTTTGCATGCAGAAAAAGGGATGTATGCTAAAGAGGGTGCAGGCAGCATTCAATGCTGATTTAAAAACTTTACAAAAGATTATTTGCTTTCAATATTATGTAGGTAACATTTGAGCAATTAGACAAACATATGGAGTAACTGAAACCACCTGTAGGATTTGAAAAAGTCCTCTGTCTTTCATTCTCATTCATCCAAGATGCTTTAATAGGAAGAAAAATGTGGGCAGCACATGCCTTAGATTTATCCTCATTGTGACTTTACGGATGTTTATGATCAAGGGTGGAGTTTGCAACACCAGGGCGCCTTCTGTGTTGGAAACAGTTGACCATCAAAAGGAAATCTGTGCCATTTGCCCAGTCGAGAAATAAATCTTCCTTTACTCACTTTTGCCCTGGCCCCACCTATGAAGCCCAAATGGACCCTGTTTCAACTTATTTCATCTTTGGAATTCCAGGTAGCATTTTTAGGTATAATAAATTCACACGTGGAATGGAGATTCGACAGAAACTTTTGGCCAGTTGAACAGCTTTCTTGTAGCTATTTCATTTTCATTTATTTTTTCTAATCTGATCAAAATTGGGTGAATTTCATGTATATATGAAATCACTGAGCACATACCAGATTGTCAGAGTCATGCAACCATCTCTATTTCATAAAACACTACTTATATATCATGCAACTAAGAAAACATGAATTTCAATAAGGAAACATAAGTATTAGTAGGAAAAGGCATGATTAAGAAATGTATTGCTTGTTTAAGTCTATAAATAATGGCCATTGGGAAGAACATGGTTAACATAACCCAAAATGTAGATCCATCATATGCCTGCCTCTTGGGGAGAGAGACGAGAATAATGTCAAACAGAAAGAAATCTTGGCTATCTTTTTTATTTCTTTCATGTGTAACAAATTTAAGATGTGCCTTTCTTCCCTATGGCTCAAATACTATTAATTTTTATAGTTAAAAATGAATTCTAGTAATTTTTAACTTTTGAATTCTAATAATTCCTAAATATAACAGCAACGCTTTTGGGACTAACTCTTGATAACTCCATGGAACCTTAAAAACAGTAGCAATAGTAGCCCTGGGAGATGCAAGCTCCCTCTCTAGATAGGGCTGCTTCATGGACTGTGTATTTCTTGTTCTTCTTTTTATGGTCAGATCATCAGGAAGTGTTGCAAAGAAAGCACAGACCCCTGCTGTTGGCTCCATGGTCTGTCTGTGTGATAGTTTGGTTGGTGCACACCTGGGGGGATTCATTTGCTGCTTTTTTATCCTTCCACTCTTTTAAAAATGTATTTATTACAAAAATTAGCCAGGTGTGGTGGCAGATACTTGTAATCCCAGCTACTTGGGAGGCTGAGGCAGAGAACTGCTTGGACCCAGGAGGTGGAGTTTGTGGTGAGCTGAGATGGCGCTACTGCACTCCAGCCTGGATGACAGAGCAAGACTGTCTTGAAAAAAAAGAAGTATTTATTTTACTTAAGTAGACACAAAATTGTATGTATTTATCACACAACGTGACGTTTTGGTGGATATATACATGGTGGAATAGCTAAATCCAGCTAACAAATTTTGCATTACCTCCCGTAGTTATTTTTGTGTGAGAACACTATTCACTCTCTTAGTTTTGAAGGAAACAATATATCATCAACTACAGTCACCATGCTGTACCGTAGGGCTCTGGCACTTACTGTTCCTATCTCACTGTGACTATGCATGCTCTAATCCACATCTCTACCCACCTTCTTCCCCTCAGCTACCCTACTGTCTAGTGACCACCACTCTACTCTCTGCTTCGATGAGATCAACATTTTTAGATTCCATAGATGAGTGAGATCTTGCAGTATTCGTCTTCCTGTGTCTAGCTTATTTCACTTAACATATCGCCTAGATTCATCCATGTTGTCACAAATGACAGGATTTTATTCTTTTTTATGGCTGAAGAGTATTCCATTATGTATAGACATTACATTGTCTTTATTCATTCATCCACTGATGGACACTTAGGTTGATTTCCTATCTTGGCTATTGTGAACTGTGCTGCAATAAACATGGGAGTGCAGGTATCTCTTCAACATGCTGATTTCATTTCCTCTGGGTAGATAGCCTGTAGTGGGATTGCTGCATCATGTGGTAATTTAATTTCTTAATGTTTTTAGGCACCTCTATACTGTTTTCCGTCATGCCTGTACTAATGTACATTTCCGCTAACAGTGTGTAAGTGTTCTGTTTTCTCCGCATCTGCAGCACACTTTTAATCTTTTGTCTTTTTGGTAATAGCCAGCCTAACAAGAATGAAGTCATATCACGTTGTTCTGATTTGCATTCCCTGATGATGAGTGATGCCGAGTATTTTTTCATATACTTGTTAGCTATGTGTACGCCTTCTTTTAAGCAATGTCTATTCAGGTTTTTTGTCCATTCTTTCAATCGGGTTATTTGTTTTCTTGCAATTGCATTATTTGAGTTTCTCATATATTTTGGTTATTAATCCCTTATCAGATGTATAGTTTGAAAATATTTTCTCCCATTCTGTAGATCATCTCTTCACTCTGTTGTTTTCTTTGCTGTGCAGAAGCTTTTTAGTTTAATGTCATCCCCATCATTTGTCTATTTTTGTTTTTGCTGCCTGCGATTTTGAGGTCATATCCAAAAAAATCATTGCCCAGACCAATGTCTTGGAGCTTTTCTTCTGTGTTGTCTTCCAGCTGTTTCATCATTTCAGGTCTTACACTTAAGACTTTAATCCATTTTGAGTTTATTTATGTGTATAGTGAGAGATGCGTAGAGTTTCATTCTTCTGCATGTGGATATCCCATTTTTCTGACACTTTATTGAAAAGACTCTTTTTTTCCTTCATTGTGTCTTCTTGGCACCTTTATCAAAAATCAGTTAGCTATAAATGCATGCATTTATTTTATTCTATTCCATTGGTTGACATGCCTGTTTTTATACCAGTACCATACTGTTTTGCTTTGTTTTTCTTTTTCTTGTTCCTCCTTAAAAATAAATGACAGTACCATTGTTTTGGTTATTATATCTCTGTAGTATATTTTGAAGTCAGATAGTATGATGCCTCTAGCTTTGTTCTTTTTGCTCAAAATTGCTTTGCCCATTAGGGGTCTTTTGTGAATACACAGGAATTTTATTATTTTTAAAATACTTTTGTGAAGAATTTCATTGGCATTTGTATTAGTCTATCTTGCATTGCTATAAAGGAATACCTTAGGCTGGGTACTTTATAAAGAAAAGAAATTTAATTAGCTCATGATTCTGCAGGCTGTACAGGAAGCATGACACTGGCATCTGCTTGGTTTCTGGTAGAGGTTTCAGAAAGCCGTTGCTTATGATGGAAGGCAAAAGGAGAATAGGCATGTCATATGACAAAAGAAAGAGCAGGAGAGATGTCAGGCTCATTTAAACAACCAGCTCTCACCTGAACTCACAGAGAGAGAACCCACTCATTACCATGGGGAGGGTAGCTAGCCACTCATTACCATGGGGAGGGTAGCTAGCCATTTATGAGGGTTCTGGCCCCATGGCCCAAACACACTCCACTAGACCCTGCCTCCAAAAATGGAATCACATTTCAGTACGAGATTTGGAAGCAATAAACAAGCAAACTATACCAGTATTTTAATAGAAATTGCATTAAATTTTTAGATTTCTTTGTGTAGTGTGGATGTTTTAACAATATTTACACTTCTGATCTGTGAATGTGAGGTATCTTTTCATTTATCTGAGTCTTGTACAATTTGTTTGATCAATGTTTTATCGTTTTTAGTATAGATGCCTTTCACCTCTTTGGTTGAATTTATTCCTAAGAATTTTTTTTTTTTGTAGTTACTGTAAATAGGATTATTTTCTTGATTATCCATTGGCTTCTTATAACTTAGAAACACATTTTCTTTAAGGATGAACGAAAGAATGTTATTTTTAGACACCCTAAAAATTACAGTGGTAGGCAGAACAATGCTTCACCTCCAAATCAAGTTAGCATCCTCATCTCTGAACCAGTGAATGTATTACCTTACACAGCAAAAGAAACTTCGCAGGTGTGACTAAATTAAGGGCCTGGAGATGGGGGATGATCCCGGATTATGCACGTGGCCCAACGTAATCACAAAAGTCCTTAGAAGTGGCAGAGAGAGGCAGAAGAAGAGCCTGGAGGAGGTGCGATTACAGAGCAAGGGTCAGAGTAATGTGATATGAGAAGGACTCAACTCACAGTTGCTGGCTTTGAAAACAGAGAAAGGGATCATGAGCCATGGAATGCAGGCATCCTCTAGAAAGTGGAGAAGGTCACACCTGCGAAGTTGAATCACTTGAACTTGGTTGAAGAATGGCCAGGTGCGGTGGCTCACGCCTGTAATCCCAGCACTTTGGGAGGCCTAGGTGGGCAGATCACTTGAGGTCAGGAGTTCAAGACCAGCCTGGCCAACATGGTGAAACCCTGTCTCTACGAAAATTACAAAAATTAGTTGAGCGTGGTGGCATGTGCCTGTAGTGCCTGCTATTCGGGAGGCTGAGGTATGAGAATTGCTTGAACCTGGGAGGCAGAGGTTGCAGTGAGCCAAGATCATGTCACTGCAGTCCAGCCTGGGCAACAGAGCAAGACTCCATCACAAATAATAATAATAATAATAATAATAATTGGTTGAAGAGATGAATGAATGCAAGCATGAGAAAAATAACTTGTCTGAGTGCTTCCACCACTGGCTGAGAAAGAGGATGCCTTATAAAGATATTCCAACCTATGTGGCAGGTAAACTATATATATTTATTTTAGAGACAGAGTCTTGCTCTGTGGCCCAGGCTGGAGTGCAGTGGTGCGATCTTGGCTCACTGCAACCTCTGCTTCCCAAGTTCAAGTGATTCTTCTGCCTCAGCCTCTGGAGTAGCTGGGATTACAGGTGCATGCCACCCTGCCCTGGCTAATTTTTGTATTTTTAATAGAGATGGGGTTTCACCATGTTACCCAGGCTTGTCTCAAACTCCTGACTTCATGATCCACCCGCCTTGGCCTCCCAAAGTGCTGGGATTACAGGCATGAACCGCCTCACCCAGCTGGCAGGTAAACTTTTATGTTGTGGATGAGTACATCAGACTGTCACTATCTCAAGAGTGACGAACTTGGAATTGGAGGACCTGGGTTCAAATTCCATCTCTGCTACATTCTTGCTGGGAAGTTGGGTTTATTCATTCTGAAAGCACTTGTCGCTTGTCTGGTTATGCCCAATCATGGTGATAGGAACATCAATTAACCTCTCCGAGCCTTGATGAATTTATCTATAACATGGGAACATTGATAGGAATTTTACCTGATTGCTGTGAGGAATAAATATCATTAAACAAAATGATATTTGAAAGTTTCTGAAACCTATGATGTTGTCTAACATATAGTTGATATTCAATGAAATCTAAATATATATTCAACAAAATCAAATGAAACATGCATACAAAAACGTGTGTGCATAGGTTTATGTTATTACATGTTTAATACATTCATGTAAACAACACCCAGATCGAAAAAGTCAGAATGCTACCAGCACCCTAGAAGCCCCTTGGAATCACTCACTCCCATCCTCCAGATAGTTACCACTCTGACTTCTAACAGCATAGATTAGTATGGACTATTTTGTACTTTATATAAATGAAATCATACCATTTTTATCTTTAGGCACTTAAATGTTCTGCCTGGATGGTGGTATTTTATAAATTTTGCGTGTGTTTTCAATGATGAGAATGCAAGCTCCTTTATGTAACTTCTTGGTAGAAAAAAGCGGAATCTGGAACAGTGCCTTCAACAAAACACACTCAACTGAATGCTCCTAAGCCTATTCAGTTCAGCCAAGCTGGTGGAGATGGAGACTGGAGACCTGACCATGAACTTGTCGGAGGATGGGGATCTGGTTTTCTAGTCTAGCCATCGTTTCCAGACACCACTCTGTGTGTGTGCGTGTGCGTGTGTGCGTAAAATTATTCTGAGTCAAATCATCGGTGCCTAATTTAACCAGCATTTCTGAAAATATACCTGGTAATAAAAAATAACGCCTTTCACCCCATCCTAATAGTATTAATGGAGATTCATCAGACTGGAGTTAACTGACAGCTGACTTTTGGGATTTATCGAAAACGCTGTTCTTAGCCTTGCAGCTTCCTTCTGGTGACTTTACTGATTGATCAGATGAGACTGCCACAGGGTCCCACTAGTGATGATGGGACCGGTGGTTTGTTTTCCTCTCCAGTCTAGGAAACCCTCAGCCACCATGGCATTGTGGAAAGACCTTTACACTCGTTCCCAGTGCCATTTTTCCTTTTCGTTTGTTTGTCTGACAGATGACCACCATTAACGCTTGCCAGAGCTAGGCAAGTCTTTTGTCAAAAACTCTATAGAGAATATTTTTCTGTATCACTTACTTTCATTTTGAGCCTTTTTAGAAGGCTTTCCAGTTCCCGGTATTCTGGTAGGCGCTGACTTCTGCCGTGCGCTCAGGCCTGTAGCAAGTGGGTTGTTCTGAGACGTAAGGAACAAGGATCTTGAAATGTGGCTTCTTAATGGAGCCATTCTGGGAAGCACTGACCTAGCAAACGGCTCCGATGTATTCACCGTGGTTGTCCACCTCTAAATAGCCACAAACAAATCCTGCAAAGTCATGACAGTGCAAGCTGCTTAAAGGGCGTCGAGGGAGTGGGAAGACTGTGACTGAATAATACCAGAGCTCCAGCTGAGAGATGGTCGTGGTACAGCTCTAGGCTGTGGTGGGCAGAGCTTCAGATCTGTTGAGTTTGAGAGTCATGGCCAAGATTTCCTGCTCACTGCTTCTATTACTATTTCCATTGTTAGTTGCTGTTATCTCCTGGTCTAGATCATTAATCCATCCACTGGCTTCCCATTGCTAATCGCTTATAGGCAAGACATTGAGACTATCCCTTCAAGAGTCACAGGGTCATTTCTGGCCCCTCTTCCACTTTTTCTACACACTGCTACTCTTTCCTGTTATTCGTAAAGAGGTAGATCATAAGCATGCCGTTAAGCAGAGTGCTAATCAGCCAAGCAGCACTGCTGGGGAATTGGTGCCTATTTCATTCCTTCCGTTTGGTTCCGGCTGCACTCTTCCTGTTTTACCAACCAGGCGAAAGGGAGAGGTGTGAAACTTCATGGGCCCAGCAACGGATAAAGAAACACCTTGTCTTCTCATTTGCTTTTGTTGTGAAGGCGACCGTCGGGGGTTGTGGACAGTGCCAAAGAATGGCCTGCCCATCTTCCTCAGTTGCCATAGCAGCGACTAACAGGGTCTCCACTTGGACACAAGGGTTTTCTACAGTTTAAACCAAGACAATGGGAAAGTATGTTTTCTTGACCCTTTGCAGGAAATCCTGCCCAACACACGAAAGAATGCAGCATTTCCTGGACCCTGGGCTGCTGAGGTCTGACTCTCTACGGTGGGCTTGAGTATGTGTGGTAAAAGATGGCTATGCTCTTGCCAAATAAAACCCAGCGACATCATCCATGCCTAGAGGTGCCAACGTTCAGCAAAGCCCAGGCAATGAATTAGTTGGAACATACAAAAAATGATATGTATGATTCAAAATAGACTAAAGGAGGGATATACATCTGACCTTGACTTTGCCCATTTTCACTGCTTAGTTTTCAGCATCTTACAAAGATACCTCTCCACCAAGAACAACAGAAGATACTAGCTGGAAAGAAAGGAAAGTGAGATGTGTCTCACGACATTAGAAACAGACGATTGCTCAGTATCTTTCTTCTGAAAGCCAAGGCTTCCATATATTTTTTTAAAACTGCAAGCTACAATTGTTTTCCCTGGGCCCTGCTGGAAGTCACAGGGTAGGTAAGACACAGCCCATCCTTCCGCTCGCTGGTGGCTCTCTCGGATGGTGTGACATGTCGTAGCAGCAATGGTGCCTCTGAACAAAAATAATGAGAGAAACATCTGTCTCCTGCTACTCTCTTTTCCAGGCAAATGGCACTTAGGATTCTTATTTTAGACTTGTAAGTGCTCCCACAAAAAAGCAGCCTCGGTGTTAACCACATCTCCTTCTTTCTTTGAATCTGTTGATCACTTTTTCCTTTACTTGCATTTTAAGACAGTTTAAAAACAAAGATGGCAACAAGATGCACGCATATCTCTGAGGCTGTGGGATTAAGAAAAAAAAAGAGGTGAAGAGCACAGTGGAGTGGTGTCGTGTTGATTGCAGACCGTTCTTTCTTCCCCGTTAAGAGAAATTGGGAGAGGCAATGTTTTGGAAATGTTTATACCTAATACGCTGTAGAGGTTTGAAAATTACCAAGTGAAGCAGATCATGAATGAAATAGTGTTGAGAGCGGTGCTCTCTTGTAGGCAGGGATCACAGTCCAAATATTGAGGAGGACCTACTCGTGTCTGTTTCGCTCTCTCTTTCTCTCTCTCTTTCCTGCTCTTTCTCTGTCTTCTCACACATCCACACCCTGGCCCATACACAACTACGACTCACTTTCATAAGGAATTCAGATAATGTCCCCGAGATTAAAGAACGACTCGTGAACTGGCATCTCTGAAGCAGCGAGCTGGAAACACAGGCTTCGTGCTTTCCCACTGGGATATTTAGAACATATGCATCAAGTGATGCCATTTTTTGTTTATTTTGGCTTGCCTACAACTAAGACATTTTAGAGCTGGAAGGAACTTCAAAAATGAAGCAGTTCAACCCCTCGGTTTTTCTAATGAGGGAACTGAGGCTCTGCAAAATGCCTCCGTGTGGCCAGGGTGGCAGCGGGGCACTGGAGGCTAGCGTCTGGCTCTCCAGCCCTGTCTCCCCAAGGTCTCCCTGCTCTCTCTGTCTTTTCTTCTCCACCTCCTCAGGCATTTCAGATCGGCTTCCTCCTCCACGCCGCTCACGACCTCTTCCCAAAGCATTCTGCTGCTGTTATTTGGAAAATAACGAACACAGAAGCGATGTGTTTCTGTGGATATTTTAGTGCTCACAGATTTGCAGCATCTGACTCGGCTGAGCATAGCGCTGCGTGCGCGCATGGTGCAGAGTGGGGTGAGCACCGCCATCGCAGTCACTGCAACACGACCTCTGTCGCTCCCCTTCTTTACTATTTGTAAACAAAACTGTGTCTGAAATTTTGTCATAACTTTTAAAAGTTAATTGAGGATAACCGTTTAACAAGATTTAAGATTGCCTAAGAGGAAGACAGAAGAGTAAACCTGTATCAGCTCAAATTCATTCTGGAAAAGTTTGTGGTTAATATCACAAACTGATGTTCTATGCATCCACCCACCTGCCCGCTCATCCATCCATTTATCCAGCCATCCATCCTCCATCATCCTTCCACCCGTCTATCCATTCATCCAACAAAAGCTTTATTCAATCAACGTCTCATTCAGAAGTATTTTCTGCGTGCGCCCTAAGTGGCCGTTATTGTGTGCACGATAAGTTACATAAACACGATCCCTTTGGGGAGATAGAAAAAAGTATGAGTGGCTCATGCGTGTAATCCCAGCACTTTGGGAGACGAAGGTGGGTAGATCACCTGAGGTCGAGAGTTCGAAACCAGCCTGGCCAACAGGGTGAAATCCCATCTCTACTAAAAATACAAAAATTAGCCAGAACTGGTGATGCGTGCCTGTAATCCCAGCTACTCAGTGGGGCTTGAACCCAGGAAGTGGAGGTTGCAGTAAGCTGATATCGTAGCACTGTACTCCAGCCTCAGGGACAGAGCGAGACTCTGTCTCAAAAAAAAAAAAAGGAAAAATATGAGTAATGATTATACATTGGTATGGTTGCTATGTAGCATACACACAGACACAATACAATGTACTGTTGATAGAGATTTGTGCAAGGCTTTTGATTGAACACTATAAAAGCCACAATAATAAGTAATAAATATTTCCTGCCAATTAGGAGTTTTAATTAATAGAAAAGATGAGACATGTATACAAAAAACTCTAATACAAGGTAGAATGCAATGTCATTTGGTCTGAATTACTCTGTAATTTAAGGCATCTTAAAACTTGGGTACAGAAACCACATGTATAACTATAAGAAAAGCTATGAAAGTGGTTGTTGTTATTTTGGAGTAGAATGGAAAAAGATCATGAGGGTCAGAGTGTCCCTCATGGGTTAAAGATAATAATTAGCAAAGAGTGCTACAGTTTAAACAAAGAACGTTGTGTGCCTAAGCAAATATGAACTGTTCAGCAAATACAAACTATGAGAGAATCAGTAGCATCTAGACCAGAGCGGGTCTTCACCACTTAAGGGAAATTTGTAAGATATAGAGACATTTTATTTCATAAATGAAAATGAAGGCTGGGTGTGGTGACTCACAACTATAATCCCAGCACTTTGGGAGACTGAAGCAGGTGGATCTCTTGAGGTCAGGAGTTCAAGACCAGCCTGGCTAACATAGTAGAACTTTATCTCTACCAATATACAAACAATTCGCCAGGTGTGGTGGTGCACACCTGTAATCCCCGCCACTTGGGAGGCAGAGGCATGAGAATCACTTGAACCCAGGAGGCAGAGGTTGCAGTGAGATGAGATTGTGTCCCTGCACTCCAGCCTGGACGACAGAGGAAGACCGTCTCCAGAAAAAAAAAAAGAACGAAAGAAGGGAAAACAAAACAGAGGATTTCTAATAAAGAAAAGCTTTTAAAAAAAACACCTTATTTCACCGAATGAAGAAAAGATAGATATATTCTGATTTCATGCCATAGAGACTTGGGCGAGATTGTTTCTGACAGCAACTCCTGCCATGCTCCTGCAGCCTTCAAGAGGAGGAGGACCGTCACTGAGCCATCTGGTCTGGATGCCAGAGACTGACTTCCAAGGAGGCTTTCTGCTTTCATTTTTTGGTGTTATCAAATGCAATGCTGAGCCTTCTGTAATTGTTTTGCACTTCATCAAGTCACAAAAAGGAGAGCTATTATCTCCACAATGATGGGGAAATTCCATAAGAGGTGAAGCCTTCAGAACCTGTGGATGTAAAAGCAATTCTTTTGTTTAGCTGGGCACCAAGCTGTTACACCAAACCCCTGCCTTTTGATGTCTTCTGGCCATGAGACCCGTCTAAAAACGAGGAAAGGGGTTTTCTGTGTGTTTTCTTACGATGTTTCTTTGAAGAGTGTTTTCTCTCTCTGCTCAGGGCTTTATTAAGTTGTATTTCCTTTCTTGCTTTGGTTTTATTGACTTATCTATACATTTTTTATGCCTAGTCTGGCCTCTTTAATTCCAAACTCTAATGTTCATTGAATTTTGGATATTTTTAAAAGATTTTTCTAGGTTTTGCCTTTTTCTCATGCTGAGATTGACCTTTCTAATAATGCCTTTATCATGTTTTCTTGAAGTAGATTTAGCTACTCTGGTCTTATTTGCCAGTGAAACCAAAGGATTATGAAAAACCTTCCTCTTTCCCTGTCTCCTGTCTTAAAAGGGATCATCAAGAATTTTGAATTAATCACTTACTCATCAGTTAGGAGACTGAGTGCTCTCTCTACCATTTTCTTCAAGTCCTTTTTCTCAAATAAATTAATAAAGATGAAAGCAACAATTCAAGTAGAAAAACATAAATTCTTGTCAGTCAAGTCACACTATAGCTAAAAATCCTAATAACCACTTTTCACATTCCACAGTCTAATTTTTACATTTGAGTTGATTGATTTTTAAATGTTTGTTTATTTTTGTTTTTAATTTTGGCCTACAGTCAATTTTCTAAGCAAACACTGTATTCCAAGTTGTGTTAAGATAGTGGCTTGTCAGGAAGGAAAAATAAAGTTTCAAACTGGGACTTAAAATCATTTCAAATTATTTCAAGTAATTTAGCCCTATTTAAGGCATAGGCATTAAAGATCACAACATCTAGAGTTGTAAAATATCAAAAGAGGTACAATTTTAATAATATGTACATTGCCATGATGAAACAGTAGAAGATGAGTGATAAAGACACCACTTAGAAAATGGAGCCTGACTTTCACATGTGGAAATACCTGAATTGAGCAAAACTATTCTTCTTCAACTGGGCTCATTGGTTATTTAAGGACTCATTAATAGATCCATGAATAAAATCCACCTGTGCTGTTTTTTAAAAAATGGCTGCAAACTCTTTGGCACTCCTCCCATTGAGAGGTGAAATCTCATTCCCCTCCCCTTGAAGATGGGCTGGCTTTACTGACTAGTTTCTAACAAAGAGAGAATGACAGAAGGGATGCTGAGTGACTTGTGAGAGTCATTAGAAGGTCAATACAACATCTCTCTAGCTCTCTCTCCCCACAGGATGCTCTCCCTTGGAACCCAACAACCATAAGATGAGGAAGCTCAAGCCACATGGAGATACCACATGTTAGTGATCTGGCCAATAGCTGAGGTCCCAGCTGTTTGAAATGTAGCTGAGATCTGTTTGAAGGAAGTGTGGTAAGACACATAGACACAGAAATAACTCTAATGAAAGATATGTTTTTACGTGCACGGATCTCTGGAAACGGAAGGCACACCATACTGTGGGAGATTATACAGGGAAGCGCTAAGGATGGTCAGGAGGCAGGGAGTGAGGGGAAAGTGTGGGCAAGGGACTTTACTGTAGCCTCTGTGGGAAGGAACAAAAAGGCAGGGTGAGCAGGTTTAGGACTGGCTTGAGTAATTTCGGTAATCTCTAGGATGTAGGGGTAGCCTAATTGTCTGGTCTCTGAGCAGATAGGTAGTGTCCCAAACTGGAAGAGCCCAATAAAGGAGGTGGTTGGGGTACAGGGCTCTGGACTGGTTGGGGTACAGGGCTCTGGGTTGGTTGGGGTTCAGGGATTTGGATTGGTTGGGGTACAGGGCTCTGGATTTGTTGATTTGCATATGAAAGCCATTGATTATCTCTGTGAATCAGCTAGCCTTGGGAGGGGAGGTCCCTCTAGTGCCAGCAAGACCCTTAATGTCTAAGTACCAGGATAAAAGATATGCTTCACACACCAGCTGACCATCAGCCTCAACTGCCTGACACGTGAGTGAGCAAGCCTTTGAGATGACTCCAGCCTCAGTCACTGTCATCCGAGAGACCCGGAGTGAGAACTGTCAACTTGAACTATGTTAGCCTCCCAAACCCGGGATAGACAATACCAACAACGATGATAGATGGTCGCTGTCAGTGCTTTATGCCACCAGTGGGCGGCTTGTTATGCAGCAGTGGGCGACCAGAACACCTGTTTAGGGAATTGACGTTGCATAATTCCCTTTTACATGCTGATACTTTTGCTTTCAACTTTTAGAGAAACTGTAGGTATATGGTTTATATTATATACCCTCACATATAAGTCATTTTCCATATGATATCCTTTTAACAGCTTAATTATGGCATTTCTAGAATGCTTTAAGCACATAGATTGTCCTTTAAACCATAGTTTCTATTTTGAAGTAAATGACTCTCATCAGTTACTATGTACAAATAAAAATGTTCATTTGAGCTAAGACCCACTGAAGATGAGAACATGGCTGTCTGAAGACACTAACATTATGAGGCAAAAACTGATCGGGCCCCTATCTAGAGGGCATTCTTGTGCTGGCACCTGAGAAGCTATTCCAGTATCCTTGGAAGAGCAGCAGAGGGGTGCAGGTTCTATACCTGGGCTTCCTGAGATTGGTGAGGCGGAGCTCTCTCCCTCATTAACTATTTATTCACGTCCGTAAAGATCAGTCCCTGTGGCTTTGGGCACTACTCATCAGCCTGTTTCTGC
This sequence comes from Saimiri boliviensis, assembly GCF_048565385.1. NCBI lineage: Eukaryota > Metazoa > Chordata > Mammalia > Primates > Cebidae > Saimiri > Saimiri boliviensis. The sequence continues at coordinate 91,087,711 of NC_133462.1, forward strand.
TCTTAGCCACTCTGCTAGCATCTAGAGGCTGGCCCTGGTGACGAACTTGCTCAGCTCACCACCCAGGAAGAAGAGTCATTCCTGGAGCTGATGCTCCTGGGGTGTGCACCGACATGACCATTTATCATGCAATGTCAGTTCCTTAAACAGAAGGTGTTCTGGTCGCCCACTGCTGCATAGCAAGCCACCCACTGGTGGCATAAGCACCGACAGCGACCATCTATCGTCGTTGTTGGTATTGCCTGTTCTGGGTTTGGGAGGCTGACACAGTTCAAGTTGACAGTTCTCACTCTGGGTCTCTCAAGTGGCCGTAGTCAGATGACAATAACTGAGGCTGGAGTCATCTCAAAAGCTTGCTCACTCACATGTCGGGCAGTTGAGGCCGATGGTCAGATGGTCACAAAATAGCAGGTGGTCAGAGGGTCTTCACTCAAGGGGTGCTAACAACCCCTGTTCACCTCGCCTGAATCCAGAAGGGCTGCCCCTCTCTTGCAATAAAAGCAAGGGAAAGCCACATGCCTTCCTTCTGTCCTCCTCTCAGAGCATCTCTGGGTGAGAGGGTCTAATGAAGGCCAGGTACTGAGGGCTGCAAAGTATGGTGCAGGTGTGCCTCCGGCTCCTCTGCCTCCCACCCTTTCTGCAGTCCTTCTCCACCCCCCACCCAGGTGTCCCTGTCCTGGTCTTATCTGGGATTTCTGATGTTACTTCAGCTTCTGAGATCCAAAATTATGATGCTATAATGGTGAAAAGTCAGGTGCGAGTTGGGGATTTGGGGACTAGAGGGCTGTGCCTAGAAGCTCTACTAATCAGACCTGGTTGTCACCAGCTCAGTGTCCTGTAAGGCCACGCTGCTCTGCAAAATTGCTCCGTCGAGACGTTCCTGTTCTACCATCCACCACATGAAAAGACACTCTGGAAAAAAACACAACTCACAACATTTCAGGAAACATAATTTTAAATGCCACAAACTAGGGGTTTCAAGCATTGTTTTGCAAAGCCTAAAATTCTGACATTAACATTTTAATAAGTTGCTGTGCACACGTTTTCAAAATAAAGACTGAAATTGTCCATGGAGGAAATCTCTTTACAGGCAAAGTAAGAAGTTCTCCTTCAGGTTCATCTAAATGATCTCAAAGGTTTCTACCTTTGAAGATTCTGCATCAACTTGTAGCCCCAGTTTCTAGCTACGTAGCAGATGTTCATTGTTGTGTGAATGAATTAGTGAATGGGAGAGAAAAAGGGCATGTTTAAAACTCAGAGACGTAACTTATGCACTCAACCAAATAGACTGAGGATGACTGATACTTCTTGTAACACCAAATACTGGAATGAAGAACTATTTGAGACAGGCTCTATACTACTAATTAAATTGACAGAAGTAGCCAATTGTGCCTGAATCTGGCTGCTCTGTCGTCAACAACTGCCGCCCGCCACCACACACACACAACATCCTGCCAAGTGCATAATCTTTTCGTTAATTCAATTAAGCTGTTCAGAAATGGATGTCTTGATAGATGCAGGGGCTGGTTTTCTATTAAGCTTCATGACTTGATTAAATATGCTCTTTATTCAGATACAGGTTAGGGTTTTGGTTGAAGGCAAACACAGAATTTGTTTCTGTTTTTGTTTTAGAGACAGAGTCTTGCTCTGTTGCCCAGGCTGGAATGCAGTGGCATGATCATGGCTCACTGGAGTCTCAAACTCCTGGGTGCAAACAATCTTCTTGTCCTGGTCTCCTGAGTAGCTGGGACCACAGAAGCATGCCACTATGCTCAGCTAATTTTTAAAATTTTGTGTAGAGAGGGGAGGTCTCACTATGTTGCCCAGGCTGGGCTCAGGCTATCAATCCTCCACCTACGGCTCCCTAGATGCTGGGGTTTCAGACGTGAGCCACCACACCCAGCCAGAGTTTCGATGACCACTTTGGTAGCTTCTCATCATTTAATTTACAATCTCAGCATTGGCTACCTGTACATAAATTTGAAAATGTACATGTAAAGATATCTAAATGTATTCACAAAGAATTCATTTAAATACTCAATAGTGCTATTAAAAATACCTGAACTATAAGTGTGGGCAGAAACCAAAGAACGTAAACGTGTTTTATCGGCTAAGTAAATGCATAGCGAAACTACGTAAGTACCTTGAAAACCAACACTTTCAAAGAAGGAAGAGAGGGAATGAGCAAATACAAAGACCCAAACTGTGAAATGCTTCTTAGGCTTAACTATATAAGGAGTTGAAATTGCTATTTAATTATTTATATACCATAAGTATCTTTAAAAAATTAAAAGTGTAGTGGTTTCAACAGCTTGCAGTGAAAAATAGGTATAATGATGTCCCAAACCATTAATAAAAGATTAAAGAAAAAAAAACATAGCCAAGAAGATGGGGAAGAGGAGGTGAAGAAAATCTGTTGAGAAAATCTATGCCATTTATAGTTATTGTTTTAGTGTCCACTTCCGGCATGGAATGGCAGCTTAGCAGTGACAAGAAGTAGATCTGCCTCCATTATTGAATAACCCTGTGATTCTGGGCAAACTTCTTGAACCTCTGTAGGCCTCACTTTCTCCATTTGTAAAACATGGATAATAATAGTGCCTGTCTCATTAGAACTGTTAAGAGGATGAGTTAACATATAGGAAGTGCTTAAAACGGTGCCTGGCACATCACAGGCTCTGGCTGAGTGTTAAATAAAAATAATTTTTTATTCAATGGTATCATGCCCGGAGTAAGCCTGAAAAGAAAAAAAATCATAAAACCAGTAACAACGTCTTTTAAACATATGTATAGACTGTTGAAGAAAGGGAAATGTAGTTCATTTTGGTCACAACTTTGTGAATGCAGAATAAGACTTGCTGACTTCTTGCAAGGTTCTTGTTCAAAAAAATGGATACTGAAACTTACCTATATTAGGCAATCGATGTCTTATTTCATTTCAATGCAATAGATGTTTGCCAAAGTCATCTCTATTATTATGATGTCAACATGTGATCATCTTCGACCTGTGAAAGAGTGGAAGGCTGAAGTGGTTCGATGTCATATCAATGGATAAAGAAGAACGATGTTTTGTTCAAAACTAAAACGACTTTTAAGCTCCCACTTTGCTGAGAGTGGATAGCTCTGGATGTGAAAGACACTAGGTGACTTAGGAGAAGTTGTGAGAACTTTCCTGCATATTTGCCCTTCAGTCTTGAATGATGAGGCACCATTTTCTTAGATTTAGCTACAAGATTCCCTGGAGTTTCAGATAAAATAGAATTTTTTCCATCATTCTTTATAGGCTCAAGAATGTCAGCCCACCTAGATGCTGCAGGAATAGACGCTGTAAATGACCATCACAGATTTTTCCCTCTTGACAGACATTTATTATATCCAAAAGCCTCACCTTAAGAATATAAGCATCAGAAATGTCATCAGCATTATCATCAGCAGTTGCATTTCAATTCTGCGTAGGGACCGTTTTGTGAGAACCCCATGCCTGTCACTGTGCTCAGTGTTTCACCTCTCTGAAATCCCTAGGAAGATGGATCCTTGCCTCTAAAGAGTTGAGAACCCAGAGTGGGAAACAGGCAAGCAGCCTGAATGTCACGGGATGAGCTGTCTCCCAGTCCACTCCTCTGGGCAAATGTCCTTCCCCGTAAGGCATCTGAACGCAGGCCCAGCTGCTTCTGAAGGCTGCTTTGGCTACACGCAGTGCCTCTTCTCCACAGCAGTCCACCTCCCACCCTAGAGCGGGAGCTGATGCTTTGTTGTGAGTAGGTGGGCGGCCTCCCAGGGGGCTGTAAAGAATGTACAATACAAGGGCTGGGCGTGGCGGCTCACACCTGTAATCCCAGCCCCTTGGGAGACCAAGGCAGGAGGATTGCCTGAGCCCCAGAGTTCAAGACCAGCCTGGGCAACATGGTAAAACGCTGTCTCTAGCAAAAATACAAAAATTAGCAGGGTATGGTGGCTTGCTTCTGCAGTCCCAGCTACTTGGGAGGCCGAGGTGGGAGGACGGTTTGAGTCCAGGAGGTGGAGGTTGTAGGGGCGTAAGATCACTGCATTCCTGCCCGGGTGACAGAGCCACGCCCTGTCTCAAAAAAAAAAAAAGTGCAATACATCTAACAAACCTGCACCCCCACAAATCTAAAATGAAAGTTGAAATTGTTTTTTTAAAAGAATGTACAGTAAATCCAGATCTCCCTCTCCCAGCAAGATCTTGATTTCTTGATTTAGGCTATGAGTCATATGCAGAAAAAGGTAGGATGGTAAATGGAAAGTAAAAACGCTCTACATTTGAGCAGTAGCATTAGGGCTCTCACTGTTCAATGCCAGCTGTGTGCAAAGGGCTCTGCATATACTTGTGGGCTCCATCTTCACAGCAATGCTCTAACACAGGTACCATTGTCTCCATTTTATTTATGTATTTAATTGTTATCATTATTATTATTTTAGAGACAGGCTCTTACTCTATCACCTAGGCTGGAGTGCAGTAATATGATCATAGCTCACTGCAGCCTCGAACTCCTGGGCTCAAGAGATCCTCCCACCTCAGGCTTCTGAGTAGCTGGGACCACAGGCGTGTGCCACCATGCCTGGTTGCATTTTTTACTTTTTAATAGGGATGGGATCTCAATATGTTGCCCACGCTGGTCTTGAATGCCTCAGCTCAAGTAATCTGCCCACCTCGGCCTCCCAAAGCACTGGGATTACTGTGCCCAGGCATCCTTCATTTTACTGATGGAGAAAATGAGGCATAGGGCAGTTACATCACAGCTGCATGGGAGGTTTGAACCCAAGTCTGTCTGAGTCTAAGTCTTAAGGACGCCGAGCCCCTCTAGCCTGGGCACGGCTTTAATTTCTGCCTCTTTCTGTCTCCAGCCTTCCCATTCTCTTCCCCCACTTTCAGCCTCCCTTGTGATTTCAGCCTGTCCCTGGCATCCAACTGCAACTGCTGCAAGGACCCTGCCCTGCCAGAGATGCCCAAGAGTGGAGGGATAAGACGAGGTTTTATCTAAAACAGGGACGAGGCATTCATGCAAAGGATCTAACAAAACATTAGACAGATTCCTGCCTTGGAAGCTTTCCCCATCCTCTAAGAAGGTGACAGAGCTCTGAGGAACCCTCATCCGTCAGTTCGACGGCGACATGTTGCTAATATTCGCCAGCTGTCTGACCAGATCTCCCTCTTACAGATGTGGACACTGAAGCAGGATGAACATTAAGAGGCTCACCCTGGGGTCACACCCAGCACAGCAGGGATTAAAATCCACAGACTTTACATTTCTAGCCTATCACTTGCCCTGCCAGCTTACCGTCCACGCTGTCAGGAACAGAAGTCTAGCTGCCTCATGTGATTGAGTGTGAATGTACACTCTCGATCCCGATTCACTATTCTCAGGGGCGGCAGTGCAGGGAGCCTGGCATATGCATTTGCCTCCAGAGCACACAGAGGGAAACTCATGGGAAAGAGACAGACTCCAGAAGCCGACTTCCAGATCGGGGGTCACGCCTCCTTAAAAACACAGCAGGTCATCTGAGTTTCCTGTGCTTTGCTTGCTTACCAAATTATTTACAGAACCTATGATTTCCTCAGGAGGGTTAGAGACAGCAGGTAGGGATTCCAGGTGAACATTCTCTTCTCACAGATGGCCCTGTGTCCTGAAATTCTGTACGGTACCAATGGGAACCACGCCCACTGTCTTGAGGCCAGTGCTCTGACATTTAAAAACCCAGCTCCTCTTCAGTGTGACTAAACAAAGATATAAATATATATGTAACATGAACGTGAACCAAACGCCGTATCTCTGGAAAGCCCACACTTTGGAGAGATGGCACATAGGCCTCCTTTCTCTTTTCACTGAGAATGCAGAGAGTGAGGACCATCAGGAATTCTGAGTTTTGTTTGCTTTGCCACAAGGCCAGTGGGGATGGCCATTGGTTTTAATGCACATCTTGGCCCAGATACATATTTTCTCTTTGGAGAGTACAGGCAGAATTTTCCAGAAGTTTCACATTGGATAGGTGCTTTCCAGTGGTCAGGCCTCCTGGCCCCCCAGAGAAAGGCTTCTGTGTGGAAAGCTCCAGCTGGAGCAGGAATAGCCCTTAGCAAGCAGCAAATTGAGGGTATAAAGGAGTTCAGGGACCCGCTTGTGCGCCCTGGCTCTGCTTGGTGGCCTCCTTAATTCCTGTCTCTAAAAGGAGGCTCCAAAATACCAGGGATCTCACAACCTGATGCAGTCATCAACTGCAGATTCTGATTTACTCTTAAGATTTGTGATAATGTCTGAATGTGTTTTATGGAATTTGTCATTGGCTTGTATCTACTTAATTTAAAAAGCCCATAGCCCCTTGTTCTTGTCCTATGTGAAGTAATAGTACTGCTCCAGTGAATTCTGATGAGGCCAGTTACTCTAGAAGGCCAGGAATCACTGGCAGAGCAGACGCCCCAATGAGTCTTCTCTCATGGGCCATAAAATTGTCAGAAGTACAAAAATACCAAAGCACGATATTAACATGATCATAAATAAAGATTCAAAGATGATTGGGATAGAGGACAGAATGCCTTATGGGAACGTTTGCAGTCCCTATAAATCAGAGCATCATAAAATCATAATCTGGCAATAAACGTAAGAGGCCACATTCACTTCGAGGTTAGAAGTCAGATGTCCCTTGTGATCTCAAACATGACTATAATTTGTATTTTTTAAATGTTACTATAAATAAATCAGATGTTACTATAAATCAGAGCATCATAAACCCGGCAATATACTTGAGGAGCCAGTTTTCATGTGAGGCTTGGAGTCAGAATTCCCCAGTAATAGAAAAAAGGGTATTTTTAAATGACTTATATTGTTTAAACGTAGTATCCAAAGTTATTTTTATGCTGAATGTATTTGACAAGTGTCTACATGAAACAATGGAGTTAAATTCCTCGTTGGCCTTACATTATAATACCATTTAAAATGTTGCAAACTTAGTATGACTTTTAATCATTTGGTTGACATAATTCGCAAAGAAATTATTTTTCTCCTGTTGTTTTGAGAGCTGCTCGTAAGGTTCTAAGAGACATGTGAAATCTCAGGTCTGACGTCTGCACTGCCCCGACTGCATTTCTCCTCTCTGTAGCTTTTAAACTGACATGCCTGCCTACATTATAGGAGGGTTTTTAAAAAAAAAAAAGAAAGAAAGAAAGAAAGAGAGAGATGAAAGATTCACTAAGGAAATTGGCTATCGTGATTATGGGGGCTAAGAAGTCCCGCAATAGACCTTCTGTAACTGGACACCCTGGGATGCTGGGTTAGGTAGCCTTCATCAGCAGTATCTCTGCATATTTCTTTCATTGTCTTCTGTGGGGCACACTGGTGCCATTAGCATTGTTCTGATTGCATGTGCAGGGTCATGCAGGCAAAGGCTTGGGAAATACTCGAAATCCACAAGTTGGTATTCACATATCTCAAGAATCAAAGAGAGGCAAACCCAACTAAGACAGTGGAGGGAGTTAGTTACATCTTGGTGGGAATTGCAGGTTTCAGAGAGTGGACAGAAAATTAAATAATGATACGATTTATGTCCTGGAACATGGGCGAGAGACCAATCCCCTTATCCATGTTTGGTGTTCCTGTTAGAGTCACAGTAAAGACACCTCATTTTGTCTCATCATGGTTGCAGCAAGGATCAAGTCCTAAGTCTTAAATAAACTTCCACGAACTTGCTTGGGTTAGGATGACAAAATTTGTTTTAGTGGATAATGTAAATTTTTTTTAACTTTGGGAAGATAGAGCATTAAATATTTAAATTTTAAAATAAATCAAACCAATATATTAAGACTTTAGGCTAAATTTAGGCAGAGTAACTATGTGTTTGCTATATTTGAATTTTGGAATACTTAAGAAAAATGGGCACATTCCAATATGTAACAGAATACCATTTTAATTTCACATTTCAATTTAAAATGTGAAATGGAGTTAATTAATTTGACTTGTGATTCTAAGTTGAAAAATATAAAAGATTATTACCAAATTTATAAACAAAATGGAAAAAGTTTAAAGAGGCTTAAGATTCATCATATGAAAAAGTTTCTTTTTTATTAAATTTAAAAGAGCACTGTAGATACTTGGGAAAATTTTGTTTAGTAATCAGACAATTGAAACATTTTTAAAAAGAAGCAGAGTATATTATTTTTATAAATACAATTTAAAATATTTAAAGTAATTTAATTAAGAAGTAAAAGAATCCTTTTTGGTTGTTGTTTTTGGAGACAGTCTCGCTCTGTCGCCCAGGCTGGAATGCAGTGGTGCCATCTTGGCTCACTGCAGCCTCCGCCTCCCAGGTTCAAGCACTTCTCCTGCCTCAGCCTCCTGAGTAGCTGGGATTACAGGCACGCGCCACCACACCCAGCTAATTTTGTATTTTTAGTAGAGAAGGGGTTTCACCAGTCTACCAGGCTGGTTTCGAACCCCTGACCTCAGGTGATCCGCCCCCCTGGGCCTCTCAAAGTGCTTGGATTACAGACATGAGCCATCACACCCAGCCTAAGAAGTCAAAGAATCCTTAAAAGTAGTTGGAAAATGTATTCGATGTTTAAGTAGAATAATAAGAGTTGTGAGTTGAAACTAGAACTTAAGGAAAAATTAGGTTTTTGAGCTTGGGAAGTTTTAATTTTGATAAATCGGGTATGAATTTTTAAGCTCCTAAAGTTCCTACAAGGACCAGAAAAATCAGATTGAGAATTGCAATTATCGTTGGTTTATCAACCTTCCCTTTTATACTGTGTCTTGAAGATAAGGGTCAAGTCTCACCGAAATGCTAATTTTTTGATTAGCATGGTTTTTTCATCAAATGTTTCACACCCTTCATCAGCTGGTTGACCTCCTGTTTTATTCTGTATTTATACAGAGCACGATTGAATATTAAATTGCTATCATTTTTTCTTATTTTATTCAGGGAGCCTGTAAGACACAAGTGGTCTAGAAATGAGCTTGTTTTAAAAACTTGGCTCAGAACTTGTGGCAAATATTTTCAATTCAATATACTATAAATATAATTCTTAGCGCCTGGCACAATCCCGTGAGAGCAGTATGTGTGCCGAAGTCTGTAAGAGACAGAGAGTCCACAGTGATTGTTTCGTCTACCTTACAAGCTCAATCCGTTTGCTGGACTGGGAAATAAAAAGAACTGAGCTAATCTTCCAGCCTTCTTTATTAAAGTGCCCTTTGTAGTCAGTGATTTATACACTGTGCTCCCGAAGAAATGTTGGGGTCCTACCAACCCATTGTTCACAGAGAGCAAATTCTGAGAGTGGACAGAAAATTAAATGAGGCCAGGCGCAGTGGCTCATACATGTAATCCCAGCACTTTGGGAGGCCGAGGTGGGTGGATCACCTGAGGTCAGGAGTTCGAGGTCAGCCTGGTCAACATGGTGAAACCTTGACTCTACTAAAAAATACAAAAATTAGCCTGGCGTGGTGGCAGGTGTCTGTAATCTCAGCTGCTTGGGAGGCTGAAGCAGGAGAATCACTTGAACCCAGGAGGTGAAGGTTGCAATGAGCTAAGACCGGGCCACTGCACTTCATCTCAAAAAGAAAAAAAAAAAAAAAGATAGGATTTAAGTCTTAGAACATGGACAAGAGACCAATCCCTTTGTTAAGTTTTGGTGTTAGAGTGACAATAAAGACACCTCATGGTGTGTCATCATGGTTGTAGTCATCACGGTTGAGACAAAATGATGTGGCAAAAACAAATCCCGACTTGTTTTTCCCGCAGAAGTGACACCCTTCCACCGGTTCAACCAGCCCTTTCTTGTCCTGCCTTCCGCGGTGATGATCAGAGGCTCACGTTCATGAGCCTTCTGGAGTCGCAGAACAAATGTGTGTGACTCACCAGCCCCCGGTGGACCTCAGACTTGACTCGTGACCTCGGCTCAGGTTATGCTACACAACCAGCAGAAAGGTAACCACCCCGGGCTGACCTGGACATAAGGATCCACCGTGGACAGCCGGGTGTGGCTTCAGCAGCTCCTAGAACCTCAGGGCGCAAGGCCCATGCTGGGCTTTGTGGGCAGGATGCGTGCAGGGGGCCAGCAGCTGCTTTGTGCCAGCACAAGTGGGACAGCTGCAGTGAATGGGCCAAGGAGTCACCTCAAAGGCACAGTGTGCCCAACTTCAAAAGCACGGCCTTGCTGCGGACAGCTGAGAAGCAGCAGCAGCAGCAGCGGCAGCCACAAACGGGCCGCTGAGCCCAGCTTTAGGAGGGAGGGAGGAGGGATCGGGGGAGTCCCCATTGTGTGGAGCAGCCCGCTGGCAACGTTGCACAATGCCCAGTCCATGGCAGCTGCCACCGCCCGCCAGAAGCGATCTGTGCATGCAAATGGTGAACCAAGGCCTCTGGGTGCACCGGCTAAGTTTCCTCAGCTCAGTCAGAGCAAGGGACATCTATCTCTAAGGTCCCATCAGACTCTGTAACGGGCGTCCAGGCAATTTTGCTATGTTCTGGTTCTGCCTGCCTCAATGAGAATGCTTCTAATCCAAATCTGCTAAGCAGCACTGATAGGACCCAGCTATGTCGCTGTCAGCCTAAACAGAGAGCCTGGTTACAGGCACTCCTCAGACTCTCCCCCTGTATCACTCTGCCCCACTCATTCTTGTTTCTTCCCCCCGAAGCCCATGTCTCCAGGAGGAATGTGCATGATAGACAGCTCTGTGCCTATTACCCCGTCTTCCTGTCGGATGGGGGTGGTGGACGTTGTAGGGGAAGGAAGTGTTGGGATAAGGCACATAGATGCCCCATCACTGAAAACTGTCTTTCATTGTTTGTATGCGTTCTCTCTAAGTGGGTATTCACCTTGCATCCTGTATCCATGTTATTTATATTAACACCCAGTTTTCAGCTCATCCATGATGAACTCTCAGAGAAAACGGGATGGGCCCCTTGCACGTTAAGTTCATCACTAAGAGTGCATATTTAAGACAGGCTGGAACACTAATTGCTTAGTGGTACTATCACACACACACACACACACACACACCCCCCACCAGATGTTTGAAAAGAAAAAAGATTTTTTGCTTCTTCCAAGGGACTGTGAAGTAAATGTAGGGGCAGGAGGTGTCTCGTCCACACGCGGAGTTGCTAATACTATTCTACAACTAGTTTTCCTGTTCATTTTTCGTCATTGTTGTTCTCACTTTATTTTAAGACCCCTCCCTCACGCTCCGCTCTCTGCCTTTTGTTCCCAGCTATACTGTGTGACAGTCGGAAAGTGTCAGGAGCAGCTTACTTTACCTCTACGCTGTGTCCAGGCCGCCCTCCGTAAGGAGTAAGTTAATGGACTGTTAGAACTCACAGACGCAACACGCTCTGTTCTCCAGAGGGTTTAGATGCAGAAGAGTGGGCTCCCGGCAGTGACAGCTAAGGAATACTGCTCTGGCTTGCTTTTCTTTTCTTGCTTTTTCTTTCTTTCTTCTTGTCTTTCTTCCTTTTCCTCCCTCCTTCCCTTCCTTCCTTCCTTCCCTTTTTCTTTTTCTTACTGTAGTAAAGATGTGTAACTTCCTATTTTACCGGTTTAAGCGTACAATCCGGTGGCACTGAGTACTTCGGTAATGCTGTGGAACCATCACTCTCTATAGCCAGAGCTTTTTCAGCATCCTAAATGGAAAGTCCAGCCATTCACGGCTAAGCTTCCTCCCTCCAGCCCCTGATAGTCTCTCTTCTTTCTGTCTGTTTGAACTCGCCTATTCTCGGCGTTTGTGCCTTTGTGACTGGCTTATTCCTTTCGGCAAATGCCTTCGAGGTTCATCCATGTTGTGGCATGTGTCAGAATTATTTTTTCTTTTTTATGACTGAATCATATTCCAATAAGATTACATCACATCTTATTAATCCATTCATCTGTTGGTGGACAGGTTGTGTCTACCTTTTAGCTGTTGTGAATAATGTTGCTGTATCTGTCTGCTTTTTGAAGATAAACAGTTTTATCTTCTGTTAAAGATAAAACTCAGTGTCCTAAACAGGTATCTTTCGTTCCGGTGTCATCTGGAACCAAAGACACCTGTTTAGGACACTGAGGGTTTTTTTGAGACACTTTTACCTTAACTCAAAGTACCCAGGGTCCTTGGGTGTACACAATTGCCTACTAAGTCAACTTCGTACTGCCTTAGATTTCAAAAGCTACTTTAAAAAAGTCAGAGTACACTGTATAATTTGTATCAAGAAGTATCGTTACCGAAAGCAGGTCCGGATCCAGACCTCAGATCTCGCACAAGAAAGAATCCTGGGCAAATCCATAAAGTGAAAGCAAGTTTATTTAAGAAGAGAAGGAATAAAGAATGGCTATCCCATAGGCAGAGCAGCAACACGGGCTGCTCGATTGAGAACACCTATAGTTACTTGTTGATTATATGCTAAACAAGGGGTGGATTATTCATGAGTTTCTGGGAAAGGGGTGGGCAATTCCCAGAACTCAGGGTTCCTCCCCCTTTTAGACCATGCAGGGTAACTTCCTGATTTGCCATGGCATTTGTAAAATGTCATGGTGCTGGTGGAAGTGTCTCTTAGTGTGCTTCTGCATGATAATTAGGGTATAATGCGCAGTGACGATGCCCAGAGGTCACTTTCATCTCCATCTTGGTTTTGGTGGGGTTCAGCAGGCTTCTTTACCACAACCTGTTTTATCAGCAAGGTCTTTGTGGCCTGTGTCTTGTGCTGACCTCCTGTCTCGGTCTGTGACTTAGACACCTTAACCATCTAGAAGTGCAGCCCTGCAGGTCTCAGCCTTATTTTATGCAGCCTCTGTTCAAGATGGAGTCGCTCTGGCTCAAAGACCTCTGGCAGTATTAGTTACAATCTCACAATACCATGACTTTTGGAGGGACCCAGTATTGTAACAAATAATATCCAGACCCCACGAGTCAGGGGCCTAGAGTGTTTTACAGAACAGCCAGTTTGTACCAAAACCATTGTTTGGACCATTGTTTCAGTGCAAATATCTAATTGTTTGCACGAATTACAATTTGTCATGCTCTAGCCTCCATTTTCATTCTGTGGTAATTGTAATAGCACATCAGAGATTAATATGTGCTCAGTTTTATTATAGAAATTAAAAATAACCAGCTTTACCTGTAGAAATTATACCTCTTTCCAGTGGAGTCATTAATAAGAAAAGTCACCGTCTGTTTTTCAGTTTTGTTTTTATTTTTGCGACACAGTCTCACTCTGTTGCCCAGGCTGGAGTGTCGTGGCACGGTCTTGGTTCACTGCGACCTCTGCCTCCTGGGTTCAAGTTATTTCCCTGCCTCGGCCTCCTGAGTAGGTGGGATTACAGGTGCACACCACCATGCCTGGCTAATTTTTATATTTTTTGTAGCAATGAGGTTTCACCATGTTGGCCAAGCTGGTCTCCAACTCCTGGCCTCAAGTGATCCACCTGCCTCAGCCTCCCAAAGTGCTGGGATTAAAGGCATGAGCCTTTAATCACACCTGGCCACTATTTGTTAATGCAGGGGTTTTCTTCTCTAAAGCCACATCAGCCTTTGGTAATTTTGTCACATTTCTGTTCCCCTTGTCTACCTCCTCCCCGTCTCCTTCCCACCCTTCTTCCCCTCCTCCTCCTCCTCCCTTCTCTTCCAGTCCTGCACTCCCAGCAAGTGGGAAGTTAGGTAGGTTTGCTGGGATTCTCTTATGTACCTGTAACTCTCCTTGTCCAAGAGATGTAGACACATCTGAGGTTCTTTCAAAGTCAGAACTGTAATCGAAGGAGCTTTATCCTGGGTTCCGGTCAACGACAACTTTCTCTTTGTAAGAAACTGGGCAGCACTCTTAGCAGTCTGTAACCTCAGGCCCATCACAGGTCTATGGCCCTTGGTTGAAATGCAGCAAAATCTGTTTTGCAGACAACATACAGAATTTGTTGAAGGTGGTGAAATAGGGATAGCGGGTTCTCAGGCATGTACTTTACCTGTTAGTTTAGGAGCTGAAGGCAAAACATGTTACACATCTGTCTCCCTGGTGCCAACAGTGGCCTGGTGTGGTGCTGGGAATCCCTATATCCTGGTCTTAGCAGCGTGGTGTGGTGGGGTTTAGAGACAAACAAGGCCAGAAATATCCAGAATAGGGACCTTATTCTAATGCTGTCTAATTTGGAAGTCATGATTTTCATCCAAATTCAGAGTCAGAAGGCATGCATTCTCAACTCTGTGGCCCAGTGCTGGACCATCACATCTCCATTCTCCTGGCTCTGCCCCCTGGAGCAGAGTCATATCTTCATACCTAACCTGGGATTCACTCGGGGTGGCTGGCAAAATACTAAGGGAAATATTAGGGGAGTTATAGATTATAGTCTCAAACCTTTTGGAAGGCCGAAAGGTTTCAATGAGATGGGCTGAAGGCAGCCAGTTCTTACGTTAGAACATTAAGTCATAGGGTAAAGATTAGGATAATAAGAACTTCCCCAATTAGGTCTGTTTACCCCACATTCATTTGTCCTCACTCTAATTTGTTTCCTCATGTAAACTCTGTGCTGGATGGTCCTCTCAGGGGCAGGTTGAAGGGGAATTACCCGTTAATGGTGTTTACTCTGGACCCGGGAACCAGACCTTTTATCATTTGTAAAACCACTCTTTTAACCATGTTAATTATCCACAAAGGTGTTGACTTAGAGCTTCTGTTATTAAATCTATACTGAATAATGCAAGGAGGAACAGGGGGTTGTGGGTGGGTTAGCAATCGCCCTCTGAACACAGTTGACCACCATCCCTAGCCCACTCAAATCACTGTACTGGGTGTATGAGTGCCTTTATTCATCCATTGTTGAGTCAGGGTCTGCAGGACAGGCCTCTGTAGGTGGTGACCAATGTCTCACCTAACTTTATTGACTACTGGGATGTTCCAGGCACTAGTTCACAGCACTTCAAAATAATCCCACAGGGAAGTTCTATTATTTTCATACCTAATTTTACTGATGAGGAAACCAAAGCTTGACCAGAGGGACATATCTGTGGTTACCCAGCTCACAGAGGGTGAAGGTGAAACCCAAGCCAGGTGTGTGTGACCTCAGAGCCTGTGCTTCCAAAGGATGTGCTTGACTGTGGCTGGGACACCATCTTGGTGGCTTGCTGTAGATTCAAGGTCATGAGGAATGGCTCTGTGGGTGTCTTTTACACTGTGGACGTTGGTCAGATACAGCCTCTGGTTCCACTGTGCCCTTCCTTGATAGCTTCACCCCCATGTGGGTGTACCCCGAGTCTGAATGGAATGATCAAGCTGCTTGGCAGAGACTCTGTTGATTTTGTCTTATGCCAGCACATTACTGGCCTCAGTTCTTGTCAAAGGAAGGCCTGTCTTTACAAGGTTTTTTTTTGGTCCCAAGGGCTTCCTAATGGCCTGTGATCCCTGATAGAAGTCTTGGGGTGCAAGGATCCTTACCACTTCTGTGAAGGGAATCCACACTGTGCAGACCCTGTCAGCTCTCACTCCCTCCAGTGTCTGACACGTCATGTTTCTTGAATATACAGGTTACTCATTCTAGAAGCCACCTAATAGGCAGAAGGAAAGAATAAAATAAAATGAAATAAAAGGCTGAATGTCCAGCCAAGAGGAGCACTTGGACTAAGAGAAACTGACTAAGGACTGAAAAAAACTTTTTTTTTTTTTTTAAATCAGGAAGCCAGGGTTTTATCTCTCTTGGCCACAGAGGGCCACCCTTGCCTAGCTGTGCTCGAGTGTGACAAAATGGGGCTTATGCAGGGGTTCGAGGCAAGGGACCTCTGCACTCGGGGGTGGGCCTCGGCTGGGAGGGCACGCGGCGGAAGACCCCACCAAGCCCTCTGCAGGTCCCAAAGCCTGGCGCCACCCAGCAGCAGTTCCAGCTGGGTTCCAGCCCGCTGTCCGCCCTCCCCTCCCCATCCCACGACCTCCTCCTGGGCTAGAGGTAACAGCCGGCGGCACCCCCCCTCCCCAAACTGCCTGAGAACCCTGACTAGCACTTGAGGGTGCCAAGTTGCTGTACTCAGCTTTGAAACATCCAACCTGATATATGAACAGTATCTGAGGTCGTACTTCTTAGAGCACCTAGAGAAACTGTCCTCTACTGCTTAGAGCAGAAAAATATACGTAAACTTACTTGACTTCAAAGTCCTTCTCCTTGGTCTGCCTCCAAAAATGTGCTGACCCCGAGAGGCCAAAACAGAGGGCTTACCTGTCATACGCAGTCCTCCTGCCTGCCCATCTACTTGGACCATGGTGTCAAAAACCGGGAAGAAGGATTGAAACCCACGGAAACCTCACCACACTCTTTCGCATGCTGAGCAGTCTTAACTATGGGGTAACGAAACGATGGGCACAAAAACTGTTTCTCTGAGCTCGCTTCCCACAGCATAGAATGCCGGAGGGTTTTCTGCTTGCCTGTGTGCACGTGTGCATGTGCATGCATGTGTGTTTGTGTTTCTACAACAGGGACAATGACGTTATTATTGTCTGAGATTTGCATTCCACATACTAAAGCCAGTGACTTTGTCTCTTCTGATTGTTGGAAAGCTGCTCCCACCACGGTTAAGTGCAGTCCTTTGACCTGCAGCATTGTGGGTGGCCTGAGTGCGGGCCATGACCTAAGGTTTGCAGAAGGCAAAGGAATAAACAGGAGGGTAGGGCCTGTGCTGAACTTACGCTCAGAGCCCTCCAAAACGTGGCCTCCGACGCATATTTCTTCCTCGGTTAATTAAGCAGGGACAGCGAATTTATGGGAAATGTGTGGCAACCAAGCAGCCATGTTCCATTTTTTTTCTTACCTATGGCCATGGCACAAGAATGGAGTGGGAGCAGGGATGTCCATAAATAGTCTGGCTTCGGTTTAACAGAGACAATTCCTTTCACAATCACAGCTTTAGCGTGTGCTAAAAACGACAATGCCGTCCAATGTCAATAGTTCCAGAGAGACCCTTCGGTCCTAGTTCCAGCAATAAAACCGCTGGTGGGTGGTCGCTGCTTCTGGTTGTCTCCGTTATCGTCTCATTGTGCGGATGTGAGGCCCGGTGCACTTTGCAGTGCTCAGGCATTTTTAGAGCCTTTCATGCGCTGGAGTGGCTTGACATTCGTATTTATGTATCTTGCTCGCATGGCAGCAGAATCTCTATTCTTAGGGTCCTCCTCCTTTGTGCATTCGAGGTCACACCCCATTTACGTGGGAATTGTAATATACCCTGAGAACATCAAGCCGTCGTAACTCAACTCCACAATCCAGAGACCTCTTAGGTGCTTGAAGCTCTGCCTCTGGATTCAAAGTCAAAGTGAAGCCTCGAACAAGCTTATTGAATGAAGGCAATTTGTGTTTACTTTAGAAACTTTAATGCCAGATAGAGGTGATGGGGAGGAAGGCAGCAAATCACACTGCCAAGTGTGTGCCTACGCAACAATCTTGCATGTTCTTCACATGTACCCCAAAACCTAAAATGCAATTAAAAATATATTTTAAAAAAAACACAGTGTACTCTGGAAACTTTTGAAGTTTTGTCATCTTTAAGACGTATTTCCCAATGTTGAATTTCTACACAACCCTAGGCTTGTCTAAATCAAAAACCTGGTCATCACACTGACTCTTTCCCTCAGTCTCTCTGTATAGTAGGTCGCTTACTGTGTTCAGTTCTATTGATGTGTCGTTTGATCTCACACCTTCATCCTCATCCTAAACCTCTAGTCTTGCTGCTCTCTAATCTGTCATTTATACTGATGTTACTGGAAAGGGGTCCCAATCCAGACCCCAAGAGAGGGTTCTTGGATCTTGTGCAAGAAATAATTCAGGGCCAGTCCACAGAGTATAGTGAAAGCAAGTTTATTAAGAAAGTAGCGGAATAAAAAATGGCTACTCCATAGATAGAGCAGCCCCGAGGGCTGCTGGTTGCCCATTTTTATGGTTATTCTTGATGATATGCTAAACATGGGGTGGGTTATTCATGCCTCCCCTTTTTAAACCATACAGGGTAACCTCCTGACATTGCCATGGCATTCGTAAACTGTCATGGTGCTAGCGGGAGTGTAGCAGTGAGGATGACCAGAGGTCACTTTGGTTTTGGTGGGATTTGGCTGGCTTCTTTACTGCCACCTGTTTTATCAGCAAGGTCTTTATGACCTGTACCTTGTGCCGACTTCCTACTCATCCTGTGACTTAGAATGCCTCACCATCTGGGAATGCAGCCCAGTAGGTCTCAGCGTTATTTTACCCAGCCCCTATTCAAGATGGAGTTGCTCTGGTTCACATGCCTCTGACACTGATGTCAAAGTAAATTTTCTGCACTACCAGCCTAATCATCCCAGGTTCCCCACAGCCCTCTGAGCCAAGGCAACATCCTTAGGACAGCCTAGAAGAATCTTCATTGCTTGAATTTGAAAGCTTCACTGAAACACCCCTCGGTTTCTCCCAGGTACCCACACCCTTGTGCCCTTCAGTCAGGTATCCAAAAGCGCCTTATTCCCTCACACATCCAAGCCTCAGCCTCAGTTCCTCCTTGTTCGAGAGGGCATATTTCACTCCTCTTCTCTTGGATAACTTCTGTTTCTTCATGAAAACTCACCTGAAGTATGTTCTGCCCCCAAAGTCTTTCTTTTTGGAGCCCATCGGGGCTGAGTTCGGTGCCCCTCCTCTGCTCTGATCTGTGACCCTTGACATGCTGTGCTCTCTGCCCAGCCGGTGTGGCCCACAGATTGCCATTGTAGAGTTGCTGGTCTCTGTTTCTCATGGATTGTGATGTCCTTGAGAGCAGGGACAGTCTCTTTTCTTTCTCTGCATCCCTAGAGATTCCATAAGGCTGACCCATAATGAGCAAGTGATTGCTGGATATGTGTCAAATAAATGCTGCTAAATTACTCATGAAATGATCCTTCGAGGTGGTAGTTTAGATCAACAGTCGGGACCCATTAGAGTGATAAAAATAAAATCGCTTCTTGTCATCCCTTGAACTTATACAAGCAACAACTAAAATTCTAACCCGGAGCTCTGAGAGCTGGAGCTGGGAGGATTCCCGGTGGGGACATCTCACTGCTTCGGATTGCTCAGGGTCGGGGGGGGGCTGCTGTTTCCCTGGGCACATGTTGCTTTGTTTGCTTGCTTTTATGGTTAGTTTGCCATTTCCCTCACAAGGAGATGAGCTGCAGCATCAGGATCCTTCCTTTCTCCAGGGTCATCAATGGTTCACATGAGAATTTCGTACCAAATGGCAGAATCATTCACAGTGGAGCCCTCCACAGGCCAAAAAGGGATGGAATATTAAGGGTGTATCCTTTGCCCAGAAAGAACTCTTCATCATTCAGCAAGGCATGTTGATCAGTTACTTTGCAAAAACTGATACAGTGTACTTCCCCCGTTTCTGAGAGTGAAGCTGAGATTAGGCTGCATGATATATTAGGAGAAAAAAAAGAACAGAATAAATGGGCATGGCCTGAAGCTCAGTGAGTAATTTCCCGGCATCTTCCCGGTGCTGCTCCCTGGGGCTTCCCAGGTAAACTGTGCACCGGCTCCCGGCAGCCTTTCCCTGGTCTTTAGGTGGCCTTTGTTTAAGCATTACATGGATGTTTGCAAGATTATTCAAGCGATTTCCCACAATTTATTTCAAGCATTTACTGTAGGTGGTTTCAGAATTTTAAGTAGCATGTAAACTACAGACCACCTGCCTCAATGCACCACATCCAGCATCCGTTTTATATTCTGATAAGACGGGATAAGGCACAGTTCTTGAACTGCTGCCAGCTCTCCAGAAAGGCACTGGGTACATCGGAAATGCCTTACGGGGCCCTCCTCGCGCTGCCGGGAGCATGTGTCCTTCAGAACCTGGCCCCAGACCTGCTCCTCTCCCCAGAGCTGGGTTCACCAAAGACACTTCCTGAGATAACTGTTCCAGGACTCAGCAATTGAAAACAAACAAACAAACAAAAAAATCGGAAAACATGTTAAAGCCCAAGGACCTAAAGCACTAAGACTCTTCTAAAACCTGACTGTCCTTCTCCAGAGCGGAGACCAGGCGCTGACTCACTTCCCCCCCCCCCCCCCCCCCCCCGAGGTAGGATTTCCTCCTGCGTGTGCTCACAGTGCAAAGGGATTCTTCGAATGCCTTTGCCATTACCCTTGCTTCTTCAGTTTGTGTCTCTAAATACTCTTAGGCTGTGCCGGTGTTTGTAGCCACAGGACACCGTCTTCATCCATATTAACCGCTCCTCTGGGGCGCTCCCTGGAGATCGTCGGCCCCTCACCTTACCCAGGCGTCACCGGGAATGGAGAAGGCTGACCCATGCCTAGGGCGCTCCATGGTCAGAGCAGAGCTTTCACATCCCAGGCAGATCTAGAGCAATCCCCAAAGCAGAGCGGGCTCCTGTGCCTTCAGGAGGTATCAATGACATCTAGCGTCAGTCTGAACAAAAAGCTCCCCTTTGGAAAGACGGCAAACCAAATTCATATGAGCTCCCAGAACTCTATCCCCCCGTCATCCACTTTGATGAAGTGTTCTCACACGATCGATGCTGAAGGAAACCTTAGACCCTACTAAAGCCTCTCAGAGAGGCAGTCCTTGTGCTCCAAACACCTGTTCTC
Source organism: Saimiri boliviensis (assembly GCF_048565385.1). Lineage (NCBI taxonomy): Eukaryota > Metazoa > Chordata > Mammalia > Primates > Cebidae > Saimiri > Saimiri boliviensis. Next base: position 91,108,262 of record NC_133462.1, read on the forward strand.
GCCGATGAATCATCGTGAAATGCAGAACCCATCCTACACAGATATATTGATGGCCTCCGAATATTTTTACGCCAGCGCTGCAGGGCAGTGCATTGGGTGTTGTCCGATGTTTTCATGAGCGTGAGCATTGCTGGTGTTTGTGATTACATTAAAGACACGTGTTCATTGGATTAAACCTTATGACTTCTTTTTGTGGCAGATAGGAAGAAACATAATCTCAGCTTTCAGCCAGCGAGGTATTATAATCTTACATTACCTTTGAGGGCGATAAGGAACAAACATGAAAAGCAAAGCAAACAAATGCTGTCATTTCAGGTACTTCCAAGTACCCTGAGGAGAGAAAAATCGGGCCCTTATATAAGACAGGGGACCTGGGACTGGAATGGAAGACAAGGTGCTCCTTAGCCAGGGGAGTGAGGAAGGCGGGCATCCCTGAGGAGGTGCCTGAATGCGAGGCAGGGGCACACAGATGCCTGGGGAAACAGTGCCCCAAACAGCAGGTGCAGTGGTGTTACGGTAAAAACGGCTGTGCCTAAACGGACAGTGAGACTGGAGTGTGGAGAGCAAAAGGGAGAAGGGTCCCTGGGGAGGCGAGAGAAGAAGGTGGGAGCCAGAGCGTGGAGGCCATTTTGAATTTTATTTTGAGCGTCATTGAAAGGCATCAGCAAACTTCAGGCAGGGGAGTGACATCTGATTTCCGCTTTAGAGAAATCACTCCATCTGTCCTGTAGAAGACGGACTGTAGGAGGCAACGGGGACACGAAAACAGGTTAGGAGCCCGCTCATAGGAGCGACGATGGGCCCTGGGACCTGGCTGTCACACGTGAGGTGGTGAGCTGTGGCCAGCTTGGGGATATGTTTTGCAAGTAGTGCCGACAGAACGTACTCGTGGATTGGATGTCGACTTCAAGGGGAGGAGGAGAACCAGGGAGGCCGAGGTGGGTGGATAACAAGGTCAGGAGTTCGAGACCAGCCTGGCCAACATAATGAAACCCTATCTCTACGAAAAAATACAAAACAAAAACAAAATTAGCTGGGTGTGGCGGTGGGCACCTGTAGTCCCAGCTATTCAGGAGGCTGAGGCAGGAGAATCACTTGAACCTAGAAGGTGGAGGTTGCAGTGAGCCAGGATTGCACCACTGCACTCCAGCCCGGGAGACAGTTTGACACTGGGTCTCAAAAAAAAAAAAAAGGAGCCAGTAACGACTCCAGGGGTTTTAGTCTGAGCAATTGGGTGGACAATGATGTCAAATACTGAGAAGCGGAAAGCTCAGTTGGGGCGGAAGGAAGTGATCTGAGCACAGAAAAAGATGAAAGTTTCAGCATTGACGCTGTTGGTTGTGGGGTGCCTCACTTAGTCATCTAAGCAAGGATGCTTCCATGAGCATTCGAATCTGGAGCTCAAAGGCATGTCAGGGCTGGGTAAATAAATGTGATGGTCAACAGCCATGAAACATGTCTTAAATCTGTGGGACTGGATAAGATCATCTTGGAAGGATCATCTTGGAAGGATGCAGATAGATTAGAAAGTCAAGAATGGAGTCCCGGAGTACCCCAACATTCAGAGAAAAGTGACGAGGAGGTGCTATCGGGAGAGTGACGTGGAATAAGAGCCGCTTCCACCTGAGGGAGCCACAGGGCCGGCGGGTCCTTACAGCGCCCGGGGTCAAAGAGCAGAGAGTGGATGGGAACTTTCAGATGGGGAAGGAGGAGAGGGGAGAAGAAGGGAGGGAAGTGGAGGGGAGTGGATGGCAGGGGAAAGGGAGAGGAAGGGGAGGGGAGGGGAGGCCCGTTTCTCGGTGTTTACTAGGACCATCTCGGTGGAGTAGTTGGGACTCTGACCTTTTGCTCCAGTCTCATCCGGGCTGTTTATCTGGGAGACACAAACCTTCCAATGCTCCGCAGACTCTGCCTTGCTTGTGTGTGTGCTTGTGTGTGTGCTTGTGTGTGTGCTTGTGTGTGTGGGTTCTGGGACTAGGGACCAGCGGTGTCAGTCCGCTCAACACAACACCAAGATGAAACATCAGGAGACCACATGGTCCTGAAAGATTGTTCATTGTAAACCATGCCACGGACTGTCCACAGAATGCTGTAACGTGAAACTCAACCTACTATTAAAACCCCAGCTGAGGATGTCACCAAGGAGGAACAGCAGCTGGGAGGCTGGGGCTCTGACAGCCATCTCTCTGACCAGATCCCATTCTGGGAACTGATTCTAATCACCATAACTCCAATACCACATTTTCCAAGAACTCCATATAAAAAAGAAGAAACCCAGAACCTAGTAGCTTTGAGGTCAGGAAGTTAAATGTTCTAGAATGGTTCTGGGCCTGTTTAACAAAGGAGACGGCCAGGTGCAGTGGGTCATGCCTGTAGTCCCAGCACTTTGGGAGGCCAAGGCTGGCAGATGGCCTGAGATCGGGAGTTCCAGACCAGTCTGACCAACATGGTGACACCTCATCTCTACTAAAAATATATAATTAGTTGGGCCTGGGGGCACGTGCCTGTAATCCCAGCTACTCGGGAGGCTGAAGCAGGAGAATCGCTTGAATCCAGGAGGCGGAGGTTGTGGTGAGCTGAGATCGCGCCATTGCACTCCAGCCTGGTAACAAGAGTAAAACTCTATCTCCCCACCAAAAAAAAACAAAAAAAAAAAAACAAAGGAGATATGTTATTCTTCAAATCCATCCCCCTTCTTGTTTTGTATGGTTGTTTCGTTTTGCTTTGCTTTGTTTTGTTTTGAGACGGGGTCCCACTCCATCGCCCAGGCTGGAGTGTGGCGGTGCTCATGGCTCACTGCAGCCTCAACTTCCTGGGCTGAAGCCATCTTCCCATCTCAGCCTCCTGAGTGGCTGGGACGACAGGTGTGCCGCCATACATGGCTAACTTTTATTTTTATTTGTAAAAATTATTTAAAATAATATTTATTTATATTTTGTAGGGACAGGGTTTCTCCATGTTACCAAGGCTGATCTTGAACTCCTGGGCTTAAGCTATCCTCTTGCCTTGGCCTCCCAAAGTGCTGCGATCACAGGCATGAGCCACCACACCAGGTCTGTAGTACTTTTGTTAGATTGGTAATAGTCACTGCTCAGGCCTAAATGAGGAATCTCAAGGTCATTGTGCCTGGATCCTAATGCACATGATAACGAGGATGTGAAACTAGCTACGTTTCATTAATAAGTTGTCAGGACCAGTCCAGAAGACCTTAAACTGACGTAACATTTTTAATGGACAGAAACCAAGTGGCAGAATTTCTGAGGAAGCATTTATTCCTAGGTGGAGTATGCAAAGGGTTAGTGTAAGGGAAATATTTTATCCAATTTTTTTTGTAGCAAAATATTATAAAAATATTTTACTAAGACTGATGATACCAGTAAAAAACGGACTTGAAAGTGATTTCAATACTATAATTGAGCATATATCCATAATTGGCTCTGCTTTCTCAGTTAAACCAAAGGATACATTCAGACAAATGACCAGTTTAGTCAAACACTTAACCAGAAAGGAAAGGAAAGGAATTTCTGCCTGTCTGAGTGAAAGTGTTCGGTTATTTGAGTCCAAATAAGCACATCATCATGGGGAAGGGGTCCGGTTGCTCAGTAAAGATGAAAAAAACCCAAACTTTAGTTTCTATTAATTAGATTAGACTTATGTAGACTGATGAGTGGGAGTTTGATGAAGTTTAGTGTCAGTTTACTAGCACATATTTCTACTACTGTAGAAGGCAATAGGAGATGGGAACTAGGAAGCACTACAAAAGTAATGGGCGCTTGCATTTGCAGTGATTTTCTAAAAGGAAGAGTTCATGAAGTTAACTAAGTCGTGATGATCTGAGAACAGAGTTCTTCTGCCCAGGGTTCCCGTGGGTGTGAAAATCCCTGAGCGCTCAGCCGACAGTTCACATGCTGCCCATTCCCCCGTTAGTTCGTCCTGCTTCTGTGGCAGTGATGGCATCCTAGAGTTCTTTTGTGTTTTTTGTCATGTGTGCAAGAATAACAAGGGTGAATGAATATTCGTATTTGCTTGACAGAGCCCTTTTCTAATTCTGGGCCTATTAGAACTTAATTTTCTCAGTCTCTCCAGGAGTTTTCAGCTCGAGTAAAGAGATAACTTTGGTGACTACAAGAGCTATGAAATAGACCATTTGATAAATCCAGAGGAAGAAATTATTTTCCATGTCCTACAGGTACATTTCAAACACAAGGGCATTTTAAAAAGTCATTGGAGTTTAGGAGTGAAGCCTGTGTGAGCACAGCTGGGAAAATCCAGCTTTTGGGGATTTGAAATAGAATTGCATTTATCATTCTTAATTACCTAAAAAGGTATTATAAGCCTTGATTACCTGAGATTTCTGTCTGAGTTCTTTTTGTTTTCTGAGAGACATCTGTTAGAGTATTTTTTTCAATCCCAAATAGAGCTTGTGAAAGAACATTGTTCACTTAATTGACATGTAAGGCTTTGATGTCTGAATGTAGCTTTGACCTCCTGGGCTCAAGTGATCGTCTTTGGCCTCCTGAGTAGCTGGGACCAAAGACACAAGCCACTGTGCCCAGTTAATTGTTTTAATTTTTTGTAGAGACAGAGTCTCACTACATTGCCCAGGCTAGTCTTAAACTCCCGGACTCAAGTGATCCTCCTACTTAAGCCTCCCAAGGTGCTGGAAGTATAGGTGTGTGCTGCTGCCCCTGGCCTGAATGCATTATTTTTAACATCATCTCTTTCTGATTTGAAGGCATACAGAAAGAATAAAGTAATGTTGTCTATTCCAGTTTGGTTTCACAGCATGAAGAGACAGCATGCCTCCCCAAATGAGACATATACAGGTTGAAATCCTGTGGTTTCTTCACCTATCAAATGGGGGGAGATAATCTCTAAGTCAGAGGGTTTTGTGAAAATCACCTAAGATAAAGCATGCCCAGTCCCGAACACATAGTAAGTGCTCAATAAATGTTAATATCATCGTTATTACCTGAAACCAACTTACTTCCTATTCTAACAAACTTCCAACTGGTTCCCTCTCCGATTCTTACTCCTCTCCCTAGTAGTCATGGTGACTTTTCTTAAACATGTAAACTAATCTTGTTATTCCCCTACTTAAAACGACCAATGGTCTTAGAATAAACTCCAAGCCTTTTCCCATGACCCGCGATGACGCAGCCTGCGCGAGGTGACCTGGTCCCACCCTAGCTCTCCATCACGGTCCCGCCCCTCTTCCGCTAGACCTATAGGGTAATGTCTTACGTCTTTCGGCACTTCAACTGTTCAAAGACTCTTCCCCATCACTGCCTCTGCCTTTGTTATTTCCTCTTCTGGGTCCTCCTAGGCCATCGCTGGATCTTTTCTGGAGTCTCGGTCTTAGATCTAATGTCATTTCCTCGGGCGATCCTTCCCAATCAATCTCTCCCTCCATCCCTCGCTTGACTGAGGCATGACTGACAAATACAAACGATTTATATATATTCAAGATGTGTAACATGATGTTTTGATGTATGCATACATGGTGAAACGATTGCCACAATCAAGCGAATGAATGTATCTATCACCTCACATGGTTACGTTTTTGTGTGTGTCTGTAGTAAGAATACTTCAGATCTGCTCCCTTAGCAAGGGTTAAGTATGCAATATGTTATTATTACTACCTGTAGTCACCATGCGATACGTGAGGTCTCCAGGACTTATTCAATTTGTAGCAGCAAGTTTGTACCCTTTGACAAACATCTCCTATTTCCCTGACTCCCGACCCTTGATAAGCACCCTCCTACTTGGTTTCTATGAGTTCCACTCTTAGATTCTACATAGAGGAGAAATCACGCAGTATTGGTCTGTCTGTGTCTGGCTTATTTCACTTAGCATAGTGATATCCAGGTTCATTCGTGTTGTTGCAAATGGCAGGATCTACATCTGTTTCAAGGCTGAATAATATTTCATTGTGCGTGTGTGTGTGTGTGTGTGTGTATAAAGATACACATCACATACATATTAGTACAACACCATTTTTGCCAAATGGGAAATATATTTAAATTTTGAAGTCTGTGTCTATCTCAAAATAAACTGTCATATTTTTGGTCAATGTATATGTCCAGGATATGGCCATAGACACACACCACATTTTCTTTAGCCATTCATCCATTGACAGTTAGGTTAGTTTTATATCTTGGCCATTGTTAACAATGCTGCAGTGAAAATAAGAGTGCAGATATCTCTTCAAGACAGTGATTTCATTTTCTTTGCATAGATACCCAGAAGCATCAGAGTCTTAAATAACTCTCTTCTTACTCCACTAACACTCCTTATCAAATCCCTGTTTTAGTTTTCTAATAGCACTACCACTATCTAAAATTACCTTTGTAACTGATTTGATCATTGTTTTATTTCCCAGTATCCCCTAGTAGAAAGTAAATCCCATGAGAGCAGGATTTTGTGTTGAACAAATAATAGGTATTCAATAAATAGCTGTTAAAAAATGAATCAGGAAGGGTAAGAACGCACTCAAGAAATATCATGAAATATATAATAATCCTTAGTACAAAATCAATTATATTTTCATTAAAGTGTAGGTGTCTATGTGGGGGGGAGGGCACAGAATTTTATAGTGGATCAGAGTGATAAACAAACTCAGTGGTGATAAGGTTTCGTAATTCTAGGAAAACTGGAAAGCCCTTCCCTAGAGGCCAGAGTCTCGGGGAACATTCGTGGAAGTGATCTGGCTTGAATGTGTATGCTCAGTTCAGACTAAAGATTGACTGTCCACACTTCTCTCTAGCCATGGTGTAATCCCATACTCACATGGACAATGAAATGGTACAGGAATTTCCTCATGCATGTTCCTTTCCTCAGGGTCTGATTCACATAAAAGACAAAAGAAATAGGAGGTTTTCCTGATCTGAGGAAGCCTGAGTTCTCCAGTGTTCCTGTCTTTCCAGGTAACCACACAGCTTCATCCTGGGGAGGGAGAGATGGGAACATGTCACTGGCCACCTTCCAAGCTCCTTAGAGTAGGAGTTCATGGGAAGAAGCATCCACGTGTGCAGCCGTCTTCACAACGCTGCGCCTCCTGCCCCCAAACATCCTGACCTCTGCCTTTTCAAAGGCAGAATTTGATCCATTAATGTTCTCCAGTGTGGGTTTCATAAAGCATTTGGATGGGCCCTTCTTCACAAATGAATAAAAATGAGTAAAGTCCTCAGAATCAAAGGAAAGCCAGGACTGGCTTCCAGAAGCACGAGGCAACCCAGAGAGTCCATCTGCAGCCAAACCATGCAACAGACCCAGACACAGCTTAGAGGCTGGCAACAAGTCTGCCTGCAGGATCTGCCAAGGAACCAGATGCTGTTGCTTCCAAAGCTTGGCATCAGGGCCCCTGATTGCCATCCAACAAAGAGGAAAAATAGGAATGATATAATGTGGTGGGATAAAACACATCCCACCTCAACCTTTTTTATTACTCACTGAAAAAAAATATGGAAGATATTTATGGGAAAGTACCAATGTTTTTGGAAATATTGTACATACATTAGCTACAACACCATTTTTGCCAAATGGGAAATATATTTAAATTATGCAGTCTGCGTCTGTCTAAAAATAAATTGTCATCTTTTCTGATCAATGTATATGTCCAGGATATGGAAATGACTCTGCTAATTGAGGATGCTGTCAACCAGTGCACTTGTAAGTTACCGAGAAGTAAAGTTGTGAAGAAGTCTGTCTGTGTATGTGCATAAAATAGCAATTAATGTTGTCGTAATATAAAGTGAGTTGAAGGAAGATTGGGCTTTGAAAAAGAAGAACTATCCAGTGAAGGTGGAGTGTTGAATTTCATGGTTCTGTAAAGTATTAGGAGTTATGTGAGGTTGGATGAGATAAGATGTTTATGAAAAAGTAGAATGTAGTGGAGAGCCGTGCGTGCCAAGGCTCCAGGGTGGTATTAATAACCCACTATATGTGACAAAGTACTGTGCAAAGTACTGGTATGTATTGAAAACTCATTGTCATTTCTCTTCCTCTGGGTTTGAAATACGCAAATTCATGTCAGTCTGATACTTGTGAAATTTCTATTGTTTTGGGAGTGACTCGAAATTCTCCATTTAAAAATTAGAAAAATAAGGTGGCATAAGCGATCGCGTCTTCGTTGTCAGGTAAGACGGTGGGGACAACGGATACCAACACGCTGCCTCTCTTCCCTGGATTCACACTCACCTGAGATTCCGCCCTCGAAGTCACTGCAGGCTTCGGCATGCCATGAGAGCTGATTCCAAGAGGCTTCAGCTAAAATGCATATCGCTTCAGCACATGATCACAGGCAGATTTGTCATCCTAGCTCACTGATAAGTCATTGGAAAGTAGGCGTCGGTCTGTGAGTGACCAGGGAGACTGTGAGGGCTTTGGATAAAGAAGGCAAGCCTGGAGCCCACGACCGACGAGGAGGTGAGGGACAATGCTGTGGTCAAGGTGGAACCTTTGGAAAACCCTCCCCTCTTCACTGCTTTGCCAGGTTGGAGCATTATTGCATATGCTGTCTCAAAACTGAGAATCTAGCACAAATACCCTAAAAAGAAGTCTTTGGTCTCAAATGCATTTGCTTTCTAAGTTGTCCATTTAAATGCGAATAGCTGCCATTCAAATATTATTTCTTAACCCCAGATCCTTGGGTTCTCGATATGAATAATTTAAAAGACGATCAATTTGAATAGCATACAAAGATCATTTGAGAAAGAATAATGAGATTTTAAATTTTGTTATTTTTATTTATTTTTGTATTTCATACAACTCCCACACCTCACAAAAAGAAATGTGGTGGAAAGAAATACAGCATTTTCATGTAGAATTTCCCAAAGATCTCAAGACCTGGGACCTTGTTTTCAGAGAAAATGATTGCATTAAGGGGCAGCCTTTGAAAGGCCTGAGTTCCATTGCCTGCCCCTCATGGAACAAGTGTAATGCACACAGACACAGACACAAACCCTTGTCCACGGAGCCCACACACATTTCAAACAAACACCAGAGAGAGATTAGTACACCGTCTTGGTTTTCAGGTCTTGAAAAAACAAACGACCAAGGCCTTCAGCTTAATAGCTCCGAGGTTGCCAATTGCTGGAACAAGGCAAGGTTATATTAATCTCTTACAGGTAAGAAAACAATGGAGACAATGTTTTAGACAGAATTTGACCTTATTATTATTATTATATCTCATTATTTACACCACCTCACATTAGCCCCCCCAAAAAGAGAAAAAGTGTTTTTTATTATAACACCAGCAAAACCATCGAGATTTACAAAAGCATATTTTCAGTACATTTCCAAATTGGAGTAGGAGGTCAGGTCTAGCTCAGGTTAAAAATATTATGATATAAACACAAATTCATCACTGTTCCAGTCAGCAGATCATATCTTCCAGAGTGGCAGGCAAGGACCATGAGTTGTGTCACTGCAGAGAATGATAAATCACTGTGGAAGACATAACAACCAGAATCGTCGCCACCATGTAATAGATCATGATGCACCCCGATCTTTTCCAAACGTTATTTACAGTTATCAGGGTTGAGGACAGCAAAGCGCAAATGGATATTAATCTTTGCTCTCCCGGGGTTCGGCCGACTCAGGGTTCCTGTCTCTTCGACTCTGCCCATAATTTCCAGCAATGTGATAAGCTTTAGTTATGTGCAGTCTGTCCAAAAGGGATCAAATATAAATATTTCCAAAAAGAAAGAGTGTTTCAAAGCCCATCAATCACAGCCTTTGAGAACTCTGTTACTGTAGCATTCTGGAAAGGATTGCGATGTGAGAATTTGTTCCAGAAAGGAGCTACTGAAGTAAATGAATGAGGCCACGTTATGGAAAGAGGAGGAGGTAGGGGTGAAGGTGGGAGGCTGGGCTGAGCTGGCCCCCAGGAAGCTGGAGCAAAGCAGCTTACCGAACCCACAACCCTGGCACATGAACTGGAGACCTTTTCTTTAATGCCTGCAATCGAAGTGCTATTTTATCTTCATAGACCTTCACTTTCCAACTGTATGAATTAAGGAGATGCTTGTTTCCCTGACATCCAACGTATGACCTTAGGTTAGGACTGCGTTCACACCTTCTCAGTCCTAGACCCTGTCGCTTTTGGGGGTCCCAACCCCACTAGGTATCACACATATTAAAATGTAAGTGCATCCCACGTTAAATATAGAGGGTATTTTTTTGCTATAAAAATAAATTTTAAAATTGTAATTTTGCTTTTGAAATTTTTTGGCTATGAATAATTTAAATCATGATTGGCAGTGGTTTCCTGGCAGTTCTTATGCCTACTTAGGAATTCTTGCCTGCCAGAGAGAAAAATCTATACATTGTTTTCAAGGGTGGTATCATTTTTATTAATACTAAATTTAACAATTGAGATCATCCTAATGCCATTTCTGCAAATAAAATATTTATTAATTTGAATTATATCGTTTTCTTTGGGGGGGGCCAATGAATGTTTCAATTCTCAAGTAATCTCATAGGCCCTTGTTGCCTAATGGTTGGAATCGGCTGTCCCAAGTCCTGGAGTAAAAGTATCGTGCTGGGGGGTGAGGACCCCATTCATTAGACCCTGCATTGCTGTGACCTGAGTTCCCCTGGCTCTCTGGTCTCTGTGTGTGTCCCTTACAATACAGCACACACAACTCATTTAGATGCCCACGGAAGCTGTCCTGTGGTGGAGGGAACATCAGGGCAGTCCACGGTGGAGATCTGTTGCCAGGATGATTCCAAAGCCTCAAAGTGGAAGACTGTCCCTTTTATGTGCTCCCAATTCGTGATCTCCTTTTTAATAGAATTTAACCCTTGAGATGACAGTCCCTCCTGACAAGGCCTTACCCTTTCCCTTTCTGGACCCCAGGCATGCTTTCAAATCTACCTTTCGTCTATTGGCTTAGCAGTAAGTTTCTTTAGGATTTAGGCCTTAGGTATACCCTTTCCAACATTTCTAAGCGCGATAGAAACTGAGAGAATATGCAAATGCCTCCTCCTCAGCTCAATTTGGGGAGGGTGTGTGTATGTGTGGGGGGAGTGTCTCCCGGATTTATCTCCCTGCTTTAATCTGCTTTCAGACCAGTGCAGAGAGACAGAGCCTGTGAGGTATATTTTAACTATTCCTTCAGTTAAAATAGGCAGGACTAAGAATTCTCTTCTCTGCCTTTTTCTCATCTTTGATTACACTGGTGGGTTTCTTTGTCCCCTTCTGCGCTGTGGAGGCGCCATCTTGGATCAGCCCCACCCTTCCTGCTTTGGTCGGTCGGTGTAGATTGTGCTGGGGCCCCACAGGGTTGCCCCTCAAATCATCCAGAGTTTCACAAATCACGTCTTGGCTTTCCATCATGCTACTCTCGGGCACTGCCTACACTCAGCCCAGTAGAAATCTCAGCATGAGTAACCACACCGTGACAAGCTCTACTTTCACAAAGCTTGGTTGACAATGACCAAATCATGGCATTTTAATGGCAACCCTCCGTCATTTCTACTGTGACTTCTAAAATACTCAGGATAACAGTTTTATATTTTACTTTCTCTTAGTCTTTTGCTACCTTCCTGGTCATTCGAGGTAAGTTTCCTGGTCCAGCTGTTACCTTCTCCCAGAGACAAGACCCATCCTAACACCCTGCTCACAGTCACCACCGCCACCGCTACCTTTCAGGATTCCTGCTCCTAACCTGGCTGTTTCTTTTTATCTTTAAAGAACTTGCCATCTTTTAACCTACAGTGTAATTTACTTATTATAATGTTGTGATGCATATTTTTAAAGTCCCCTCGCCAGAATTAAGATTTATTAGAACAGGAAATTTTGTTCATTGACTTTCTGACATAAAACAAACATCTAGAACATTTCATGGCACATAGTAGATACTCAACAAATATTAGTTAAACAAATAATATTTCTTCCAGCCCTGAAGTCAAGGTCTTAAGTAAAAGCCTCTCCTAGCTGGTGCTATCATTTCTTGATTAAATACTGCCGTTTATAAACCTATTCAAGGTGTCTCATCTGAAAGTCCTCTGAACACTCATAGGTCCTTTTCTTCCTGGTCAGACCCTGACAGTGCAGCCATCTCGCTAATTGTGTGAAAACTGCAGATGAGAGAGCAGTAATCACCCAGTCAGGGCTTAGACTGTGTGGTACCCCAACTGACTTCCTTGTCTCAGAAGCCTTGTGTATGGAACAAGCATGCCCAGGAAGCTTCCCACATCACCAGAACATGTCTGTGTTTAATTGGGAGTGCACCAATAACAGGACTGAATGTGACAAATGTAATGATACATTTATTTTGTCAAAATGCTCTCTACAGTGTACCACAGACAAGTCACAAGTATCTCTATAAAAGAGAAGTCAAACCTGAAGAGATGAAACGAGGGAAAGTTTCCATCTGTTTTCACTTTGCGTCAATAGGCAAAACTTACACCAAGAGGTAGATGCCTCAGGAAGACACTGGAGTATGAGAAAGAACGTTCTTACAATTAGACCTATTCAGACATGAAATGGTTGCTTGACTCTGCACATCTCCGGTGCCCGGAAGAGTCACCTGGGAGCTGAACGTCACCGGTCAGGGACACTCTGAAGAGCTTTCCTAAGATGAATGGTGGGTCAGACGGAGCAAACGTGGAGGTCCTTTCTGGACTGAGACTCTAAGAGACCATGGATTCTAATGACTCCGTTCCTTGATAACCATCCTCCCAGTCTCTGTTTCTACGAGTTCAACTCTCTAAGATTCTGCATGAAAGAGAGATCACGTACTGTTTTCTTTCTGTGCCTGGTTTATTTCACTTAGTACGATGCCCTCCAAGTTCATTCACGTTGTTGCAAATGGCAGGATTTCCTATTCCTAGCCCTCTCCGATTCTAAGAAAACCGGGAATATCACCTTAGCTAGGATATTCCTGAGGCGTGAGGAAACTGAACAGATGACCTGAATTTTTACAGTGAAAACTCATGAAAAGAGCATCTATATTTCTGAATTCATCTTTCCTTCACATCAGATATAATTAGCTTTCAAAGTGAAAAGTATCAATCAAACATGAAGGACAAGGCAGAAATGTTTCCATATTCTTTCTACTAGGATAAAACAGAATCAGCTCCTAGCCTTCAAAACTCCCTTCACATCATCCAAAATGAAGTCGAGGTAACCTAATGGGAATGATATGCAACATTTTTAAAATTTCTTTGAGACGGGATCTCACTCTGTTGTCCAGGCTGGAGTGCAGTGGTACCGTCTCGGCTCACTGCAACCTCCCTCCACCTCCCGGCTTCAAGTGATTCTCCTGCCTTAGCCTCCCGAGTAGTGGGATTACAGGCATGCACCACCACACCCGGCTAATTTTTGCATTTTTAGTAGAGATAGGGTTTCATCATGTTGGCTAGGTTGGTCTCAAACTCCTGACCTCAAGTGATCCACCCGCCTCAGCCTCCCAAAGCGCTGGGATTCCAAGTGTGAGCCACTGGCTCAGCCCACCACGATTTTTAATTGCCTCTCAGAGTCATTAAGAACATTCCACAAGGAAGAAGATAGGGACCAGATGAAGTGGGTGCCAGAGGGGTTCACAGGATCAGCATAAACTCATAGGCTGAAAGCCAAAAGAGCGCTGCCTCTGGGCATGAGACGATTTAAAGTACTCTCCAGGCACAGAGGCTCACACTTGTAATCCCAGCACTTTGGGAGGCCGAGGCAGGTGAATCATGAGGTCAGGAGTTTGAGACCGGCCTGGCCAACATGGTAAAACCTTGTCTCTACCAAGAATACAAAAATTAGCCGGGCATGATGGTGGCCGCTTGTAATCTCAGCTACTCAGGAGGCTGAGGCCTAAGAATTGCTTGAACCCGGGAGGCAGAAGTTGCAGTGAGCTGAGATCCCACCACTGCACTCCAGCCGGGGCAATGGAGGGAGACTCCATCTCAGAAAAAGAAAGTAACCATTCTGCAACCCCTGAAGAAGTAACTGACTTGAGTAAAGACAGTCAAAAACTTTTTAAAAAGTTATAGCCAATGCCGCTAGCATGATGCTTCTCAGATAGATACTTACAATAGCAGTTACCATCGGCCCCTTTCCCCTAAACTCTTGAAGGAGTCATTCAAATGATTCGTGTTGAACCTATCAGTTTCAAAACACTCAAAAACTGCAGCTATGGCCACCGCTCGCCTCCCTGCTCCTGGATGGAGGGACTAGGGCGGGAAGATTTGAGGGGAGCTGTGGATTTTCCAGGCTCCAGGAACTCTTAGTCACCTCCAGGACGGGAAAACAGGGACTTGACAGAGGCTGGAATTGTATAGACTTTAGTTTCAGAATTGGAGGGGGTGATACAGTTTATTTTTCTTTACATGCTAGATGTTTTCAAGCGAGCCAGACCACAAGAGTAGGAGCCACTTTGGAGTATTTTCATTAGGAAATCTTGAGTCTTAAAGAGTTTTGAAGGTTGTTTTTCTTATGAAGGAGAAAGGATGCCATCTATCAGGAAGATGTGGATTCTAAAGACAAACTGATGCCGTTAAAGAAAATTAATACTGCTTTGAAGATTTAGCCCATCAAGAATCCTGAGGTTCTGGGCTTGGACACTCATAGAAATCCATCACTGTGGGGTCTTAGGGAGTCCTTTTCCTTCTGCTCAACGTGCCACGGTGTTGAGTACGTGGCTTCCTGTGTTCTCACCACTTGTCCCTGAATGCTTCTCCTTCCCCTTGCCCTTGGGCTGGATTGTAACATGGTCAGAGACCTTCAAGTTGTGGACTGAGTTTTTATAAACTGATTTTCCCGTGAGAGGATGAGGAGGGTGGTTCTGGGGAACAATTATTTATCTATTTTAGTTCTTTCATTTACTATAATCTGAAGCCTTTCTAAAATTAAGGAGACCTTGCTAAAGGTCATTGGAAAGCTGGCATGCATTACCTCTGCCTCATAATTGGACATCACACCTCATTTGCGATTCTTTTTGAGCTTGAAGGTACTGAGTGTGAGGGTTATCTCTCTTTACTCTTTCTTTCCTTAATAATCTCTCTCTCTCTCTCTCTTTTTTTTTTCTGTCGCCCAGGCTGGAATGCAGTGGCATGATCTCAGCTCACTCAACCTCTGCCTGCCGGGTTCAAGTGATTCTCCTGCCTCAGTTTCCCAAGCAGCTAGAATTACAGGCACATACCACCACGCTTGGCTAATTTTTGTTTAATAGAGACTGGGTTTTGCCATGTTGGCCAGGCTGGTCTTGAACTTCTGGGCTCAAGTGATCCACCTGCTTTGGCCTCTCAAAGTGCTGGAATTACAGGCATGAGCCACAGCACTAGGTCACAAACAATCTCTTTTCTCTCATGTTCACAAAATTGGCTCCCTACTTCTTTTTCTATTTTAAGGTTGTAGCATAGAATCTTGCTTGAGTGCTCTAATGCCCTGAATTTTGGGAGACGAAGTGCCGTCCTTCAAACCACCTCTAAACATGACCATTTCCTTACCATGGAGCGTATGTTTGAGGAAGAGAAATATGTAGAGCAGGGATCATTAAACTATGGCCTGAGGGCCAAATGGGGCCTGCCATCTACTTTTTAAAACAAAGTTTTATTAGAACATGGCCATGCCCATTTGTCTATATACTGTCAATGGCTTCTTTGGGGCTAACGCGGCAGAGCTGAATAGTGGCCACAAAAGCTGTATGGCCCACCCAGTCTAAAATATGCACTTTTTGGCCCTTTACAGAAAGAGTTTACTAATCTGTTGTCTAGAATACCATATCATTAAAAGAGCTTGTGATAGGGAGTTGAAAAAGCAGCAGCCAAGACTCAGCTGTAGCTCTAATTACCTCTGAAGCTGTGGACAAGTCACTTTACCTCTGTTTCTTCTTGGTTTGGAAAACAAGAGAGGTGGCCTCGATGTTCTTGAAGAAACTTTGTCATCTGTTTCCTCCTGGATGAGCTCTAAGCCAACACTATCACTCCAAAAGGTTTCTGGCACCATCCTGTCACTCGGTGCCAGGAATATCCCTGATCCCCATTCCAGAAGCTTCTTCTATTGGGGTATGCACTCTCAGGCAGGCCCTTCCTCTGTCCCCATCATAATGTACACGTCCTTTCTTCAGGTACTTGCTCTGCGACTGATCAGGCAAATCTAACAAACTAACCCCAGCTGCAGCCACTCAGCTATAGCCGTGCAGGCTCGGCGCAGCTGCAAGTTAACCCCCACGGCCCGGAGCTAGGGCAAAGCTCTGCTTCTCCACACACTCTTCTTAAAGAAATGAACAAAAACCAGAACCCCAACAGCAACGACAAAACCTCTACATCACCTTTCATCAGGAATGAAAGATCCCTCCACGGAAATCCTTTTTCAAATCTTCTTTCTCAAGGCTTGGTGGTCCAATTATAGGGTCACCCATGGAACAGCTGACAAGAACCTCCTGTTTTTGGAGAATCTCTGCTACGTGAGTTCAAATACTTGCTATGTCTCTAACTCGCCATTATACCAGGCATGGAGTATTCACCCTCTCTGGGCCTCAGGCTTCTCCACGTGCAGAGTGGAGATAACAGTGCCCACCTTGTAGGCTCGTTCCAAGATTATAGCAAAGGATATAAACGCCTTCATAAAAGTATTGTCACTAAAGTGATGTCTTTTCAGAAAACGTGTCCTCCTGGGTAGTTGTTACCGGCCCTGCCTGCCTTCGTCTCCGCGGGGCAGACCCGGATGGCCGGCCTTCCACCTCTTGCGTCTCTGAGGTCCTTAGGTGGTTTAGAAAAGCTGGAAAAGTGTCAGGTAGAAGTCTCTAGGAATGCCAGGGAACCAGACTCCAGTCTGCTCTAATTTCAACCCCTGTCGCCTCTCTGAAGACACGGGGGAGTACAGCGTGGTCATATTATGGGATGGCAACCAGGGCTGCCCTTCCTGGGATCACTGAACAACTGGAATCGGCCCTTTCTTCTGGCTCTCATAGTTACAGCAGTTCACAGATCCTTGCTGAAACTGATTTTTGCTTTTGACCTCCCAAATTAAGTCTGGAAACTTCTCCAGGGGAGGTACCATGTTTTTACTCCTTCTGTGCTGTGTATACAGGGCGGCACAGGACTCAGCATATAGTCAGGGGCTACTCAATAAGGGGATAATTAATCATGTCTGATTAATAGATGAACTCATAAATAAAGGAGTTAGTGGACTGGATACCGGAGAAGGGAAGCCTTGAATATGTAGCCTCATTCTTCGCATAAAACCAGGATGGAAACAGAAGGGAAGATGAGGGAGCTGTCAGCAGTGGATTCTGGAAAGGAAAAATGGTACCCAGCAA
Source organism: Saimiri boliviensis (assembly GCF_048565385.1). Lineage (NCBI taxonomy): Eukaryota > Metazoa > Chordata > Mammalia > Primates > Cebidae > Saimiri > Saimiri boliviensis. The sequence continues at coordinate 91,125,520 of NC_133462.1, forward strand.
AAGCCGGAGCTAGCAGCATCCCACAATGGCCCCAGCACGAGCAGGCCAATTGTCCAGCCCCAGGGTGCTCAGTGCCAGTCCCCAATCTCGGAGTCGCCAGGCCTCCCCGGGCTCGGTGTCAGAGCCCACGCTGCTGTCGGGAGCAGTCATGCGTGTTGCTTCGGCAGCCCAGGCCTTGCGGAGCTGTGCCAATTTACCTTCTGCTCCAAAGGCCAAGCCACTTCATCCAGCAACTCTGCAGACCCCTGTCCGCTCTCTGACATTTGGGGGATGGCAGCTCCTAGCCTGCAGCAAATAGTTTCAAGGAAAAATGCAAAAGCAATCCCTTTTCTTTCGGCTAAAAGGGTCCCCCAATGTGTCAGGTTTACTAGTTGACCACTGATGCATCAATTCCAAACAGTTTCTGCCTGTGTTTCTGTAGACCTGTAGGGCTCCCTGTTCTCTCTCTCTCTCTCTCTCTCTCTCTCTCTCTCTCTCCCTCTCTCTCTCTCTTTCTCTTTTGAAACAGAGTCTTGCTCTGTTGCCATTGTGGAGTGCAGTGGCGCGATCTCGGCTCACTGCAACTTCTGCCTCCCAGGCAGCGATTCTCCTGCCTCAGCCTCCCGAGTAGCTGGGATTACATTCACGAGCCACCACACCCAGCTAATTTTTGTATTTTTAGTAGAGATGAGGTTTCACCATGTTGGCCAGGATGGTCTTGATCTCCTGACCTTGTGATCTGCCCACCTTGGCCTCCCAAAGTGCTGGGATTACAGGCGTGAGCCACTGCACCCGGCCAGGGCTCTCTGTTCTCTCTTAGGGACACCGCATAGGCCTGTGCCCAGCCCTGAGCAGCCTGGGCACACCTCCATAATGCTGAGCCATGGCGCACCTTTTCCGGGGCGTGCTTCTGCTGTTCTTTGTGCCTTGAGAAACCCTCATGCCATCTGGGGCTGAGCCAAGGACGCAGATCCACAGTTCATTCTCACTTATTTTGGTTCAGCTTTAAATGCTGTTGCTCCTCCCCGTTCTGGGAAGTTCCGGACTTACAGTTGCTAAGGCCTCTGATGTGCGAGATCAGTTCCTCTGTGGGTGATGCGTTCCCTGCTTTTCAAGGCCCACAGAGGCATACTCAGCCACCGTCCTTGCATAAGCAAGCAGACCCTCCCGATGCCATGGGGAACCATGGTCGCAGCACCTCCCCCTCTTCTTGGAGACAGGTAATTAGTGGTAAAGAACCCTCTGGGTTCAAGTCATGTCCCTACAACTTACAACCTGGGTGTCCTTCAACAGGTTATTATTTTCTCTGTGCCTCCATTTTCTCACCTGAAACGTGGAGATGACGATGGTGCCCACTTCGTAGGGTTGCTGTGAGAGTCAGGTGAGTTAACACATGACATGCTAGCAACACCAGGGCTTCGTGCTAGCAATTAAAATGCTCCCCAGGCCGTGCAGTCTTGGGGACCTGGCCTTAAGCCTTGGCATTGACTGCTTATGGGAAATCTGGCTCTGCCTCCCGCTAGCTGTGCGAGCCTGGAGAGAACACAGCTGCTACGCATCTCAGTTTTCTTACCGGCAAACGCAACAATAGCTACAACTAGAGTTGTAAAGAAAATCAAATGAAGTCACATAGATGAAAACGCTCTACAAAGAGCATAACGCCACGCAAATGCCAAGCGACGGGGTAATACTGTCTAGAATGGATGGCTGGTCTGTTCTTTCTTTAAAACCATCTTTCCTGGGGGAGGGATTCCAGAACTGGCCCTTGCTGCCTGCCGAAGCTCTGCTGCCTGGATGGTGAATACATTCTTCTTTGTGTTGCTTTAATGGAATTTCTCCCATTTGGTCCTGGGAAAGCCTGAGCAAAAATTAGTCCTCACCAACTCGTGACACAGCAACATGGAAAAGGCCAGGCCAGAGGGCAGGGGTTCCCGTGCGAGTCCGGGTTTCCAGGTAAGTGCGCATGTCCCCGGTGCAAGCTGCTGAACGTTTTCTCTCTGAGATCTCCTCATCATTAAAGTGAGGACAGCGAGCACATCCTTGCTCACTCATTTGTTCAACACCTGCTTATCGCAGCCTCTTCTGCCATCCACCCTGCACAGGGCACAGAGTGGACAGATCCAATCAGATGCTCACTAAGGAAGGTGACAGGGTCTGCTACAGATGAAACCCTGCAGGTCCTCTGAATGCTTGTCACATCGTCTGCTTTAGAAGTCTCGCTGCAGCTTTTTCATAAAGTACCCACAACTTAAATTGCTCAGATAGCACATTTATGGGCAGCATAAACCTACCACTGCAGCCAGGCCCAAGCAATATACAAGTACTAAAATTACCCAAGACTCTGCAAACGCCATTTCTAACTTTTGTTTTCATTCTTGCTTTTTAATTTACCAGCACCTGCTCATGGGTGAAATATCAAACTGATCAGCTCTGAACCCAGGGAGTCACCATGCGGCAAGAAATCTCTGGTTTGCCTGCTGTCTCCCTGCACTCCTCCCGACAAAGAGCAAACCACTGGGCCAGACATGGTGGTTCGTACCCATAATCCCAGCACTTTGGGAGGCTGAGGCAGATGGATCACAAGGTCAGAGGTTCAAGACCAGCCTGGCTAATATGGTGAAACCCTGAGTCTACTAAAAATACAAAAATTAGCCAGGCATGGTGGCACGCACCTGTAATCCCAGCTACTCGGGAGGCTGAGGTAGAAGGATCGCTTGAATCTGGGAGGTGGAGGTTGCTGTGATCCAAGATCGCCCCATTGCATTCCAGCCTGGGCGACAGTGAGGCTCTGTCTCGAAACAAACAAACGAACAAACAAACCCCCCCGCCCCGTGCACGTGTTCAGTCCTGCAGGAAGCGGCCCGCTCTGATTCACCGCAATGGAAGCAGTGTGCCTGCGTCTTCAGTTGAAGGCAGGGATAGTGATTGGCACGGGTTGTCTGGCCCAGTGTCTTTTCTCTTTTCCTTTTTTTTTTTTTTTTTTTTTTTTTTTGAGACGGAGTCTCACTCTGTTGCCCAAACTGGCGTGAAGTGGTGTGATCTCGGCTCACTGCAATCACCACTGCCCATGTTCAAGCAATCCTCCTGCCTCAGCCTCCTGGGCTCCTGAGTAGCTGGGACTACAGGCGCCCACCTCCATGCCCAGCTAATTTTTATATCTTTAGTAGAGATGGGGTTTCACCCTATTGGTCAGGCTGGTCTTGAACTCATTACCTCAGGTGATCCACCCGCCTCGGCCTCCTGAAGTGCTGGGATTACAGGCATGAGCCACTGTGCCTGGCCCCCGGTATCTTTTCTAAGCAGCAAACCCTGGGGGAACCAGACCCCTCTGGAAATCCCACCGTTCCCACTCTCCTGCCTTCCCATAACCGGACAGCTGGAGCAGGTGCGCGGCAGGCCTGTGGTCAGCACTTCACCTTCTGCCCCCGCCCATCCACTCACGGCACCCTGAAGGTGAGCTCGAAAAACACCCAGGCTCAACACAGCAGAGTGAGGAGGCCTTCCTGGCCAGAAATGCGCCTGGTGGTCGGGCCCTCAAAGGTGCTTGTTTCACAGACGGCCAGAAAGCACCGCTGTAGGCCATTTTATTGGGGGGCAGGTGTGTGGGGCCAGCCATTCACCAATCGCACAGAGTGCTAGATGCTTCCCTGGACAATAAACTGTGAAGAGAGAAAACAGAATCTACTGAACTTGGTTGGAAAAAATGAGCATCAGGAGAAAAACAACTAAAGCAAAAAAGGAGTGGCGAGGGCAGCCTTCCCGAAAGTAAAGAAAAAGTGGTAAAAATCAATCTGGACTTGCATGATCAGGGTTTGCTTTCCGGTTTTTTGAGAACTAAGTGAGAGTATGTAATAAGGGACTATGAAAGATTTCTCTCTCTCTCTCTCTCTCTCTCTCTCTCTCTCTCTCTCTCTCTCTCTCTGTGTGTATATATATATATATATATATATATATATATATATATATATATTATATTTTTTTTCTTTTTTTTGAGATGGAGTTTTGCTCTTGTGCCCAGGCTGGAGTGCAGTGGCGTGATCTCAGCTCACTGCCACCACCACCTTCTACTTTCAAGCTATTCTTCGGCCTCAGCCTCCCGAGTAGCTGGGATTAGAGACATGCACCACCATGCCCAGCTGATTTTTGTATTTTTAGTAGTGACAGGGTTTCACTATGTTGGCCAGACTGGTCTTGAACTCCTGACCTTGTGATCTGCCCACCTCAGCCTCCCAAAGTGCTGGGATTACAAGCGTGAGCCACCGCACCTGGCCAAGCTTTATATTTTTGACCTGGCAATTGAATCTCTAAGATCATAACCCAGAGAATTAATGCAAAAAAGAAGGGAAGAAAGAAAGAGAGAGAGAGAGAGAGAGAGAGAGAGAGAGAGAGAGAGGAAGAGAGGGAGGGAGGGAGGGAGAGAAGGAAGGAAGAAGGAAAGGAAGGGGACAGGCTATAACTAAACATGAAATATGAAATTTCATCTTGGGATGAAATTATAGCTATATGTATATAAATATTCCGCCCAAATACTCAGAGGACCTCGGGGCAGTGGAGCTACTGTGTATGATACTATAATGGTGGATACGTGTGATTGCACATTTGTCCAAACCCATTGAATGTACAACACCAAGACTGAACCATCATGTAAACTACAGATTCTGGATGATAATGATGCATCAGTGTTGTTCATCGAGTGCAACCAATGTACCATTCTAGTCTGGAATGCAGCAGCCATCTTGGGCTGAAATTATAGATATAGATGCAGAAACATAGAAATTCAGCCTTAAGATATGCAGGAATAGTGGAATGGCCAAGCCAAGATGTCAGTACAGTTATCTATTCTATAGCCACTTAAGAGATAAGAATGGTGTGTATGCTAATATATGGAGACGTATTATGGATCCAGTAAGATGGTCACTGAGGAAGGTGACAGGGTGTGTGTGTGTGTGTGTGTGTGTGTGTGTGTGTGTGGTGTACACCTCCATATACTAGCATAAACATCATTCTTATCTCTGTATATTTATATATACACGTACACACATATATACACATACATATATTCACATACAGACACATATATATAAATCATAGTATGTGGACGAAGCAGAATGCAATATCGTATCCACACACTGATGTAAATATGTGTATGTGTGCAATTTTAAGGCTTGGAGAGAAATGTGGAATGAAGTAAATAATTAAAATCTTCACTTTCCATTTTTTCCCCTGTCAAATACATAAGGGCACAATAAAAGAAATTTGAATTTAAAAAGAGAAGTGAGCATGTGGCACAGTCAATGAGAACTTGGAGGGTCCAGAAAGTGCGTGAGAGAAACTAAACAGAAACTCCAATGGCCACGCGGGCGAATGGGACCCGCTATTCTCACAGTCTCCTCCGCCCTGCCCCAAACGCCTGGCCTCCACCCCACTCACTGTCAGCCGTCATTAGAAATGCAAAACCTTTCAAAAGAAGAGGCTACTTTCCTCTTAAAAGAAGAGGCACTTCCTCTTCTTTTTAAAGGTTCTGCATTTCTAATGTCTGTCTTTTTTCCTCTCAGGTTAGGAAGAGCGAATGCCAAGAGACAAGGCCCGGTCTGAGTTCTTCCCTGGCTGGCTTCCCCATGTCTCCCCTCCACAGGGCAGTGCCCATGACGAGGGTCCAGAGCTTTCCAAGTGCCCCAGCTCCAGGTTTTGTGGCCCGAGCTCTCTCTCAGGGCGATGTGTGAAGGGAGAGAAGGCGCATTCCACGGCCCCAGAGTCCAGATCTGCCACTGGCAGCAGGTCTCCAGACCCCAGATCCAACAATGGGCTCCCCTGGTCCAGCCGCAAAACATTTATAACCTCTCCAAGCAGTCCTCTGGCAGGGAAGGCACACCGTGAGCTCAGGAAGCTAATGACCTTGAAACTATCCATTTATCTTGGCCTTTCCCCCTCCGTGTGAAATGCCACAAAAAGTGCCAGTCCCTCTCCTTCTCTCTGAAGAAGGATGAGCAGAGCCAGAAAGCCATGCTTATCCCTTGCTTTTCCTCCTGGGCCGGGCCCAGGGTTGGAACACCAATGGGAACCGGGAGGAGAGGAAATCATTCTTGATGATCCAGGCTGCCTCTCCGAATCCTCTATGAAGGGAGAGAGCTCACCTGAGTTCGGCTTCAAAGCCTAACGTTTGTCGGCTTCTCCATAAATCTTCGTAAGTAGACAATGCTGATTCCTAACAAACCTCCCTCTCGCAGCCAGGGACTGGCGACAACTCTCCCAACTCGAGCCGCATTGGCAGCCAGTGGTGGCCAACACAGCTCCCAGCTACCTCCGCCCTCCCACCAAGGGGAGGGCGACGGCGGCCACCCCGAGGAATTTGAGCTTCTGAAATCAATCGCTCTTCTCAGTGGCCCAGCATCTGCTTCGGTGACTGCCCTCACCCTGGCACGGGGACATCGGTTTCCTGCTGGGGCTCGCTGAAGCCAAGAGCTGGCACAGTGAGACTCCCCTTTTGTTTACGGTGTGGGCCACTTGGGTGTGAGATGTTTCCTCTCCTCTTGCCTGCAACACTCAATTGGATTTGGGTTAAACAACAAAATTCATGGGCTGTGGCTGGGTTGAGAAGGCAACTGTCTCAAGCCTGGAATCCAAACAAACAAACAGGACCAAAATCAACAAAGAAAAATAAAGTTGCTGTGTGTCTGAAAAAGAGAAAGCCGGATTTAGGATTTAAAAAGCTTGTCTTCCCCAATACCTGCACCCTTCGTTGTATGAGATCGTTTCCTTGATAACGTTTCTTTGTCTTTTACTCCCGTCAAATCCACATTTCTCTCCTTTAGGGGAACCTACCAGGGCCATGTATGTTCTTCCGGTATCAGAACACACCAGGCTCCTTTCTCTTTTGGCTTTTTTGAACCTCATTTCCAATGCCTCCCAGGAGGCAATGTGAAGGAAGGCCACTGAGACAAAACACCTTGAGGAGGGAAGAAAAGAAGGAGCTGAGATAATGGTCTGCCACACAAATTGCTGATTTATGGCTCTCTCTCTCTCTCTCTCTCTCTCTCTCTCTCTCTCAGAGTTGTTTTTAATTGTTGTAGTTGTTGTTTTTTTCCCAAGTCTGGCTTTAAGGATAAAAATATATTATTTTCAGGTCAATCAAAAATAGTTGCATTTAAAGTTCCCAGGCTGCCTTAGCTACGTGAAAAGTTAGGTTCGTTTGTTTGCTACTGTATTAATGTATGAAACGGTTCAATTAATCCTTCCATATGATGTCTGAATAGGTTATTATAAGGTGCTTAGAGATTTGGCAGGCTAAGCCCCATCTTTCTTTCAAGATGTTAAGAAAATGAATGTAAATGCAGGAAACACTGTATGTGGGGCATCTGCTGTCCAACTTTATAATTTGAATGTCAGGGCAATATTTAGGAGAAGTTAACCACAAGAACAAGGACACGAGCTTCTCGCTGGAGTTGATTCTTCTGCTGAATCCCGTTAGTCACATTTGATCCTAAGGGACTTGAGACTTGATCGCCTTCCAGCTTCCCAACCCTTTTGTCTTAGTTAAGGCTCCTTTGTCTTCTGTCTAACAAAAAGTAACTTGACCTAGTTTGAACCAAGAAGGGAATTTATTAGAAAGTTACTAAGGTATCTCACAGAACCCAGAGGCAATGAGGTCTCCCCAGGAGCACAAAATAGGAAGCAGGGGGATACCAGGAGCCTAGGCTGTGCTCCTGCTGTTTTCTCTTTGTCTTTCCTGTTTGGTATTATTATTATTTCTCTTCTCTGAAGGTTGGTTTTCTCTGCTGATGCTTTCGTATGGGCGAAGATGGCAAACCCAGCTCTTGAGCTTTAAAATGTGCCTGAATTCCATCCCATGTGGAGAAAATGGCTGCTTCCAACCTAGGATTCCACCTAGGCAATCCTACATTTCACCTACCTGTGCTCTTTCCTGTGGCCCTGTTTGCCTGTTCCTTTCTCAGTGCACCCTGTTCTTGTTATATAAGTTTGACAGTTTTCACCTCTCACTTAGGATGCTAATTAGATAGTTGTTTCTTTATTTATTCACTTCTCAATTTTCTATTGTGTTCCCTTAATTATCTTCTTTATTTCAGGGTCAGTGTATTGTGTTTCATGTGTTTTGCTTTGTTTTCTTGCTATTCCTATTATTCTGAAGTCTGGTTCACTTTGGTTTTCCGTCTATAATTCAGCATAGGAGAATGGCTTGACCTGTTTGTAGACAACTAGGGGAGTCTCCTGTAGGTGTGAGCAGAGTTCAAAAAATGGCAGGTTTCACTTCAGAATAAACAAAGGAGGAGTTTCCAGGTGGGGTATCAGATTTGGGGCTGGGAGGGCCCTAAATGCAAGAATGAAAAGGTCTTTATTCTGAGACGCTGACGTCTGCCCTAGCAGTCCTCATTCTCTTTAGGCTGAATCCTTTTTTGTTTTGCTTGTGGGCAAAGAACTGGGCTGCCAGCCAGATGCAGTGGCTCACGCCCATAATCCCAGCATTCTGGGAGGCTGAGGTGGGCAGATTAACTAAGTTTGGGAGTTCAAGACCAGCCTGACCAACATGGAGAAACCCCATCTCTACTAAACATAAAAAATTAGCTGGGCATGGTGGTGCATGCCTGTAATCCCAGCTACTTGGGAGGCCAAGGCAGGAGAACTACTTGAACCCAAGAGGTGGAGGTTGAGGTGAGCTGAGATCGTGCCATTGCACTCCAGCCTGGGCAACAAGAGTGGAAACTACATCTTAAAAAACAAAACCAAACCCTGGGCTGCCTTCCTAGGAATAGTGGAGAGGACAGGAGAGGCACGCATGGAGGAATAGTGGATATGGTCACAGTAGAGTTTTGTACCTACTAACTACCAACCTAGTGTGGAGACTTTCCAGAGCTTCTGTTGGGCAAGTTGGCCTTTCTCTTGCAGTAGCCTCTTGGGCTGTCTGGGCTGAAGCTTCCCCATGCTGTTTTATTTGTCAGTAGGTTTCCAGAAATGTGTTGAAATACCTTGCTTGATAATGATTGTTTTCCATTGTTTTGGATTTATTTTTTTACATTCTGTTGGAATCTCAAAAGAGAGGAGAAACCGTTACTTGCTCTCTTCTGCTATCTTGAACAGAAAATTATTGAATCCCAATTTCACATTCCAAAAGAGAGGGAATCTGATTGGTCTACTTCAGAGGATGGGTTCATCCCTGGTCTAAAAAACTGGGGATGGAAGGGGGTTATGGTTGCTCAAGGCAACCATGTGGTGGCAGCAATTCTCAGGGAGGGGGTCACTGTGAACTGAAGAGAGTGCCCTAAAGCAGCCACTGAATACACCATGAGTTTTAAGGGTTTGGATATTTTTGTTACGATTGTGTCCTGTCTCTCTTCTCCCTGCCTCATTCTGACGGAGCCCAATCCCATGTAATACTCTCATTGTATCCTAAAGCAAAAGAGTTCCAGCAGTGAGCTAGTAAACTTTTAACAACAGGCTCACCATGGGGGTGGGGGGTGAGGGCTGGGATTACTGATCTGCAGCATTTGCTGATTCCTGTGGTATAAATAATCTCACTGTGGTGGATTTCAAGCTGCATATATGGCATCTTTGAACTTGGATTTTGGAAGAAATGCACAAAATTGACTGGAAAGTGTGGAAGCTACTAACTTGTACATCCTAGCTAAAGTACCGTTAACCCACAACATTTGTTGAATTTATTAAGATTCTGTGATTACAGAGAACAAAACTCAAATATGGTTAGATTAAGCAAAAAGAGAAATGTATTGATAAGAGTGTGGGACATAATCATGGACTCCAGAGAAGAGCTAAATGACCATGACTTGGGAAGCACCAATGACTGCTTTTGGTGACCTCAAAAGTAGCATTTTTCTGAACCTTGTCTCTAGAGTTTCACCATTTATGTGACTTGAATCCTATTCCCAGTCTCCAACTAGCGAAATTCCTAAGAGAGAATCTGATCGCTCTCAAGGTAAGTGTCCTCAACCGGTGAAATCCAGCTCTAACCTGAGGTCAGTGACATCTCGCAAAAACATGACTTCCAGAGGCAAGGCCTGCTATGGCATCTGTAGGGTTTGATGCAAAATGAACAGGTGGGGCTCCTTGTTTCAAAGTTATTAAGTATTTTGGAATGATACAACAGAGCAGTCAACCAAGTGCAGAGGGCCCTTATAAGCACAGGGCCCTGTGTAACTGCACAGATCACATGTCCATGAACCTGTCCCTGGCTGGGGGCTCATGCCTGTGGTCAAATTGTGACTTCTGTCTTGGGTTCTCTTTTATAAGGTAACCCATGGAGAGACCATATGGCAAGCGACTGAGGCTTGCCAACCACCACATGAGTGAGTTTGGAAGCAGGTAACCCCCTTTTCTCTATCTTTACCCGATCCCAACAAGCTTTCAGATGACACTGATAATACTCCCAACCTCATGGGAGACCTGGATTCAGAGGCAGCCAGAAACTCCATGCCTGATTCCTGACACACAGAAACTGTGAGATAACAATTTTTTTTTTACGTTTTTGAGAATAATTTGTTACCCTGTGATGAATCACTTCTATAACAGTGTTCATTACTTTTGACTTACTGAAATGTATTGTAATGTACACATGAGCAGTTGAGTCCGTTTATGGATTCTATCGTCTAGATTTGACTAAATTCACCCTCACACACATAAAAATGGACTAGTGGTTTTAAAATATTCCTGCAAAGAAACTGGAGGTTGAAGTTAATGCTGATAATGCAGACAAAATGAACCCCAAGAAAATGCTTCTTTGTCAAATATATCTTAAGGAAAAAATTCAATGATGACTAATTAGATCTTTCAAAGTGGTGAACAAAAATGTCAGTATTTCTGAAATATAGATTTATATTCACTTGAAATGTCAGCTAATAATGGTAGTATGTGTACAAAAAGTATTTGTAAACATTTGTATATTTGTGCTTGTTAAATAGTTCACTGATGAGTTGATGATGAAAGAGGTTTAGTGATGAGCAAGTCCCTGTTTGGCCCAGGGCGGGTGGAGAGCACCCCATCCTCAGATATGGGGCCAGCTGGATGTAACTGCAGCACTGCAAGGAAAGGCCGTGGGCAGGTGGCCCCAGATGCGCCCTGGAGGAGCCGTTTGGAACGGGAAGGCATTTAAAATAAACCAGAGACTTAAAAACAATTCGTGGTGATGAGGAACAGACTCCCCGTGGTCGCACACGATGGGGACTCACTCTTCTCATCAGGATGTTAAAAAGAAGAGTGATTCCAGAAGATTGGAAATCCCTGGGAGTACTCAAATTATACATGCAATGTTTTTTCTTTTAATCATGTTGGAGAAAATATAATATCCATTGAGAAAAATTACAAAGTACACACATACGATGTGCAGTTTAGTAGATAATAATCAAGTGAACCTATGGAACCTACCACCCAGGTCAAGAAGTCGAAGGCTGTCAGCAGTGGAAGCTCCCCGGGTGCCCTTTTCTAATCACATCGTTCTCCCTTGCCCACAGAAGAAACTACTGTTCTAATGAGAACACGTGGGCGGAACCTCACACAAGGGGGCCTGTCAGTGGGTAGGGGCTAGGGGAGGGATAGCATTAGGAGAAATACCTAATGTAGATGACAGGCTGATGGGTGCAGCAAACCACCATGGCACGTGTATGCTTATGTAACAAACCTGCATGTTCCGCTCATGTACCCCAGAACTTAAAGTATAATAATAATAAAACAAAATAAATAAATAAATGAAGTTAGATTCAGAAGAACCAAAAAGAAGAAGAAGGAGACGGAGAAGGAGAAGGAGAAGGAGAAGAAACGACTGTTCTGGATTTTGTAATAATCCTTCTCTGGCTTTAGTTTATATTTCTCCCACTGTGATATATCATCATAAACAATATGGTTTGGTTTTACTTGTTTTAAAATTTTGCGTCAACGGAAATCCTGTTGCGTGTATTCTTTTGTCTTATATCTTTTGTTCAATACGGTTTGAGAATCATTCATGTTGCAAATAGCTGCTTCTATTTGTATTAACAGTTGGTCTTCCTTTGTAAGAATATCCAATTTATTTGTCCATTCATTGTTGGTTCAGATTTGAGTTATAAAAACTTCTTCCTTAAACATTCTTGTACACATATCCTCGTGTACCCATGCATGAGTTTCTCTAAGACGTGAGTAGTAGCAGAGAACTGAGTTTTAAGCGGTATAAACCTTCCACTGCAGTGGATAATCAGTCGTTTTCTAAAGCAGTTATGCCGATTTACACCATCCCCTCGCCAGCACTGACTGAGACTTTCCATTATTACACATCCTTGCCAGTGGATTTTGGCAAATTATATTGTCAGATTTAAATTCTTGCCAACCTGATGAATGTTATCTCTCTGTGGTGTCCCCTTCTACCACCTCTTTGTGTTATCGTTAATATTATCTCCTTGTAGTTTTAATTTGCATTTTGCTCATTACTAATAAAATGCTTTTACATATATTTACTGGCCATTGGGATTTCTTCTTTGGTAACTTGCTGGGTTTTGCATATTTTCCTATCGGGTTGTTTCTCAGTGGCTTGGAGTAGTTCTTTACACATTCTCAATGTATTACAACATTTTTCACATTTAACATTTTATAGTATTCCACCTTGCAGTCTGACCTTTTATTATTCTCATTGTGTCTTTTGATGAACACAAGTTTTTAATTTTAATACAGTCAAATTTATGTATCTTTCATTTCTGAACCTTAAGGAGAGATTACATATAATTTTGTGTATAATTATTGTGTTTCGTATTATCATCTAAAAACTTACAGTTTTTTCCTTTCACATACGGAACTTTAATCTACCTGGATTTCATCATTGAAAAGACATTCCTTTCTCCTTTCCCCACTGACTTGCCATGGGCTTCTATCATATACCAAGTGTCCTTACACATGCTTGCCTTTTCTGTCTTCTGTATTCTGCTCCATTGGTCTATTTGTCTACTCTGGGCTACTACCCCACTTATTACAACTTTTAAAAAATCTTGGTGTCTGGTAGAGCAAGTCCTCCTACTTCAATGCTTTTCTTCAAAAGACTCTGAGATATTCTTTGTATTTACATGAGCATGTTAAAAATCAACTTGTCAATGCTACCAAGAGTTGCTGAGATTTTGATCAGAATTAGGATACGTGAGATGTACAAATCTGCAAATCAATTTGGGAAAATAAGTATCTTTCCAATATTGGATTCATCCATGAATATAGTATTACTCAATTTTCTTAGGTTTTCTTTAATGCTTCTCAATGCAGTTTTACATTTTTTCATAGAAGTTTTACATAGCTTCTAAAATATTTATATTAGTTGCTTCCTATTTTTTATGTACTTTATGGTTAATTTATGGGAACACAACTGAGTTTTCTATAATGCTATTACATCCAGCTACCTTAATAAAGTCACTTGGTAATTATCTTGGATTTCTTATGAACACAATCTTATCTTTTTTTTCTTTTTCCTGCCTTGGTCACTATCTAGGGCCTCCACTATAATGTTCACTATTATAATTTTTATGCATGTACCATATATGTTTGCAATTCTGTAAGCTCAACGAGGAATGCACTTCTGCACCAAAGTGGTATGCTCAATAAGCATTTGTTGAATATATAATTGAATGAATGAGCTACTCCATCCTACGGATGGATAATCCTACCAAAAACTGTGAGTTGTCACAGAGGCAGGGGACAATTTGGAAAATTAGGTTAGAAATTAAAATCAGAGGCCGGGCACAGTGGCTCATGCCTGTAATCCCAGTACTTTGGGAGGCTGAGGCGGGCAGATCACCTGAGGTCAGGAGTTCAAGGCCAGGCTGACCAACATGGGGAAACCCCATCTCTACTTAAAAATACAAAAATTAGCCAGGCGTGAGCCAATAGGACAGAATACACTCCTGGAGACCAAGATGAAGGTGTAGGCTACATAGACCAGCCAAGTTGACAGACTTATGCTGGGTACAGAAAGAGGGAGAGTAATCTATTTTCTTATGCCTCAGGCACACTGTTAGGGACTTTTAAATTCATAATTCTCCTCCCCAGATTCCATGTGTGTGTGTGCATGTGTGTGTGTGCGTGTGTGTGTATGAGCATGTGTGCGTGTGTGCGCGTGCGTGTGTGTGTATGGGCATGTGTGCATGTGTGTGCATGTGTGTGGGGGGCATGTGTGTGTGTGCATGTGTGTGTGTGTGTGTGTGTGTATGAGCATGTGTGCGTGTGTGTGCATGTGTGTGTGTGTATATAGGCATGTGTGCGTGTGTGTGCATGTGTGTGTGTATGGGCATGTGTGCACGCGCGTGTGTGTGTATGGGCATGTGTGCATGTGTGTGCATGTGTGTGGGGGGCATGTGTGTGTGTGCATGTGTGCGTGTGTGCATGTTCATGTGTGTGTGTGTGTGCGTGCGTGTGCGTGTGTATGTGTGTGTGTGCATGTGTGTACATGTGTGTGTGCATGCGTGTGTGTGTGTGTGTCTGGCTCCTGCTCACCTGTCCAGCCCTAGTCTTAAGACACTCTCACCTGCCTTGCTCTTTCCAGTCTTCTTTTCAGTTTCTAGAAAACTCCAAGTTTCCTCTCCTATTCGTGCCTTGCATATCTGTTTCTTCAGCCTGGAAGCTTTTACTAGCATCCCTGCTCCTGGCTGGCCCCTCCTACTTGTCCATCAGGTCTCTGCTCAAACGTCACTTTCTCAGGAAAGTCTATTCTCACTTTTGCTGCATCGCTTAGCCCCCCAGAAAGTATACGATTAGCGCCTGTGCTTTTCCTTACAAAGCTCTCACTGCAATAGCAATTTAATTCCCGTGTTATTATTTTATTAATGATGATCTCCCTACTAGATTATAAACTTCCAAAAGGGTGCTGACTGTGTCCAGCCTGTTTATTTCTGGATTCTCCAGTATCTAGCCAGTGTCTGGCACGTAGAAGGTTGGTCATAGTTATTCTCTGAACTAAAATCTCTGGACCTTAATGATTTGTTTTCCTTTGTGCCGTCACCTCCAGGAAGTCTTCCCTGTTTCTCCCAGGTGCTCCCTCCTGCTCCACAGCCTTCTGCCCTTAATTCTATCATGCTCCTTAACCCCTGTTGAACCTTCTTTACTTCCCTTCTAGACTGTGCTCTCCTAAAGCCCAGTTTACCTTTATGCTCTCAGCACCTGCACAGATGTCAGACACATAGCAGATACTAACATATGTTGATCATATGTTGACATCTGATTGAAGTACATAAGAAATGAATTGTGTGTGTGTGTGTGTGTGTATACAAATATTTGAGAGTTTCATACCATAAGGCAACCTTTTAAATGAAACTAACTAATGGCATGTTCTCTATGATAATTCAGTAATTAATCTCCCCTTGAGGGGATCTCAGGTAGAAACACCTTATACTGAATTAGTCAGTAGTGTAACAGAGAGGGTCTGGTATACATGTGTGGATGTGTATGTAATATATCATATATATTTTTTCTTTCTAAAAAAACTTACAAAAATAAGGAAAATGTCAAAGCCTTTTAAAGGGCGTGATCACGCTGAGTAATACAACCCTTCCTTGATTTTTACATTATTTCGGTAGGAGATGTTTTTATGGCTCTTGCTAAAAATAAAAGACATTTCAGAGTTTCTCAGTAAATGAAGCACTGCAGACTTTTCAGTTTGTTGTTTCCCCTAAATTAATATAATTAATTAAAATCCAATGCTAGTCTGATTTACAATCTGTGAGTCAATGAGTCACAGAATCTTATGCTAATAGGGCAGTTCAGCGTTCTGAGCTCTCTGTAATAAACTGCACCTCAGGAAAGGGCCAAGAAGAACAAGGGTGACAGAGAGACCCAGAGAGAAAGGCCCTTCTCACCTGGCCATAATATATTTATATTGTGCTTGGAATAGAAGAGCGTGAGAATAATTTGGAAAGACAACTGCTTTTATCAAGTGTAAGAAATTAGTTTAACTGAATTTAAATGCAATTACAGGAGCAGCTGGTGAAGGCTAATTTCTGTTCAGTCTGCTTTCTCAGGAACTGCACCCCCATTCTGTTCCCTGGGAAAGGATCGGGTTCCAAGCTTTACATCACCAACGCCAAGCCTTAGAGGCTGGTGCTGGCCTGGGGTCAGAGCCACAGCGTTAACCCTCCCCTGGAGTTCACTGCGGTTGCTCCTCCCACTTCCTCTGAAGGAGAGTGCAGGTGTGAGCATCTGCTGAAGGTATTCTGAAAGGTTCCAGTTCTTTCCTCTGAGGTCCATTCTGATGAGCATCGTTACCTCCGGAGCAGCCAGGGTTCTTCTGGTTCATGACTGGATTCCTATGTGATGAGGAAAACTGTTGACTTCAAGAACTGGCGAGTTCTTCAATGTCATCTACCTGGGCCAAACCACTCTCTTTACAGTTGAGCATGAAGCCCTTGAGAGGGAGGTATTTTGACTGCCAAGTCCAGCGTTTCTTCCATCACACAACATAACCCCGCCCCTAAAGTGTCAGGCCCGTTGCCTCCAGAGAGGGTTAAAAATCATTTCCCTCCCATCTGGGTCCACACTCATGTCTCTGAGGACCACCTTGAATGCGACAAGCTGTAGACACAAATGTTCAGGCCTTTTTATTTGATGCTGTCCTTCTTAAAATATCAATCCTTCTAGAATGTGTGAGACTTCTTATTTATTCTCCAGTAAAAATGAACTCAGAGAATTATTTATAGAAGAAAGACACTGGAGAGCTGGGAAGGCTTTTAGGAGGTGGGACAAAGGAGGAAGATGAATAAGCTGGGGAATCCCAAGGTAGACGCTCACTTCAGAGCTTGCCTTGGCCAGTCCCCCTCCTGGCCCATATCTAGTGACCCCCAAGGCACTGGAGGTGCCTGTGAACTTGTCACAGCCTCATGCGGGACCTGTACCCCAGCTCCGAACTGGTGGCTCAGGCTAGCCCTGGGATTCTTATATGCAACCTTCCTGGAAAGTCAGGTGTCAGAAATGCCGCGCTGGACTGCTCATCCCTCAGAACACCCCGGAGGAGACCTCCCGCCTGGGCCCGGGAGCACCGAAGGGGCGGCAGCGTTCTTTGTTCTTTAGTGCGGGCCTCCCACCTGCCGCCCGTTGTTGCCTGGCATTGGCTGGAAATGCCAGTCCCTGCCTGCCCGGGGCGCACGGACCTGCACCCGCACGACTATGCGCCCTGAGTGGGCAAGTGGCCGCTACAGCCTGAGAAGCACCGTCCCCGTCCATCTTCGGCCTCCAGACCATTCCACACCGGACCTACAGGAGGCTTCACTCCCACACCACACTTCCAGAAACTCAGTGATTCTGTCATTAGGTAATTAACTCTCAGGACTGGGCGGTGGTGGTCTGGGAGAGGGTACGGAGCAGGCAGCCTCTCCTGTTCTGCTGTTCCTTCCCCGCCTCTAGGCCGGCGAAAGCCCCTGGCCTACCCCGAGTGCCCCGAGTGCCTTCCTGCCAGCTGGCCTTCCCCTGGCCACCTCCTCCGGGCCACCAAGCCAGGCTGGGTAGGATGAGACAGCACAGAATTCGACTTCCACCTTATTCTGGATTTCCTCTAAGCCCTGAAATTCAAAGAGGAAAGCCAAGTTAGCGTGAGCATGAACGGCCAATCGGTAGGGAAGAGAAGTCCCAACAGAGCAGTCTGAAAAAGGGGACTCAGAGGGGAAGAGGCAGGACGGGCGGAGCAGGGAGGACAGGCCGGGCTTGCTGGGCAGGAAACGCGAGCATCCAGACACTGCAGCAGCTTCATCTCTCTCGAGACCAGAGCTGCCTCCTTGAGGCTCTTCTCCTGCTCTCTCAATGCGCCAAAAGTTTCCTAGTGCTGCCAGGTCCACTGCCAGACAGCTTCAGGGGGCAGCTGGCATGACCCAAAGCAGGGCTCCGAGATCCCCCAGGAGCTGCCCTGCAGAGACCCTTCTCCGCAGCGCCCCGGCTGCCCTCCTTCACCGCAGCCCACCCGACCTCCCAGTTCGCCCTCCCTCGGGCTCTCTGCCCATTCTCTTTCGTGCGCCTGGGCCCCTCCCCAGGTTCAGAACCTGGCCATGTTCCTAGCAACACACACGTGAGGATGCGCAGGCGTGTGCACGTGGGACGCAGGCCCCGCTGCTGCCCTGCCAAGAGCAATCGCCTTCACACCCCGGCCCACCAGGGAAGCCTCTTTATGCTCCTGCAGCTCCCTCATCTCCAGGGTCCTATCTCCTTCCTGCCCCTTCTAATTCTCCTTAGCTCCAAGCAGGACAATCTCCAAGGGGGACCTCAGATTGTCCCCACTTCTAGCATGATTCCTGGACTGATGACCGTCTACAAAGTTTCTTCACCTTAGGACCCCAAGTCAGCATTCATCCTCTAAATGCCTTTTAAAGACTTGTTTGTGAAAAACAAGAACTGATCTCACAGGACAAAGGGTCACGACTCTTCTCCTAAGCCGGAGTTCCCAATCTCATTCCTGAAGGTCTGCTGCCTCAACTTGGAGTTCAGGGCAGGTGAATTTAAAAAAAAAAAAAAAAAAAAAAAAAATCTCTTTATGGAAATGGAACCATCCTTTTATTCAGCTGGGATTTGCATATTGAAGGGGTTTCTCAGATTACTGGCAAGGATGGGAAGGGAGGGGGCCGAAAAACGTATGCAAAGGTTAATAAATGTTAATGAAATCTGTGGGGGGAACATCCCATCAGAAACACCTAACACAGGCCGGGTGCGGTGCCTCACGCCTGTAATCCCAACACTTTGGGTGGCCAAGGTGGGCAGGAGTTCAGGACCAGCCTGGCCAACATGGTGAAACCCCATCTCTACTAAAGTTACAAAAATTAGCCAGGCCTGGTGTCATGTGCCTGTAATCCCAGCTACTCTGGAGGCTGAGGCAGGAGAATTGCTTGAACACGGGAGGTGAAGGTTGCAGTGAGCCAAGATTGTGCCACTCCAGCCTGGGCGATAGAGGGGGACTCCATCTCAAAAAAAAAAAAAAAAGAAAAAAGAAACAAGAAAAAAGAGAAAGAAACCCACGAACACATTGTCACACAGTGTCTTAGTTTCCTAAAGGGAGAGATTGACCTAAGTAACCAGAAGATCCTCTTCCAGTTCTATGATTCTGATGCTATTTATAGTACCTGCCAGTCACCAAGCCGTAACATGGCTATTGAGAAGTGGTTAAAAAAAAAGAAGGGGGCTGTGGGTCTGTAATCTTGAAGGACAGTTAAACTATATGGCAGATCTCACCTGGTTCAAGCCACCAAGCCCTATTCCCCGGCTAGAGTACCTAGCCAGCCTCTGTTGAATGCTTCCGTTATTTTAAGACCTTAACCCCTAACCTATTCTTTCCTAGGCCGCTATTTTTATAGAAAATTGTCCTTCTTCGTCAAGTCATTTTGTTCAGCCTCTGCTAAATCTACTGCTGTTAACACTCCTTAAATAAGCAGCATACAAGAAAACAGATGGGTGAGGGAAAGGGGACAGAGCTGAGCCTGGGGTAAGGATGGAGTTATGGTCTGCGGAACAGCACTGAGACCCTCAGGGTCAGGCAAAAGGTTCAGCAGAAAAATGAACTTCAAGTTCAGCCATCAAAGGCCTGAAGGCAGCCAAGCTTCTGCACAGGACTGGGCGGGAGAGAGCCCTTCAGGACCAAACAAGAACAAGTTTTGTTTTCTGGGGATCAACTTGCAGCTCAGCCCATGTGAGGGCTGTTCACCGAGGTGTCTCGGCCAGGTGGTAGATTTCTCCTGTTGTCCTGTAACTTGGCTTGAAGCGGAAGATGACCCATGTCACCTGGCGCCCTGATAACAGAGAGCAAATTCCAGCAAAAAGTGCCCATGCCTAGGTTGGCCATTACCATGCCCAGCAGGCTGCTCCCTGCCATCTGGCCACCTTAGAGAGATCACAGCCGCTCTGCTCCTCGCCCACCTGGCTTCAGCTGCCTCCCAACCGCAGTGACAGGGACAGCGTGGCCAACACTGGGCACAAACTGGGCTCTGATTTACCTGCTTTCCTGCTCTGGGGATTCTGGGACCAGGTCCCCCAGTGCTGTTGTGCCCCAGTTTTCCACAGAATTAATGCCCCTGTCCCTTGGGGTAAGCAATCTTTTAACCTTATTTACAAATATTGAAACATTCAAGGCTCAAGCACATATGTGGCATTCAGAGCACTCACATTTGTTGGGGGGCCTGCACTGAGATTTCCTAAGGCATTAAGTACAGAAAATAACTACTAGATATAGGGCTGATCGGGGGAGAGTGTGCACACCCCACGGGCATCTAGATGGTCTCCTGTTCCGAAAGAGGAGATCCAGAAAAATGACAGTCAGAAGCCCTGGGCAGCAAAAGATCTGACATAATATTGCTATGTTTCTTAAAAGGGAATTTTAAATATGGTCCAGTAATACCTTGTGATATTCCTACAGCACTTCTGAGCACTTCATTTATTGGTCTATTTGCACATTGGCTTATTTCTCTAGTGAATTGTAAGACTATGCATACTAAAATGCAAAAATACATAGAGATACATGCAAAAGCAGAGGCAGTACATTTAGAACAGCAGGAAAAATCTGGCATCAGATACGTGGATCACAGGGATGGTTACTCAGAGAAACACAGTTGAGTCACAAAGAACACGGATGCTTAAACTGGTTGAGGCTGGATGGCTTTTGAACGTGGTCCTCACTGGCATTGGTGACGCTCATCAACCCCTGCGTAAGCATGGCGCTGGCTTTGCATGGAGTCAGCTGTGCTCTTGCCTTCCAGAAGCTCAAGAGGTCTGGGGTCAACAAAGGGGATTTCTCCTTTGGGCTCTTGCCCAAACAGGCACTGGCATAAATGATTTTGGGGGAAAAAAAGCTAAGGTCAGCAAGCGATTTATCTGTGGTCAGAGGCTGGATACGGGTGGAATCCTGACGGCTAGTGACATCTGTGCCACGGTCTCCTCCACTGCCTCTGCTCATGGCCTGTGGCCATTTGTCCCATCCACAGCCCACTTGTCCCTACTCAGGTTGGGCTGCACAGCTGTCCCTGAGGACCTGCCAGGCCTCCACGGAACAGCCTGCAACAAACCTCTCCTCTCCTAACTAGCTCCTTCCCTCCTCGCCCTCATCCCTAAAATGGTCCGCATTGGTGGCACGTACAGAGGTTGAAGCAGGTCCTATTTTAAAGTTTAATAATAGCTTGCTAAGTATCTGCATGGATTTGTCCATCTGATGAACTGACTTGAAAACTGGCCCCGAGAGACAAGTTCAGCGGCTGATGAGAGGGAGAAGAACCCTGAGGCAAGGACCGGACCCTCCCACAGGCTGCTGGCATCTCCAGAAGCCATCCCTGTACCCCTGGAACCTCGGGAAAGGGAATTGTGAAAACCAGAATGGAGAAGAAGGGAAGGGAAAGTTTCCTTTCTTCCTAACTGTGCTCTCACTGATGTGTTGATGACTAAGACCCCTAGATAAAATTTTTGTCACGTCTTAAGCAAAGTTAATACTGTTCTGTTTTGTATTCATGCGCTTAATTTGCTTTCCCCAAGGAAAATATTAGGTTGGTGCAAAAGTAATTCTGTTTTTTGCCATTACTTTTAACGGCAAAAATTGCAACTACTTTTGCACCAGCCTAAGAGCTTAGATTTGGCCTTGGCAATTATGGAGAGAAAGAAATGGCATTTCAGCACCCAGCCTCAGCCTGGATTTCCTTTTTGGATACCCACTTTTAAGCACCCAAAGGTCTTACATTGTCTATTACATATTCGATGTCTTCTCATAATAAACTTTCAAAGGGTTGTTATATTATCCCTATCTCAATAGCAACCAATTAAAATAGCTAAATGTGACTTCCAATCTGCATTTACAAACATAATACAGAGGATAAAATTTCTTTTTTTTTTTTTTTATTTTTTGAGACGGAGTTTCACTCTTGTTACCCAGGCTGGAGTGCAATGGCGCGATCTCGGCTCACCGCAACCTCCGCCTCCTGGGTTCTGGCAATTCTCCTGCCTCAGCCTCCTGAGTAGCTGGGATTACAGGCATGTGCCACCATGCCCAGCTGATTTTTTGTATTTTTAGTAGAGACGGGGTTTCACCATGTTGACCAGGATGGTCTAGATCTCTTGACCTCGTGATCCATCCGCCTCGGCCTCCCAAAGTGCTGGAATTACAGGCATGAGCCACCGCGCCCGGCAGGATAAAATTTCTCTACTTTTCTAGCTAGTAGTTATTTTAGAAACTCAATTTAATACTAGAATTTCCTTACTCAGAATTTTTCTTTCTGAGTCAAAATCCTGATGGTCAACAAGTAAAGCTTTACCTCAGCTCTGTCCCAAAGTTGGGGACTTCAGGGTTTCTTGGCATCAAGCTCTAGTTGGGAGTTTTCATCCATGCTTGGGTCCTGCTCCAGCAGACAAAGGGCCGGGGACACAGGCTTTGTTATCAGACACAGCTGGGCTTGAGCTCTGGCACAACCAGTTACTGTCTCTGAACTTTGATTTTCTCATTTGCAAAAAGATGTTCGTAACACCTACAGGCAGTTTATATGTATTCAGGAAAATAACAAACATGAGGAGTTTAGCGGGTGCCTGGCACTCTGTAATTGAGACAGTCGTCACCATCACCAATTTTACACACTCGTCACTCTGCTTACAACTCATCCGAGATCAAGCCATGGTTTTCCTTTAAGTTTCTCATCTCAGGAGAAAGATGGCCCCGGGGGAAGGTGATGAGATTTGGGTTTCATCCCGGCTGCCAGTCCTGGCTCTGCCACCTTTGGCAGTTCGCTTGGCTGCTCCAAGCCCCATCGCTTGGTCTGTAAAATGGGGCAACAGCTATTTCCACACGCAGCTGCCGAGAGGGCCCCTGCCACAGTGTGTACGATGTGTCCGGGTTTACTGAAGATTGGTTTCTCTTCATCGTTCCTTCTTTCCCCGTTATAAAATAATAGAAGAAAAAAACCATCAAAATGAGATGCCACACATGTACCTAAAAACCTTGCAATGGCATAGGCAAAATATTTAGTCTCATTTCATCAGGCTCTATTCTCTTTGCGCTTTGCTAGTTCACAATAGGTATTAATCACTTAATCATAAGCGCTAATTTATACTCATCTGTTAATCAGTTAATGACTCTTCCCTGAGCATTTACATAATGTCCTTTGCCAGAAAAAACACACAGTCTCCCGGAGGCTCCTAGGAAGTGCCTCTTACATGAGCCTGCTGTATTCAGCGACGGGGGCCACCTTTCCGTGAATTTCAGCCCCTACAGCAGCCTGCCCTGCCTGTACCTGGGACCAGGTGGGCCTGGCTGGAGATCCCCATTTGTTTGCACAAGGCTGCCCTTTCTTGTCTAGGCTTCTTCCCACACCCAGATCATAGTACAGTACACTCCCTTGCCACAGTTCATGCAAAGCTGGACTTGTGTCCCATTCATGGGCCGGGGTGGGATGAGGAGATAGCAAACAGGGAGCACGCTTTATCTTCCAAACCCTGGATACTCCTGCCTATGACAAATGCAAGGTGGGACAGTGTGACATTGGGATAACTGCCATAAATCAGCATGGACGGTCACTCCAGCAAGGAGGAGCGTGTGCGATGGGAAGTCTACGTTCCTTGCAGAACAACTCTGAAAATCAAATTTAATGACTTGCTGCTCTTGCACATCGTGGCCAAGATATCAGTGGAAATGCCTCCTCGGGAGTCGGAGTGCCCATTGTCACACTGTTTTTGATTACATAGACATGTCACTATCTGCACAGCATTGCACTGTCCACTGTTTTGAGGCTATGTGCTATGAACATGTCGCTACCTGTTGAATAGCAACACAGCTTTGGTCAGTCACTGGGGAAGGTGTAGAAACCCTTTCTATGATGGAGACTGGCTCAGTTCATCATCCCATAATCTCAGTTTCTAAAAAACCATTCTGGAAATAAGTCACATCATGTTTTGAAGGAGGAGAGGCAGATGGAATCTAAAAGAAGTGAGGTCAAAGACTGACAGAGGCCAGCGCCTGATTGACAAGAAATATGCCTGAACTTCTCAGATGTTAAGTGATTCTGCTGATCTTAAAACAGAACTGCACATGAGTGCCGGGGCTTGAACGTTTGGCTACAGCAAACATCGGGAAAAGCATCGGCCACAGCAGCCATGGAAGGAAGGTATTGCCTGTCTGTGCTGAAAGAGCTTGATGTGAGGCAATTCGGCAAATGCTGTAAGACGGGTTTGGGCTGAGAAGGCCAAAGACTTCTACGGCCAGGTGAGATCCTGAAGGGTTAACTCGAAGTTTCACATGGTCCTTAAATTTGGTATTGCTGCTCTTTTGGAGGCCACAGAGAAGGTAGCCAAGGGCCTGGTGTGGTCTCCAGTAGTCTCCAGCACACTGGCTTGGAATGCAGGCTTTGGGTTCCAAGGATGGACGTCTCCATAACTAACCATCTGGTCAATGCTCGTCACGCTAGTGTGGGATGCAGACAGAGAACATACTCAGAGACAGAATCAATAATCTGGCAAAGAGAAAGAAGTTCGCAGCTTTACAAATGAGCTCCTTAGCATTAATTAATTTATTCATTAATTCAGCAAGAATTGAGTAGGGGTATATTTTATGACAATCAATGTGAAAAGCTGGGTTGGAAGATGGAGGTTATAAAGATATATAAAGTTATACCCCTTTCCATCTGTTCATGAAATGTAGGGGCATGCAGAGCATTATGGGACTGTCCAGGAATATGCAGTTAGCTGAGGAACTCCATTAAGGCTTCGCAGAGGAAACAGCATTAAGACTAAGTCTTTTTTGTTTAAATTTAGTGAGAGCAAATTTACTAAGAAAGTAAAGGAATAGAGACTGGCTACTCCATAGGCAGAGCAGCCAAGGCTAAGTCTTGAAGGGTGACTGGGAATTTTTCAAGGAAAGGAAAAGAAGACTATGACAGTCTTTAGAATCAGACAGACCTACATCTCAGCCCCAGGTCTAATTGTGTAATCTCGTGTTCATTATTTAGCCTGGGGCGGAGGGAGCAGGCTCTGTTTCTCCATCTGAAAACTGGAAGTAATAATGGCTACCTTGCAGAATTGTTACAGGAATTAGATGTAACCTATGTTTCCATGTTTGGCAAAGGAAAGGGCACAAAATAGTAGTTTTATTAAATTTACCAGCTGGGGCTACAAGAAAGGGCATGCAAGACAGGGGACACACTGTGTGTTAAAACAGAGACATGTGAAAAGCAATGGAACGAGCAGGCAGCAGAAGTAGGTTGTAGACCTTGAGAGAAGGAAATAACAGGAAATGAGACTGGACAGATCAACTGGGGTCAGTTACAATGAGTCAGCACCACCTTGGTGAAGAGAGGCCATCATCTTCCAGCTTTCCCCAAAACTGCCGTGCCCAAGGGCTCTTTGCCAGTCTGCTTCCACAGGTGGTTTCAGCTTCCTGCTTCTTCCTCCTCTCCACCCCTCTCCAACCATCAAACTCCAAGGGTCACCACGCCATCTCCAGGAAGCTCCTTTCTTCAGCTCAGCCATATGACACCCTCCTGATTGTTTAGCAGCCACGTCTATTTAGGGATCCATTGAAAGCCATTTCAATCATTTCTCCTGCAGGTGCATTTTGTGCTAAGAATACCCAACAACAAAAATCCAAGCGCGCAAACAAAGAAACGTCAGAAATCTTGACATACCAAGGATCCACTGCTCTTTTACTCCAGTCTCTTAGAAGTTAATTGAAACAATGACAGCACCAATCTCATAGGATTAAATGAGATAATTATGTGAAGCACATAATAAGTGCTCAAATACATTAGATGTTGTTTGTATCATTATGATAATTAGCTTCATCAAATAATTTATCATTTGATACTTTTGAGTGCTTACTAGGCACAAGGTATCAAAGAATTCCTTCATAGACACATAATTTATCTACGACTTTTCAGGCAGATAAATTCTGCATAGAGGAAAGCACAAACATATGGGAGCAATGCAATTTAATCAGCACCTAATTAGCCAAACTATTTAAAATAGACCTCACTATTTTGATGATGAAAACATTCTCACTTCTAAATGCCGGAAGCTGTGTCTTCCCGTAATTCTCTTCCTTGGAAAACTGAGCGGAGAGACTCTTGGCTCATTGCTGAAGCTTCCTCTCCGTTACATTTAGACCTCATCGGTTCTAGTAATTTCCTTTCTTTGTCTTTAGACAGGGCGAGGGCCACTTCTGCCATCTCTCCTCGATCCGCCATGTTTCCCTGGTGGTGACTGCTCTGCGTGTGCATGGGTGTGCCTCAGATCATGATTATAAAAGCTAATATTCATCATTAAGACTTACTCCATGGCAGAGACTGTTTAAGCATTTCACATTCAATCTTCTCAACACCCCTGTGAAATTCATGCCACCAGTATCTCCATTTACTGGAAGAAACAAAAGTTCTGAGCAGTTAAGTAACCTGCCCAACATTCCCAGCTGGTAGGGAATACAGCCAAGACCCACATCCAGGCAGTCTGCTTCCAGTTTCCCTAAGAGTTAGCAAATCCAAGAGTGGAAACCTTGGAGATGTAAAAGAGTCAGTTGCTGTGAGCTGAGCCAGTTCTTATCTTTTGTCTACCAATTAACCCAAAGCTTCTATTACAGAGTCTAGAACAACTGTACTTTCAGATAGCCCAAAATTATAATTTTACGGACACCCAAGCCAGGTAAATACATGTTGGATAATAGATTTCTCTAGGCTGGGTATGGTGGCTCCCTCCTTTAATCCTAGCACTTTGGGAGGCCAAGGCAGGAGGATCACTTGAGGTGAGGACTTCTAGACCAGCCTGGGCAACATAGCAAGACCCTATCTCTAAATTAAAAAAAAAAAAGAAGAAAGAAAAAAGAAGTTCTAAACAGATAACTGATAAAAATCTGTTATGACAAAAAGGGTAGAGAAACTTAAAACTGGAAGTGAAAGAGACTTTGAAGTCTTTGAAGGTGAGTCGAAAAGAAAAAGTGCTGTAAACACAGGGAGAGTTTGCCAACTGAGACCAAAGTGCAGGAAGGTCCGTGGGAAGGCTGTACGAGGACTCAGGCATTCAGCAAACGACTGGACTAGATGATTTCTAAGGACATTTCTAAACTCTCAGAAGCCATTGTTCAATGAATAATTCCATTTTTTAAACTCCCAGGCTCAATGCTTTCAGTTTCGCGAACTAAGTCACAGCAGATCAACACAGTGTTGTGCTTCCACCTGCCTCCTGAGCATTTCCACATCCAAATCTCACGGGGCCTTGGTCTCTCGGCATCCGAAACCCAACACACTGGCTCCACTGCCCCCTTTTTCTGTGTCCCTTCTCTTGGTTAATGGTCTAACCAGCCCCAGTCACCTTGACTTGATGCTCAGCGTCCCCCTCCACTCCTCTTACCTTCTCAGGCTTCACATCCAACTGGTCAACATGTGCCTTCAACAAGTATATCAACATCAAAGACGTATCCCGCTGCTGCCTGAATGGTATAAGTAATCATACTACCATATTTACTGTGGATGAAAGAGACAAAGAGAAAAGTCATAGTCCTTCCCCTCAAATAGCTCAGAGCCTGGTAAAGGAGGCAGGCACATAAACACATAATTCAAGACGTTGTGGCAAGAGGCAGAATAGAAGTGAAGCAAATTTGCAATAGATCAAGATGTAACCTCTTGAGCACCTAACTTCTCACCTAGACCCAAAAGGCTCCTAACCCACGTGGCTTCTGTATTGTACCTCCATCCAATCCATTCCTCACACAGCTGACATAATAATCTTCCTCTTCGTTTACCACTTAGTGCTCAGGAGATTTAAGAGGCTTATGTTTGTCGGTGGGAGGGTCAGTGCTAAGAGCACATTTCTGAGTTATAGTGTATATATCAACTATGGTTGAAGTGATGGGAGCTTGCGAGCTTGTTCAGAGAAAGCATCCCAAGTGAGAAGAGAAAACGTGAGGATGAAACCCTGGGAAACAATGGCATTATAAGACTGACAGAAGAGTCCGTAAGAGCCTCTAAAAGAATATTCATGAGGTAGGATGGAAACCAGACAGGAGAAAGAATACAGGGATCACAGTGTAACAAGAAATTGAGAACAATCGGTAGCACCGAACGCCGTGAAGATTTAAGGAAGAGAACTGAAGACAGGCTACTAACTGCCTATTGATTAGCGAATGTTAAGCATTTCAGTCGATTGGAAGGATTAGAAATGAGGCTTCAAGCCAGGCATGGAGGGACATGCATGTCATCCCAGCTACTCCGGAGGCTAAGGCGGGAGAATCGCTTGTACCTAGGAGTTGGAGCCTAGCCAGGGCAACCTAGTGAGAACTCCGTCTCTAAAAAATAATCTCTAAAAAGTAAAAACTAAGTTTTGAAAATTTTTTTAAAAAGTTTTTTTTTTTTTTTTTTTTTTTTAAGAAATCATGCTTCATTGGTTTGAAATTTGAGTGTGAGGTACAGGAGGGCAGCAAGAAACCTAATTTCCCCTTTTAAGAAGTTTGGAAATGAAAGGGATATATTTAAGGCACTCTGTCTTGTATTAAATTTATTTGAGCCCTTAGTGATTTGAGCCCTTGGCATTTTGTTTTTAATTTTAACTTTTATTTTTTTTTAGAGACAGAGTTTCACTCTGTCCCCCAGACTAGAGTGCAGTGACACAATCATAGCTCACTGTAGCATCCAACTCCTGGGCTCAGGAGATCCTAAAGCCTCAGCCTCCCAAGTAGCTAGGACTACAGGTGCATGCTACCAGGCTGGACTAATATTTTTTTTTTTTAATTTTGCTATATTCCCCGGGCTGGTCTCAAATTCCTGGCCTCAAGCGATCCTCCTGCTTTGGCCTGCCAAAGTGCTGCGATTACACGCAGGAGCCACCATAGCCGACCTAGTGTTGGTTTTAAATGCTGAGGACAGAGACTTCCTCTTTCTCTTTCTATCCTTATCCTTACCCCCAACCCCACCCCATGGTGACCAGCAGTGTTCAATCCATGTGTGCTTATTTAGAACAATGTAAGTTTTCTATTATTGGCTTTTCTAAAGTACTCGTAGGTGCTTGGAAGTAATTTCTTCCATCGAAGATTTTAAACGCTGTCCATCAGGGCTTTTGTTTTATTTTCGTCTTGTTAATCTGTATTCTCTAAGAAGAAACAAGTAATTAAGTAGACAAAGATGAACGTTCATAGATTCACACCTGAGCTATCACCAAGTCTGAACTTACGATAGCTCAAATTAAGATTTATTTTTGTAATTTTGGCAGTCCACAAACCCGGAACGTAAATCAGTAAGAAAACAGGATTTGCATCACAACTCACAGCATCACAAAACAGTTTGTAAACAACTTTGATAGGAATTCCTACTACATAAAGCAAAGTTCCCCCAGGGTGCTTTCTGGGGCCAGAGGCTGGAATGAACTTTATGTTGGATTCTGTTTCCCAGTGCCTGCTGCTCTCTTTGGTATCAGGGTTGCGATTCGTCTCAACACCAGACCCCAAGCTGCCCCGCTGGTTCTGAACACAAACCCATTTACATTTCATGGGTGCTGTTTGCACAGAGGAAATGCTCACTTCCTCTGAAGATCCCACGGGTTCCCGTCCTGGCCATTCTTCTCCAGCAGCGCTCCCTCAGGTTGGCCCCAGGATGTTCTGGAAGTCTCTTTAGCTGTCAGGCTGGCCCCGCCGCCTGTGTCCGTGAAGCCTTCACCGAACCCAAGCGGGTGGAGAAGCACGAATCCTCTGGAGCAGGCCTGAACCTCGCCAGGTCCCCTGAACAGCTCCCAAGCCTTTCCAACATGGAGGCCTCGCCCGGCCTGCTGGGAGCCAGAGTCCGACAAGCCGGGGCTGCCGGGCTGAGACTTGGCACGCCGCCCCGGGGGCGCTGCAGCTCCCAGCCCAGCCCACGGTGCCACCCCTTCCGGGCGGCCTCCAACAGCCAAACTCTGCGCACACACGCCCTGCAGAAAGCGAGCACTTGCCGAAACACGGATCAGCCCGTCCCCTCACTCAGAGACACCGGAAGTTAAGGATCTTGACAGCGGAAATGGAGACCAAGTGGGATTCCACCCGTGGCGCCCTCTACCTTCTGCAGGCTGCAGGGCAGGTCACGGAGCACCTGCGCACCCACAGGGTTCAGTGTGACCAAGCCAGAGCTTCCCCTTGGCGGGAGAGTCATCTTGCTTGCCCCTTTTATGTTCCCAATGCCGCCCTGTTGTTCTGAAACATGAGTTAACCTCTCACCAAGAGACACCTCAGCACACACGCTTGCAAGCACCGAGGTTCCTAATCAAGCCAAATTCCTCCCTTAGCCAGTCTTGGGAAAAGAAGCGTTAGAGAGACACTGTCCACGCCTCGCCTCTCTAGAGGGTGCTGAAGTTTTTTACTGACATATAAAAAAGGTAATTGCTTGAATTCATTGGAACGTAAAGTGGCTTGCTCCAGCTCCCTCTCCGCCAGAGAGGCCCTTAGTCATATCTTCTCTTGTCCATCATAACAGGCACGGCGTCCAACACATTGCCCAACTCAAATCCTGTAATTCCCTCTAAGTCTATCATAACCTTCCAAAACAAGCTTGTTAGTTTAAAATAGCCTTGTAAATAGCACTCACCAACTCACACAGAGCAAAGAATGATTTATACCTGAAAAAAAGGAAAACTGTCAGCATTTGGCTCATCCTCCAGGAAAAAAAAAATGATGTATTTATGGGCCACCGTTTTAGTAATATTCACTGGAAAACATAATTTTTATTTTTTATTGCAAGAATAAAACATGACTATTAGGGAAATGTTAGAAAACACAGCTAAGAAATAAAATAATAAAATAAACTGTAATCCCAGGCTGGAGACGTAGCTTATGCTAACATTTTGACTGGTGCTCTTCCAGGTCATTCTTTTTCTCTCTTTCTCAAATTCATCCTCAAAATGAGATTGCAGTGCTCACCATCCTTTTTGGCAAGGCCATTTTAAAGAGTGAAGTCTGTGTCAAGGAATAACTGAGCACTCTGGGCGGTTTTAGCCACTGAAACCCAACCAGCCTCCTGGAGTGTCAGGTCATGTTCATTGGGTTCAAACCATAACAGCTTCATTGGGTGCTCAGCCACATTTTAATTCCATGTCATGGTTCTGGGCACTGGGAGGGAGCAAGGGTTGGGGGAGCCAAGAGGGCTTACTGTAAGTCAACATGTTTGTTGATCCTGGAACATTAGCTGAGCCAGAGGACAGGGAAGCCTTGCAGGGCAGACAGACAAAGAGCGGAGAGATGGTGCCACCACACAGAAGGGTAGGCTGTATTCTCAGGGGGACAGACCCTGGGGAGCCTCTCCATCTGTGGAAAGGACGGTGGTCAATGCCTCATGCTCTGCAAGGCTTTGGGTCCATCGGAAGAGGGCCCTCTCCCAGTCGGAGACTTGTTTATTTGGCATTTAACCAAAAGCATTAGGACTCCTTTCAGAAACATTTGGGCAGGAGCCAATTATTTTAGCATATACTGCAGGGAAAGGAGGTCAATTTAAAGAAAGTTTAGATAAAACAACAGCAGACACAACAAAGCAGCCCTTTAAGGGGCAAAGATGTGGGTGCAGTGTTTCTAGGGAAGGGACACTGACCCCATTCCCTTGAATATGGACAAAGAAGCTCATCAAAGAAGCTCACCAAATCCAGTCATTCATAAGCATGAAAGAGGCCCTCATGCCTCTGCACCCTGGCCAGGAACCAAAGACTCCATCAGCTTTGACACAATCAGTCCTATTAATATGGAGAGGCCTTAGGATTGGAACAAATTCTTCTGGGCAGTCAGCTTGCCTTAAATGATCTGCCAAAGCCCATCCCAGTGTCATTCGCACTCTGGCCGAAAAATATCAATACTTTAAGAGGGGTAAAGGAGGACAGATGTGGAGCTCACATTTCCTGAGCTCTTGCGAACTACAGAGCACTCCACGTTACCTCGTGTTGCCTTCACAGTCGCCTCAGTATTACTGTTTCCATTTCACAAATGAGAAAGCTGAGGGTCTGATGGCTTTAAGGGACTTGCCCAGGGTCCCCCAACCACATGTCACAGAACCAACTCAAAGCATGGGTTCTGGATGTCATCTTTTTAACTTCTAAGCTATTGTGGTCCCAATCTCTTTCTTAGCGTTCTCTGTTTACCATTGATCCTTTCTCCCCTTTCATCAGAAGAATAACGAACTTTTCCAGGGCATTATAATGAATGAAGAATCTTGGTTTTTCATAGCTGTCCCTCAGGAAAGAACCAGAAGTTGAGATGAGGGTGACCTTCACGTAGATGCAAACTTTTGTATTCCTCTGTTTTAGCTTAATTAACAAAGAAACACATTGCACATTTAACATTTAATATTTACTAAATGTCATGATTCGTTATCATTTAATATTTATCTGATACTTAGCCAGTCCTCCAGAGACACAAATGGAGGGTCAAAAACTAAAAAGCAGGAAAGAGAGAGTGAGGAGCGTGGATAAGACATTCCGAGTTTGAGGGAGGGCCAGGAGCGGTGGCTCACACCTGGAATTCCAACACTTTGGGAGGCCGAGGCGGGCAGATCACTTGCAGTCAGGAATTCAAGACCAGCCTGGCCAACATGGTGAAACCCCAACTCCACTAAAAATACAAAAATTAGCCGGGCGTGGTGGTGGGCGCCTGTAATCCCCGCTACTCAGGAGGCTCAGGCAGGAGAACTGATTGAACCTGGGAGGCAGAGGTTACAGTGAGCTGAGATCGTGCCACTGCACTCCAGCCTGGGTGACAGAGTGAGACTCTGTTGAAAACAAAAAACAAAAACAAACTTTGAGGGAGAAGATACAATTTGTTGTCCCACAAATTCTTAAATATTGTTCTTCCTATGCCCAAAGCATTACCCAATAATGCAGTTGCCTTCAAGCAAAAAAGCAATGCTTCCCTGGGCAGGGAGCTGGCCACAGAGCGCACGCAGGCGAGACTCCTGTCCACAGGACACAGATTCCAACTGTGGTTTTCCAGGGGTGGGACCGATGGCCCTGGGCCATCTGTGCTCTCTCAGCAGGACCCCACCAGGTTTCACCGTGACAGCTGAGAGGGGCTAGGATTGCAGCCTTCAGCACTCTGGAAAAAAACAGCTGCTGAGGTCCCTTTGCTGTGCTGGCCCGGTGTCCATTGGTCAATGGGACATTAAGGTCTTTGTTATTCATGCAGCAGTTGGAATCTCTGTCCATTTAAGGAAGGAAGCCGCAGGGTAATCCAGCCCTGGCGGTGCCATCGACCAGTGACTCACTCATTTCTGCCACGTGAACTGTGGGTGAACCCGGCTCCTTCCTCAGACATGGTCTACAGCCTGCACTCGATTAAACTTAATGGATTCCTGAGGAATATATGCGGTCTATATATTAAGTCAAATTAAGCCTCGTGCACCATAAACCATGCTCTCTGTTTGTTTTGATAACATTAGCGAATAGGAAGGAAAAAAGTTCAGGTCTGGGCAAAGAGCAGAAACATGGCCACATTGGTTTACCCCAAAGGGAATCCAAGCCAGTGCCTGCCTGGTGCACTTGGAGGGCTGAGGGGTTCGTCCCAGGGGCACAAGGGGCTGGGAAAGGCTAAGGAATAACAGAGCTGAGCATGGTCCTTGAGTGAGGAGGCACTGGATTCAATACCCGCTGTGCTCCTTGCTAGCCATGTAACCCTGGGTATCTCATTAATGTCTCCTGGCCTCAGTTTCTTCATCTGCGGAATGGACCATCCGTACTTCATAAAGTTGGCGTGAGAATAAAATAAGTAAAGTGTTGTATGATCTGCGTTGCTTTAAAGGAATACCTAAGACTCGTCATTTATAAAGAAAAGAGGTTTATACGGCTCAGGTTCTGCAGGCTGTGTAAGCATGGCAGCAGCATCTGTTTGGTCTCCAGTGAGGCCTCAGGGAGCCTCCGGTCATGGCGGAAGGCAACAGGAGCCAGCGTGTCGCACGGTGAGAGAGGGAGCAAGAGATGGAGGAGGAGCCAGGCTCCTTTAAACAACCAGATCTCACGCGAATTGGAAGCGTGAGCACTCACTCATCACCGAGAGGCTGGCACGGCGCCATTCATGAGGGATCCATGTCCTTAACCCAAACACTCCCATCAGGCCCCACCGCCAACACTGAAGAATTACATTTCAACATGCCATTTGGAGGGGACAGATATCCAAACTACATCAAGCGTCTAGGACAGTTTGTAGCAAGGGTGCATAGTAAGAACTAATAAAAGATGGGAATGTACATATGTTTTTACTCATGTATATGTGTACTAAAACATATATGTATCTCTCTATATGTACATACATGCATACATACCTATACATATAGGTGTATGCATATGCACTGTAGATAAGTGAATATGTGTATAAATATATGTATATATCATAGATGTATGTGTATGTAACTGTATATATTTGTGTGTGTGTCTATATATATATACATAATTATATATCAGCCTTTGTATATATATTGGGCCACAAGTGTCAGAAAGCCTAGGCAAGGTTGGCAGAGGGGCCATAGTGCCTGGGAAGCAGTGGGCAGAGGAAGGGGTGTGACCCCAGGTGCCCAAACCTACCTAGGCAGTAAAAGAGCTTTCTTGGCCAGGCGTGGTGGCTCACACCGTTAATCCCAGCACTTTGGGAGGCTGAGGGAGACAGATCACGAGGTCAGGAGTTCGAGACCAGCCTGGCCAACATAGTAAAACCCTGTCTCTACTAAAAATACAAAAATTAGCCAGACATGGTGGCGCACACCTGTGATCCCAGCTACTTGGGAGGCTGAGGCAGGAGAATCACTTGAACCCAGGAGGCAGAGGTTGTGATGAGCTGAGATCGTAGCACTACAAACCAGCCTGGGTGACAAAACAAGACTCCATCTCAAAAAAAAAAAAGAGCTTTCTCTTCAAGGCCCATTGAGATCTGGGGAAGGGAAGCCGATGTTATCAGGTGGGCCTCTTAGGAGAGAAGGGCTGTCCTTTCATGTCATTTTTGCTGTTTCTAGAAACTGAAATGAGAGGCTGTAACTGCTGCCAAGATTTCTTTAAGTTTCTTCATCTGTGGAATGGCCCATCTATAGTTCATAAAGTTGGTGTGAGAATAAAATAAGTAAAGTGTTGTATTAGTGTGTTTGTGTTGCTGTAAAGGAACACTGAAGACTGGTCACTTGCGGAAAAAAGAGGTCGACGCGAGGGATGGTTCTGCAGGCTGTGCAGGTGTGGTGCCGTCATCAGAATCCAAAGACTCTTTAAAGGGAGAGTGCTAACCTGCCGCAAGAAACGATGGCCAGCATGGCAGATGCCTGCTTTTCTGGGCCTTCCTATAGCTGACCAGGGCAGTTCTGTTCCCAGGCCCTCAGGAGGGAAGAGTGTAAATCTAAGCAGCTGAAGGATGGAGGAGTAGGCTTTATTTTTTCCAGCAATGACGTTGTCCCAACTATGCCACTAGCAATCTGGGCCCGTAACGCAGCATAGGACACGCTTTTCCGTGCACTGATCCTCAGGGGCTACCTCTTCCTCCTTCTTGCCTTGGCCTCCTGTCAGAGAGCAGGCTCTGGAAGCACGATGCCTGGTCAAAGGGGACGAGAATGAGCAAACAGGCCATCATCGTTCCAACAGCCACTCTCCTCTAACTCAGGGAGGGACTTCCGATCCCTGAGCTCCAACGACCTTCGGTGTCCTCCTTTGACAATGAGGACACGTGGATTGAACCTCCCAGGGCTTCTGTGAGGACCCAGTGTGATTCTGTGTACAGGCACATGGTCGGGCCTTGGACGTCAATACAACATTGCACACGTACACACGTCTTTTGGGGATTTGCACACCCTAGGGACGTCTGCAAGTTGGCTCATATTTTTGCCCCCAACACAGTAGTGACATTAAAATGCATGAAAGGACCACATCTCGGGCCTGTAACCATCAGTCTAAGAATGCTGGAGACGCAGGCCAGGATCTGCCACTGCCCACCTGGAGAGGGAGTTTCAGCCTTTCGGCCACGACACCCGTGGGCAGGAGAATCGAGCTGTTGTGGGAAGAGTGAGTACCGAAACTCAGAAAGGTTTTCAAAATCAATTTTGTTTTACTTTGAGTTTTACATGGGAACCATTCCAAAAAGATCTGGAGCTTAGCTGTGGGCTGGATGTTGGTAGCAAGAATGTCCAATAATACATGTTCTTACATAATGTGAGAGTCTGTGCCATCCAGCACTTTCCGCAGCCTGTGGGCAGGTGCAGGTGGGTGAGGACTTTGGGAAGCAGCACAGAATATCTCAGCACCAGGAACGCTGAAAAGGAGGGCAGCGGGCGCGCTGAGACGTCAGCACCTTCACACGGGCCTCCTTCACACCTGGTTACTACCTATTTCACAGGAGGATGTCGTCCCCCTCCGGCCGATAGTTCTTCACCAGATCATCACAGTGAAATAAACCAAAGCCCCGTGGCACAGCTGGGGTCTTCCTCTCCCTTCTTTGCTTTCCGGTCACAGACTTTGGGGTGTTGGCCCCTCTCTTTCTACCCCTTTTGTCAACGCCTTGGCTCTGGAATCCTTCCTCTCGCCTCTCCCCACCCAGGGGTGGTGCTGACCTTGCCCTGGAAGGAGGAACCCTTGGCAGCACTGGGTGGAAAGGCGCCAGCGTGGCTGGCAGGAACCAAGGGACGGATCCCAGGAGACTGTGTGGCTATTGACTCTCCTGCCAATTGTCTGGAGGGAGAAGCACAAAGTGCCCACTGTGAGAGGTGCCTATCAGGCCATGCCAATCAGCGAGGGCACGACAGTGTGCGCTTTTGTGATCTGGAGGCTGAATGTGGTGGGGCGGGGAGGAGCTGCGACCTCTCCAGCCTCGGGACGGGGCGCTGGGGAATGTGCGCGGGAAGGGCCGTCCCCCCCAGCCTGCCCCACATCCAGTCACTGGCTTCGCTGGGATTCTTTGTCAAATTCGAGAGAGGCCAGAGGGAGGACGTGAGAAACAGCATCTCTGTAGAAAAAAAACGGAAACGCGATCTCACCTGCATAACTGCACTTGCCGAGCAGAGAGAAGATGCCGCCGCCCAGAAAGAAGGAAGAAGAGCGAAGCTCTGTTTCTTAACTTGTTCATCTCTCGTTATCAAAAGAGTTTCTGTGTTTCCAGCAGCGTTTTCCAGAAAAACAGAAATTCGGAAGGAACTCTAGGTCACTTTTTGTATAGAGTGAAAGAGTCCTGGCCAATCAGCTTTAAGGGAGAAGGCCCGAGGCTCCCTCTCAGATCCAGAACTTTCCTCCAGGGTCCCCAGACAGACAGGTGTCCAACCCATTTTCTTGGATGCAACAGGTAGGCGCCAACTTGGGAGCTGGAGGTCACGAACGAAAGAACACACTCAAATGTGCAATTCCTGGGCCCCGCCAGCTGAACCTTTCTAGGAAAGGGTTGCTGAGTCTCTCCTTGGACCCTTGAGGCCCGTTCTGGGGCACTTACCCTGGTCTCCCTTGCCTGGGGGGTCAGTTTGTTTTATTAGCCCCTCTAAATGTCAAATCCCTTGAGAGCAGGAACTTAAGCATTTGGGGGTTCTCTGGGGTTCTAAGCTCAGAACCTTGTAAATGACCGACACTCCAAACATGTGTTAAATGAAAAAAAATAGGACTGGGAATAGATGACAGAAATAGCCTCCTGGCTGCCCTCCTGCCCATCTTGCGTGTTACCATGGCATGGCTGAGTGAGTGAAAAATAAATCAGAGGCTGAGATGTAGTTAACAGAAAGCTTCTGCAGTCTTTCATCTGGTCCCAGGGTTCATGAGTTTTTCCTCGGGGTTCAAGTGCTGCAATGTGAAAATGCCAGGCTAAGACAAGGGGGTACAGTGCCAGGCCCAGCGCTGGGGAAACTGAGTTTTCTCTGAGTGTGCGGAAGGGAAGGAGGAGGAGACACATCCACTTCTGGGAAGAGAGACAGGAGTGGGCAGGGGTGGGCTGGGGAAGCACCGCCCCCAGAGAAACGGCCCTGCTGGTGCCCAGGCCGGAAGGAAGAGCTCACCAAGCACCTGGCGTCCAGGGCTCCCTGCATTGCAGCCAAGGACGGGAAGAAGGTGCCGGGCCCCGGCCTGCGGCAGGGACGGGAGGAGGAAGCATTGCTCCTGCAGGGGAATGTTAAACCCAGAGGAGATACCACTTTACTCCTGCGAGTGGCCGTTACTGAAAATTCAAAAAACAATAGATGCTGGCGTGGGGGTGGTGAGAAAGTAAACGCTTGTAAGCTGCTGGTGGGGATGGAAGTTAGTACAGGCTCTGTGGAAAACAGCACGGAGATCTCTCAAACAACTCAAAGTACATCCACCATTTAATCCAGAAATCCCATTACTGGATATTTACCCAAAGGAAATAAACTCATTACATCAAAAAGCCATCTGCACGCCTATGTGTATTAAGGAACAGTTGCAAAGACGTGGAACCGACCTGAGTGCCCATCCGTCAGTGAGCGCATAAAGCAAATGTGGTATATATACACCTGGAGTACTACTGAGCCTCAAACAGGGACGAAATCAGCTCGTTCGCAGCAAATGGGATGGAGCTGGAGGCCGCTGTTCTAAGTGAAGTAACCCAGTGGAAACCAAATGCCATACATTCTCCCCTGCAAGTGGAGCTAAGCTGTGGGTATGCAGAGGCAGACAGAGTGCAGTAATGGACTCTGGAGACTCAGAAGGAGGAGGAAGGGAGGGAGGTGAGAGAGAAAACCCACATCCTGCGTACAATGCACACTACTCAGATGAGCACTGCGCTCAAATCTCAAATCCCAGATTTTCACCGCTAGACCATCATTCATGCAACCAAAAACCACTTACACCCCGAAAGCTATTGAAAATTTTTGTTGTTGTTGTTATTGTTGTTTTATGTGTCATTTTTTAAGAGTTTTTTAAATTAGACTTTAAGTTCTGGGGTACATGTGCGGAACGTGCAGGTTTGTGATGTAGGTATGCACGTGCCACGGTGGTTTGCTGCACCTGACAACCCAAC
The DNA here is from genome assembly GCF_048565385.1 of Saimiri boliviensis. Classification (NCBI taxonomy): domain Eukaryota; kingdom Metazoa; phylum Chordata; class Mammalia; order Primates; family Cebidae; genus Saimiri; species Saimiri boliviensis. Next base: position 91,164,359 of record NC_133462.1, read on the forward strand.
ACCTACATTAGGCATTTCTCCTAATGCCGTCCCTCCTCCTTCCCCACATCCCCTCACAGGCTCCAGTGTGTGATGCTCCCCTCCCTGTGTCCACGTGTTCTCACTGTTCAACTCCCACTTATGAGTGGGAACATGCGGTGTTTGGTTTTCTGCTCTTGTGTCAGTTTGCTGAGAATGATGGTTTCCAGCTTCATCCATGTCCCTGCAAAGGACATGAACTCATCCTTTTTTATGGCTGTATAATATTCCATGGTGTGTATGTGCCACAGTTGCTTTATCCAGTCTATCACTGATGGGCATTTGGATCGGTTCCAAGTCTTTGCTATTGTGAATAGTGCCGCAATAAACATGCGTGTGCATGTGTCTTTACGGTAGAATGATTTATAATCCTTTGGGTATGTGAATTACCTATTTAATAAACGGTGTTAGGAAAACAGGCTAGCCACAGGCAGAAAGCCGAAAGTGGATCCCTTCATTACACAGGATACAAAAATTAACTCAAGATGGATTAAGACTTAAATGTAAGACCTAAGACCATAAAAACCCTGGAAGAGAACCACAATCTAGGCAATACGATTCAGGACAAAGACTTCATGGCACCAAAACCCCAAAAGCAATGGCAACAAAAGCCAAAATAGACAAATGGGATCCAATTAGTCTACTGAAATTAAAATTAATAATAAAGTAAGTAACTCCATAATAAGGTCACCTCATAGAAAGCTTGAGACGATAAAAGGACATAGAAAACGGCAAGGACTCATTTCCGAGTAAGAAGTTGAAAATTAATCCCCGGGACTCTAACCGTGACTCTGGATTATCCCTCTCTATTCCCCAGCACCAGGATCACACACTCACACACTACCGCACACACACACACATACCCAGACACAGAGTAAATTCACTGCAGAGTGAAGCATCTTCCCTCAGACACATCAAGACTGAGGTTTAGACAAGCACCTCCTAAACAGCCAGGAAGAACTGAGGGCCTAAAGTCTCATGACAACTTTATGCTGCAAATGGCTGGGTGCAGTGGCTCACACCTGTAATCCCTGCACTTCTGAAGGCTGAGGTGGGTGGATCACTTGAAGTTGGGAGACCAGCCTGGCCACCATGGTGAAACTGGTCTCTACCAAAAACACAAAAAGCAGCCAGGCGTGGGGGTGGGTGCCTTGCAATCCCAGCTACTTGGGTGGCTGAGGCAGGAGAATTGCTTGAACTCAGAGGTGGAGGTTACAGTGAGCAAAGATGGTGCTATTTATTACCCTCTCGCCTGGGCGACAGAGCAAGCCCCTGTCTCAAAACAAAAACAAAACAACAAAAAACCCCAAAATGCTATGCTGGAAAGAATGCAACTACTTTCATTGATTCTCTTAAAATTTGAAGCCTGTGGCAGAGCCCCTCAGTGGGGCGTCATTCTGCTGCTATGCACCAGCCCAACACAGCCTCGCACACCCACCCATCGGAGAGTCTGGACAAGCTCAGATAATGCGGAAAATATTGGAATATCGAAACCTGCATGTTGACATGATATAGGGAAAGGGAGATGAACATTCCTGAATCCTCAGCTCCCATGAAATGTCACACTCTCTCCAGAGAACCTCTGGCTGAATCTGGAGACGGTGTAGCCAGAGGGTCTTTCATCTGAGTTAAACTGAAACTCAGACAAGAGAACAGAACGGTGTAGGGGAGTCGGCTGGCTATGAGAGACAGAGCTGTTGTTGCAGCTCCTGAACCCAGAGAGAAGGAAGGAGAGAGAGCCAGGGACTCCAGTTGAGGCTCGAGGGCCCCTCCTGCTGCATGCACGGGGAGCCTTGCTCTCCCCGGCTCCCCAGCCCCCAGCCGTCCTGGTCCCTGCGGCACACACAGTCTGCTGGCCAGTGGCTGGGGAGATCCAAGGCACTGCTTCATCCTGGTCTCCAGGAAGACGAGCTCCCTAAACAGAAACGGCCTCTCCTTTCCAGGCAGCGCTCACTGCTGCCCACTTCTTAAGCCCACTCCCAGCGCCTCTGGGCATCCGCCCTGTACCCGGACCACTGCAACAGCTCAGGGCAGGGGGAAAAGGACAAGCATCTGTGGACTCAGGGATCACAGGGCTCCTCACAAAAAGAAGGGATGGGACATCGCTCCCGATGTCAGCGCCCATCAGGGGAACCTGGATTGAAGGTGCAGACCCCCCGCCCCGGCCAAAGCTTCTGTGTCCCCCAGCACCGTCCTGATCGCAGATACTCTGTCCCCCAAAGCTGCTGAAATGTCCCAGTGTTTCTGATCTTTAGGGCGTCTCAACACCGTCTCTCCGACTGCCTCTCACTCCGGGAAGCCGCAGCCTCGCATCTTTCAGACAGTGGCTACTTTAATTTGGAAACGGTGGTCCCTGCAATTCAGAGTGAACGTTTCTCTGTGGTGGGCAGCGATGTCCCTGGAGGAGGAGAGAAAAAGGAGGGACGTTAGCTGAGGACTGCAAATGTTGGGCCGTCTCGACAACGGGAATGATGGGAGCCGGAGGCCGAGGCCTGAAAGTTGAGAAGGTGTTTCCGGGCCTCGTAGAAGCAGGGCTTTGTGGCACGGGAGTGTGTGTGTGGCAGGGATGACGAGGACCGGAGCTTGCTGTAAGCTGATGATGTGGGGCCTCGAACACCCAGCCTAGCAGCACAGACTTGTTGCTTTATGTCCGTGTCACCTGAAACACCTACTGTCCTCCCAGATGTGAACAGATGGTCCCTGAGGGATGCGGGCTGGGCCCTGTTCTCCATCCTTCCTTGTCTCATTCTGTTCCCTGGAAGTCTGGCCTCTACGAACCATGATCTGGGCTCCCATGGCCTTTGGCTTTGGGTTGGTTCAGTCGGTATGGGGGTTGAGAAAGGAAGAAGCCAGCGCATTTATTCGCGGGCTCCTTGCTGCCATGCTGTTTGCGAGTGGCAGGCAGTGCCCCTCCCAAGTTCATACGTGGGCCGGGCTGGGCTCTCCTCCCTGTGGTGAAGCCTCAGGTGGGAACAGCTTCGCTCTGCTACCCGCCCCAGGTGCCTCCTCATCCCCTTGCTGGTTTTCTCACTCCATTCGGGCTTCTGTTGACAGTCCTCACAATGACTCCTTTCACGAGCCATCTGCTTCCTGCCAGTCAAGGAAATTTGGGGGACACGCCTGAAAATTTGCAAAGCTTCTTAGCATCTTGAGGCTCCAAAAAGTCCCGCAGTAAAGAAACCCTTAAATTTTGTTTGGTCTACAAAACGCTTTTTTAATTTTTTTCACGGAAAATATTCCCTGAAATGGAATTAATTCTTCCAGAGTGTAGGAAGTGCTGCTATCAATGAAGGGTCATTTGAGGAGGGGAGTGACAGCCTCAAAGCGATGCTTTGGGAAAAGCCGTTTGACCACTGGGAAGGATGCATCGGGAAGAACAGAAACAGGGACATCAGAAAGGAGTGTGGGTGGTAACGAGTCTCGGCGTGGAGGTGCGATCTGGGTCCCAGCAATGCGAAGGAAGGGACACGAACAGGCTCTGCTGGACCCCTTCCACCAGCCCCCATGAGGCTGGGCAGCTGCCGCGGCCTCCAGCAAGAACAGAGCCTCTGCCAATGGTGAGTTTCGTGATTCAGCCTGATATCCTTTTCAATTATTATTTTTATCATCAAATTTCATTTTACTGGAATTCTTATTAGGAACCCTCAGAAAATACTACCTAGGATGCAAAAAGCAGACAGGGCTCAGAAGCAGAACGAAATCTGCTCGTTAAATACAGTCAACTCTTTCTCGCCAGTGGCTGTACCATTCAAAAATAGCACCCCTTTTGATTCGAAAACTGCAGATTTTAATAACTGTGATGACCTGTTACTGAAGAGGAATCAGGACACGGAGGGGCATGTTCGGAGGGCAACGGGTAGGCAGCCCCTGGTCTCGTGCTAATGGGAACCGTCCTCGGTCGAAGGTTCGTTTGGGAGGTTTTTATGTCTAGAACTTTTGCCACGTCCTTCAATGAAACTAGCGCTGCCGCATCCTCCTGACAAACTCCGAGGACCAAAGTCGCCCCCACAGCCCCTCTCTGCTTTCCTTAGCGTTGCATCACGACCAGGGAGACCATGCACCCACTCTGTCTTCCTGTGTTCACATTTCTGCTTCATATTTTTACCGGAATTGAACTTTTTCACAGAAATCCAGAGATGGAGCTGAGAACCCCAGGCCTCCCAACAGGTGCGTTGTTAAGGTGGCATAATCAATTCTCAATTATTTTCAACAAGGAAAGGAAGCATCAGAGCTGGTACCAGAGGACTCCAGGAAGCCTGCTCAGCAGCTAGAGTCACAGAGGAGGGACTCAAGGGCCAGGCACACACCCTGCAGGCACCAAGAGTTCTTGGTTGGATAAAAGCTGAAAGGAGCCCTTTCTTTCTTTTCTTTCTTTCTCTTATTCCTTTCCTCCCTCCCTACCTTCTTTTCCCTTCTTTCCTTCCTTCCTTCCCTCTTCTTCCTTTCTTTCTTTCTCTCTCTCTTGCCTTCTCTCCTCTCCCTCTCTTTCTCTCTTTCTTTCTTTTCAGAGTTTTGCTCTTCTTGCCCAGGCTGGAGTGCAATGGCATGATGTCGGCTCACTGCAACCTCTGCCTCCCAGGTTGAAGTGATTCTCCTGCCTCAGCTTCCTGAGTAACTGAGATTGCAGGTGCCTGCTGCCGCACCCAGCTAATTTTTTTGTAGTTTTAGCAGAGACAGGGGTTTCACTGTGTTAGCCAGGCTGGTCTCGAACTCCTGACCTCGGGTGATCCACCCACCTCGGCCTCCCAAAGTTCTGGGATTACAGGCATTAGTCACGGTGCCCAGCCAAAAGAAGCCCTTTCTAAGTGGTTTGGATCCAGGGGACATAGCCTTCCTGGAGAAGAGCACAAGGGTTTTGAAGACACAGTGGCTGTCTCTAATAACCAGGAAGAGTCATGAGAAAAAGCAAGAGGGCTTATTCCCTGCAGCTCTGAAGAGCGGCCTAGAACAAATGGTCAAAATTCTGGAGTGCTGTGAGGCCAGGTGCAGCAGCTCACGCTGTAATCCCAGCACTTTGGAAGGCCTAGGCAGGAGAACAGCTTGAGCCCGGGAGTTGGAGACCAGCGGGGCAACATAGTGAGACAATGTCTCTACAAAAAAATTTTTCAACTTATCCAGGTTTGATGGCACCCACCTATTGTCCCAGCCACTGAGAAGAGTGTGGCAGGAGGGTTCCTTGAGCCCAGAAGTTCCAGGTTACAATGAGCTATGATCTCACCAATGCACTCCAGCCTGGGCAACAGAGTGAGATCCTGCCTTAAAAAAATAATGCCATGGCATTATGGACTCTGGATGATAATGATGTGTCAACGTAGGTTCATCGTTCATCCATTGTAAAAAAACGCACTGCTCTGGTGGGAGATGTTGATAACTCAGGAGGCTGCTCTGTGGAAGGGGCACGGAGATAGGTGGGCGCAGAGAATACAAGAAATCTCTGTACCTTCTGAATTTTGCTGTGAACCTGAAACTGTCCCCTGTAAAAATAAAGTGTATTTTTAAAAACGATAGACTTGGGCCAGGCATGGTGGCTCATGCCTGCAATCCCAGCACTTTGGGAGGCCGAGACAGATGGATCACCTGAGGTCAGGAGTTCAAGACCAGCCCGACCAACATGGAGAAACCCTATCTCTACTAAAAATACAAAATTAGCCAGGAGTGGTGGCACATGCCAGTAATCCCAGCTACTTGGGCGGCTGAGGCAGGAGAATCACTTGAACTTGGGAGGTGGAGGTTGCAGTGAGCAGAGATCGTGCCATCGCACTTCAGCCTGGACCACAGGAGCAAAACTCTGTGTCAAAAAAAAAAAAAAAAAGAAAAGAAAAAAAAGACAGGCTCAATTTTCCTTGAACTAAAGGAAACTCCTGGGATCTGTGGCGTCTCTCAGAGGGTTGATTATAACAGTAGCACAGATCTGACTTGTCACTGGGGGTTGATTATAAATCAGTTCCATCCGCATTTCAATAGACAGCAGCTCTTCCTAAGGAAAAAGAGGGTAGACTTCTCCATCGATCTCAAATGCATCATACGCCAAAGTTCGTGTGAGAAACAAGATACACAAGTCCACTTCCAGAAAAGCCTTCTAGTCCCTAAACGCGGTTCACATCTTTCCTGGTCACAGCGCCCACAGAGTGGTCTATTCCATTTTTCTCAGGAAAAGGATGGATCAGTTTCCAAATTCTAAATCTTCATGTTCAAGGGACTGGGTGCAACAGACCTCTTCTCAATGGGAGCTGAAAAGTGTTGCAGGCCTGGAGAGCTTCCTGAGTCAGTTCAAGGCTATTAGGTTATTTATGGTTTGAGATCATCGAATGCCACACTCATAAATTAGTCAAAGAGATGTAAACATACACACACACACACACACTTCCTTTTTCAAAGAAGGAAGGATGTGTAAACAGACTTCTACAGCTCTTCCCGGCTACTACAGACCAGTCTGTATTGACGAGGTGTAGATGACACAGGGAAATGGGAGATTTAAGGGCCCCCCAAAAGCAATTTTCCTCACAAACCTCCAGACCATAAGGGCTGACATGATGCACATTATATGGTTGCTTAAAATGGGATGAAGCTGGTGTGGTGGCTTGTAGTTGTAAACCCAACACTTTGGGAAGCCAAAGCAGGAGAATTGCTTGAGCCCAGGAGTTTGAAACCAGCCTGGACAGCAGAGCAAGACCCCATCTTTAAAAAATATTTAAAAATTAGCTGGGGGTGGTGACGCATGTCTGCAGTCCCAGCTATTTGTGAGGCTGAGGTGGGAGAATCTCTTGAGCTCAGGAGGTCAAGGCTACAGTGAGCTGTGATGGTACCACTGCACGCCAGCCTGGGTGACAAAGCAAAACCCTGTTAAAAAAAACAAACAAACAAACAAACAAAAAACCCTTGGGGAATTTGAGAGTGTTCAGGGACAGGTTAGACAATCCCTGCCAACCTTTCCAAGCTTAAGATTTCATGAGACCCCCCCACATCCCACCACCCCGCATCTGCAGAGTCACCGAGAAGAAAGCAAGCCCTTGAGTTATGGAGAAATGGTCCAAAGGAAACTGGAGTCAGTGACAATACAACTGCTGAGTGAAAAGTGAGCAGACCATGGGCCACAAAGAAATAAGAAGAAAATAAAAGAAAATAACTGCTGGAACGTGCAGTCTTTACGCCCCTCCATTTGAAAGTCAACACATCTGCTAACTCACCGGTCTTCAGAGAAAGCCCCAGTTGATAGATAACGGATGTTGATGCTTCAAGGGTAGACAGATTGCTAAAGGTTGAAGTGTGGATAAGTCTCCGTGCCAGAAAGAAAAGGAAAGTGCTCTGACTAAGGCTGTGTTCAGCAGCCAAGACACCTACTCAAGTCAAGGCATTGGCAAACAAACAACTCCAAGGGCTGGTTTTCAGCCTGTGGGCACAACGAGCCAGTGGATTCGCCATTTGTTTTCCAACCAGGTAAGGCAGCATCGTGTGGGGCAGTTTGTCGGCCGAGCTCACTGCACGGCCTTCCAGCTGCCGAGAGCCCACCTCCCAACCGGGGTCTCTGTTTCCTTCCAGGGGCTGAACAGTGACTCCTCGGAGGACTGGCTGCTTGGAAGTCAGGACTCCGTAAAGCGCTCTGTGGGAAGGATTGCCATTCATCTTCCTGAGCCCTGGAGATCCTAGAGTGGTCTGGGAGATCGCGTATGGACCTCTGCGTGCCGGGCTCCACTGCGTGCCCGGCTGAGCAAGGACAAGGACAAGATTGGAAACCGCGGCTCCTTTCTGGGATTTTGTGGAAAATATCTCACTGTTTCCCTTTACGCAGCCGCGTGCCCTCAACACCTTGTTAGTAGGAAGAGGGGGCTAAAGCATCTCCTGTGCCCCTCCAGCTAGCTCGTGTCTTGGAAGGAGATTTGATGCCCAACTTGCCCGGAACAACTCTGGAAGTTTCCAAAGCAACAGGAAAGGAAGCTTTACAGGTTTGTTAGGGTGACCGAGGAGGGACCCAAGCCGGGGCTCATTCTACGCATCAGAAACCAAAGTCCTCAGGGAAGGAGGGAGAGGCTGGAAGCACCTGGGCTTGTCCTCTGCCTTCTCTGTGGCCTGTCTCATCACCGCGGGGGCTCCGCAGACTCCTGGCTGAGGCCTGCCTGGGCTGCTGTCTGTGGCCACAGGGAGATTCCACCTGGATTAAGTAGAGAGCTTCTAAGAGCTGTTCTGTGTGTTTTCAAGAGAAAAGCAAGCCTGTGGTGGAAAACAGAGAATAGGTCCTCCAGACAGGATCAGAGGAACGGCAGGAGGAGAGAGAATGGTGACTAGCTGCCTGGGTCCTGCCAATTATTATATGCTCTGCTTATGTTTTTGGCAAGTGATTTTCCATTCCTGGGGAAGTGGCCGCAGTGAGGGTCACCAGGACTATCCCTCAGGCACCAGGAAAAATACAGTCCCAAACAGACACAGTGTCTGCCCGTGGCTCCGTGAGTGCCAAAATATCACGGGTCCTGTTCTGACACGGGGTTCTCCTCCCTTGGGCATTCTTAAACATGTTTGTAATCCTTTCAGAGGTGAACATGAAGACTCGGGTGATGCCCGATCAGCCAAAGTCTGTCTGAAATGGGACAGTGTGGGCACTCCTCCCTCTGTCTGCTGGGACACTGTCCTTCCCTGGCGTTACTACTCTTTAAGACACAAGCCTGGTTGACAGCAAAGGTGGAAATACTGTCCCTTCCTCAGGGAAGCCTGCCTTGATTTCCCCAGACATGCTCCTCCCAACACAGCATAGTACTTAGTACCATTATAGTACTTCATAGTACTTAGTACTTCATGGTACTTAGGACCATTATAACCAACCAACTAATTAAATTGGGTGCTTATCCATTTAAACTTTGCCTCTGTGCTGTGTTATAAACTTTTAGAAGGGGAGATCCTGTCAATCCAGTGTCTCTCCAGCTACTAGAACAGGGCCTGGTACACAGAAGGTACCCAGTACCTACTTGCTGGATGAATGACTCAACAAACAAATGGCATTCTGGCCCAAGAGGACACTGTTACCTGGAGAGAGAGGATGCAGGCCCTGAGCCTGTGGGTATTTGCTCATCCCCATTCTGAATGGCACAGCAAGAGAAAAGGCTTAGGATTCCTGCAGACCAGGCTTCAAATCCCAGTTCTTCCCTGTACCAACTCTATGATGTTGGGAGTGTTTTCCTATCTCTGATCCTCAGTTTTCTTATCTGTGAAGTAGGGAAGAGTAACGGTGCCCATTCAATGACTTGCTGGTATAAGGTGCCGAGCACCGTGTCTGGCACACAGCAGGTGCTAAATAAACATCAGTTCCCTTGGAAGGTCCAGATGGGAAAATAAACTGCACACTGGCAATACGTGTAGAAGGGTAGTTGAGAGGGTTTTGGCTAGAGAGGCGGCCCTTCTGGGAGAGACATCCAGATTAGTATGTACAACATATCTAGATTAGCATGTACCAGACATCTAGCTTAGCATCTATAGGTCACGCATGAACCAGGCCCAGCAGTGGGGAAGACACTCTCACCTGTCTAGCCCAGTCAGTGGGGAACAAACTCCTTGAAAGAGATGAGGCTGTGGTATTGCTGGCCGGGAGCAGTGGCTCACGCCTGTAATCCCAGCACTCTGGGAGGCCAAGGTGCGTGGATTATGAGGCAAGAGATCGAGACCATCCTGGCCAAGATGGAGAAACCTTGTCTCTACTAAAAATACCAAAATTAGCCAGGCGTGGTGGCGATCGCCTGTAATCCCAACTGCTTGGGAGGCTGAGGCAGAAGAATCGCTTGAACCCGGGAAGTGGAGATTGCAGTGGGCGGAGATCCCGCCACTGCATACCAGCCTGGTGACAGAGTGAGACTCCATCTCAAAAAAAAAAAAAAGAAAAGAAAGAAAGTGATGAGGTTGTGGCGGTGTCTTTTAAACTATGCACAAGAGGGCTATAGAGCAGAGGATGCTCATTCCACAAAGTTTGCAAACCCAGAAAGACAACCGTTAGTGTCTGTGTCCGAAGCAGAGCTGGGCCCCAGCCCTCTGGGATCCCCGTGATACTCTTCTTCCTATGAGCTTTGCTGTGACCTGGGCAGGCCCAACTCCCAACCTCAGGAGAGACGAGGGACAGGGGCATGGGGCAGGAGGGGGGAGGTGGGAAGAGAAGGCGAGGCGTGGGCACATTAGCATGGAGCCAAGCAGGACAACAGAGCTAGAAGAAGTGTGGGAGGTGCTGCAGGGGATAGGTCTGAGGCCGGGGAGTGACATGTGATATGGAACTGAACATGTCATGTGTGATCATGCATCCATCTTTTTCCTTTTTAAGAGATGAGGTCTTTTCTCTGTTGCCCAGGCTGGAGTGCAGTGACATGATCATAGCTCACGACAGTGCTGAACTCCTGGGCTCAAGGGATCCTCCTCCCCCAGCCTCTCCACTAGCTGGGATTACAGGTGCACTCCACTATGCTGGACTAATTTTGTTTGTTTTTGGCAGAGATGGGGGTCTTGATATGTTGCCCAGGCTGCTCTCAAACTGCTGGCCTCAAGCAATCCTCCTGCCTCAGCCTCCCAGCATGCTGGGATCATTAGACACGCATCTGTCCTTTAAACATGCATATTCTCTGTCCTTAAAATAGGGCTGGGAGCAGCTGAGGCAGTGAGAAAACTGTCCCACTCATGCACCCACTCAGTCCTTCGCTCCCTTAGCAGACACTTATCACGTCTTCACTTCATGCAGACACTGCGCTGGGCACAGAGTGATGGGCAAAGCAGACAGTCCACGGCCTCTAGAGGGTCCACGGTGGATGACAGCCTTCCACATCACAGTCACAGCTGCAGAGACGCTGCGGAAAGGAGAGGAGCTTCCAGCAGGCACAGGTTGGGGGGCCAATCCCAGGCTCCCCTGCTTCCACCTTTCTTCGGTGACTTGGGTGTCCTGAACTGCCAGTCCTCTTCCTCCTGAGGACGGAAAGGAGCAGGAAACCAATGATCTGTGTCTCGGCGCTGGTGAGATCTGAGCCTGAGACCCAGAACAGCCAGGGAAGCCTTGAATACGGGGCCTAGGGATGTGGTCCAGGAGCCTGGTGGATCCCTCCCGGCCCCACCTCCTCCAGGTGAAAACAACAAAAGGAACGCTGCTTCCCTGAGTGCTTCCCGGGGTCCTCACAGAGGAGGGCCTGTGGATCAGGGGTTCCCGACTCCACTTCATAGATCAGGAAACTAACGCCAGAGAGGGGAAGAAAGCTGGCTGAGGTTCACCATTTTCGGAGGTGAAGAAGTGGGAACCTGACTCAAGAACCCAGTGGTCTCCTATCCCCAGGCGCTCTGCCTCCCAACCGGGTTTCCTGGGGCCCTGGCCAGCTTGCTTGGTGGTCTCCCAGCCGCCCTGCCCGCCTTCCCACCCAGCCACAGCTGGGTCCTGGGTGAGTCCGTGAGAAGAGGCCCCAGGACCCTCTAAAGCAAGCATCGGGGCCACCCCAGCCCTGAGTCAAATGCTGAGCTCTTGGCCAGGGGCAGGAATCTCCAGCTCCCTCCTCCCTTCTGGCAGCAACAAGTGTGAGGGTTCCCCTCCCCCCGACCCCTATTCCATTGTAGCCGGGCGCTGCAGAGCAGCTGGCAAACACAGAAGCAAACACCTGTGTGCCAGATCTCACAGCTGCACGTGTGAAACGCGAGCCGTCGGCAGCGCCTGTCACATGCCACGTCCAGTTGCTGCACTCAGGGCAGGTTGGAAGGGGATCCATGGGAGAGAAGTTTCCGTGGCAGGATTTCAAAGCCCGGGCACCCACCCGTCCCCCTTCCTCCCACCCCCGGCATTTTATTCGCTCCTCTTGTTTTGGCACTCAGCGTTTCCGGCTGAGTCTGCCTCTCACTCACTCCCGAACGGTGACAGAGCTGGGAGCTGGTGCCTCCCTCCTCAGAGTGACACTGGCTCCACGAGATAATAAAGCGACTTAGCCCGCCCCGAGGGCGCTTCATCTTCAAAGCGGTTGTTTAACCACTTGCTCCGAGGGCTGCACATCTGGCTGAAACGTTCGCGGGTTGGTGGGTTACCTTCAAAGCTGGGCTCCCTCGGGGACAGCCGGGGGCATCCTGCACTAGGGCTCAGCACCGCCTGCCCGGTGGGGTCTTCTCAGGCCTGCAGCTGCCAATGCGTCCAGCCCAGAGTCCCGGGCTCTTCACCTGCTTCGCAGAGACATGCTCATTTGCTGCCAGAATCACTTTTAGGGATCTGGTTGATGTTAACAATTCTCCTGCATACGGGAAAGGGAAAAAATAGGACATTTTACAGGTGCTGAAGAGGGTGGGAAGGGGAAGAAGGAAAGAACCAGTTGTTTCCAGATATCAACTCACAGGATGTCTCTCCCCAGAAGGCGGCTTTGCAGGGGGATAACAGGTTTCCCCCAGCACCAGCGAGGAGGCATTGACCATGACGGAAGAGAAAAGAGGAAATCAAGTCCAGTGTGGAAAAGCACATCTCCCGTAGATCCACCTGACCTGAATGCCACAAGCTCCGTGAGGCCTCACATGTCTTGGGGTTTGGGCCTAGCCAGGACATAGGAGATTGTCATTACACAAAGCAGACACCTGTCTATCAAACCCTAGTGCTTTACACGGGTTATCTTGTTTATTCATCTGATCAATCAACGGTTGATTCAGTCAATCCTCACTACAGCTTTATGCAGTCCCTGCTATTATGACTCCCAATTTACAAGGGAAAAAAAACAAGGTTCAGGGAAGTCAGTGGACTTTAGGGAAGCTGTGAAAGGTTGTCTAGATAGTAAGGTGGGAGAGAACGATCTGAGACCAGATCAGAGGTCTGGACCCCCAAGTGAGTGGATAAGCCAGAACTCTGGTTGGGTCTCCCCACACTCCTAAAACACTGGGCTGGAGTGACGTCGGCCGGGGAGGGGCTAAGTGTGGACTGACACACCACCTCAAGGGGCTCAAAGGAGAAACCTCAGATTCGTGTTTTCCAGAGTTCTCACCTGTCTCTCCTCAACTTTCCCTTCAACTAAACACATTGTGGAACCCCATCTTTACTAACAAAATTAAAAAGTTAGCAGGCGTGGTGGCACGTACATGTAGTCCCCTACTCAGGACGCTGAGGTGGGAGGATCACCTGAGCCCAGGAGGTGGAGGCTGCAGTGAGCCGAGATGGCGCCACTGTACTCCAGCCTGGGTGACGGGAGCGAGACCCTGTCTCAAACAAAACAAACAAATAAATAAAAATAAGTAAACAGACAAATAAATAAAATTCTAATTCCGGAAGTCATTTTCTATGAACCCAGATTGGTTTTTTTTTACCTTTTCACTTTGAAAAACGCCACGGAAACTGCACCTGTGGCCCCCCGTCCCCCCTCGTCCCTCCTCGTCCCTCCTCGTCCCTCCTCCTGCACGTCATCTCCGCTGTCCGCCCTGTTACCACGGAAGGTGGCACTTTCTTGGTCCTGTACAGAATGCAATTTTCACTTGTCCCTGGAAAATCAATATGGAAAGGCTCTAATTCCCCAGATTTCGATTTTTCAATAAAAACGTGAAAATGAAACTCTGAGGGATTGCAGCCAACATGGTGCCCTTGAGCCAACCGCAGTCTGCAGGGAGACCCACAGCGAGTCTCGGAGAAAACACCAACCTCTGACATTGCTCTGCTCGGATGACGCGTCGCATGGGAGCCAAAGCCAGTGGGGCCAGGGGTGTCTGAGGCTTGCCGGTGCTTTTTCCCTTCTCACTCCGGGGGGATTCGGGGCAAAACTCTGCCTGTCCCGAGGTGCTACTGACGGCCGGGATAGCAACGGGGATAAAGCTTAACTTTGGAACCAAGAGATAAATGAGATAAGATTCTGTCTCCATCTTATAATGGCTACTTTCTGCTAAGCAGCTCTGACGATCTTGTTTTCTCAACCCAAAGGAGGAGGAGAGAGGTTGAGATTGTAGACTGAGCACTCAGCACTGACATGAGGAGCTCATGAAACTGTCTATGGGAAGGTGCCCCAAACGAAGCCTGGCTCGGAGCAGACCTTCAATAGGGTGCGTTTTTTCCCTGCCACCATCCCCTCCGTCCCTATAACCGAGGCTGAACCACTGATACCCTTCGGCACATGGTGTTGTCAGTGGAAGGCCACAGTGAACTATTCAGTCCCCTACCCTGGGACCTCCGAATCACCGCACGATGGTGACAGATGTGATGAAAATGCTGCCACCATTGGTTGGCAGGATGTGGTGGCTCAGGCCTGTAATCCCAGCACTTACGGAGGCCGAGGCAGGCGGATCACAAGGTCAAGAGTTCAAGACCAGCCTGACCAACATGGTGAAACCCCGTCTCTACTAAAAATGCAAAAAAAAATTAGCCAGGCATGGTGGCATGCATCTGTAATCCCAGCTACTCTGGAGGCTGAGGCAGGGAATTGCTTGAGCCAGGGAGGTGGAGGTTGCAGTGAGCTGAGATCATGCCACTGCACTCCAGCCTGGGTGACAGAGGGAGACTCTGTCTCAAAAAAAATAAATAAATAAAAGTCAAAATGTTGCCACCAACCTCCAGCGTCTGTAACCAGACACCCTCCAAAGCGACTTCCACCCCTCTTTTGGTGGCTGTTTTGACACTGAACCCAGAGAAAGAGGAGCAGCCCCCAGCTTGAGACTTCATCCTGTAATGGGAGCCGGGCTTCCTGGCTGCTGCTGCTGCTGCTGGGTGCCCCAGAACATCTCGCCCCGAGCCAAGCGCAGTGCCTGCCGTTAGAGTGCCAGTCCCAGGATGCTTGCTGCTGCCACCTGATCCTGGGCGGGTCACGTAGCTTCTGGGTGCTTCAGCGTCCTCAGCTGTCCAACAGCTTGATAACAGTGAGGCATGCTCTGACCCAGCGCAGTGGGGTTTAGCCAAGAGAAGCCTCCCTGACAAGTTCAGTGATGGGACAGAAAGAGAAGAATTTTAAAGAAGAAAACCACACAGCACTGAAGTTATTTTGTTATTTTGTGCCTGTTCTCTTGTGCCCCAAAGCAAAGGAAAGGGAATATTTAAGGCCCCCAAGATAACGCACACCCACTTCTCCAGGTCTCCTGGTGCCTCTCTGTTGAATACTGCTCAGTCTTACGAGCTGCTTTCATGCCAGCCCCCATAGCTTCCAAACCTGTGACCTGGGGGCTGTGGGGGGTGGGACGTGGGGGGAGAGGGAAGGAATGGAGTGGAAGCCGGCTGCTTTCAAGGAACCACATGGGGTTTTAAAAGTGCCCACCCACCTCCACCTCCAGGTTCACCAGAACTCTATGCAGCAGGAGAGGGGTAATTCCTCAGGAGCTGCTCTCATCCGAAAATGAGGGGATGGATTCTAGAGGGGCGTAAACAATTGATGCCAAGTACAATATAAAAGCATTGCGGAATTTTTTTAGGAAAACAAAAATAAGTAAGCAAGCCCACCTCCCCACACATGAATGGAAACGATTTGATCGACACGAAGAACTGGGGGCCTTTGAGGCAGTGTTTTCTGGCTGGGCATGGAGACGAGGGCCATTGGCCACCAGTGGTTCGGGATTTCCTGAGTGAGAGTTGCCAGAGATGACTGAAGATTTAGCTGAGAGAAGAGCCTCCTAATCCACACCCGTGGAGTTGCTCATCCAACCTTATCTAATAGCAAGAAGTTGGAAACAACCTAAATATCTATCAACTGGAAACTGACTAGATCACACATACAATGCAATACTACTGTTCCATTAAAAGCTATTAAAAATAGGCTGGGCACAGTGGCTCACGCCTGTAATTCCAGCACTTTGGGAGGCCAAGGCTAGTGGGTCACCTGAGATCAAGAGTTTGAGACCAGCCTGGCCAACATGGCAAAGCCCTGTCTCTATTTAAAATAATAATAATAATATAATAATAATATAAAAGGCTATTAAATTTGTTAAAGAGAAAAAAGAAAAAAATGAGTTAGAGATTTGCATGTTTTGACATAGAAAGATGCTGCCATAATACAGTATCAAGCGAAGGAAGCAGTTGGTGTAAAATGTGTGATATTATCCCATGCAGGTGAAAGGGAGTCCACACATCTACATTGCATGTATGCATTGAGGTATCCTGAAAAATGGTCACCAAAATGTCATCTGCAGCTGCTTTGGGGATAAGGTCTTGACTGATCATTTTTCTTTCTTCCTTGCGCTCTTCTGCATTACTTAACTGTTCCTTTTCTCACAAAGAGCACTTACTGTTTTTAGAAAAGCACTATTAAAAACCCATCTCTCTAAGAAGTAACTTTCATCTTTTTATCTCTGTGGAAGTTTGTGATTAAATAGTGAGAAGGGCATTGAACATCTTCTTGATCTTCCAAGATATACTCTGATTAATAGAGAATAAAGCCCTCTCCGATTTCCTAATGTCACATAAAACACCGAGGAGAAGGGAAGGAAGGTAGGAGGTCATCAAAGGTATTTCCCTTGACTCTGACAAAGCCTCTGTCCCAACTCCCTTGCAAAGAAAGCTAAGCTAGCACACATCTTATAAGGTCTGTTTTTCCATAGCCATGTCTCCCTCTTTTTCCTTTAGTACTTTTTTATTCAAACATGTACTGAACAGATGGGATATGCGATACCTTCTTTCGGGAACTCATCACCTCGTCTGGGGCCTATGCTTTGTTTCAGGCCTGTTACTTAAAACAGTCGCGGAGGCCAAGGTCATGGCGAAGGGAGCTGACTACCCACCTGGGTATTCTCGTCCGTGGAGGGAGTCAGCACTGATGACAGAGCATCTGAGGCCTCTCCAAGTGAAGTGCGTTTGGAAAGTGGTCCCTCCTCTGTGCTCACACGCAGTCTGGAGAGTCAGGTTGTCATCATTCACTCGACATCCATTCATTCAGCATTCACTGAGTGCCCACGGACTGTCAGGACGGTGCCGGGTGCTGGCTCCGACACAGTGAGCCGAGTACAATTTCTGCTCTCAAGGAGAGATTGTACTTAGCCGGAGACGTTGGATGATCAGACACACACACACTTTAGGAGGTAGTAAGTGCTATGCAGGAAGGCCCAACGGGGTGAGGAGATGGAGTGACGGGGTGGCCGGTGCTGGGCAGAGCTGTCAGGAGAGTCCCCTTGGATACGATGACCTCTCCACAGAAACCTGAGAGACGTAGGGGAGTGAGGATGGGGACGCATGAGGAAAGAACATTCCAGGCAGGGACAGTAGTGCAAAGGCCCTCTAGGAGCGTTCGCTCAATGCATTCCAGGGACGACGAGCAGATCGGTGAGGCTGGAAGGGAGCTACCAAGCAGACTAGGTGGGAGCAGGTCAGCCAAGGGTAGAGGGGCCGGGCCCGCCAGCTCTGTGGGCTGCTGTAAGGACTGTGGTAAGGACGTCCTGAGTGGGACGGGAAACACGGGGAGTTGGAAGCAGTTTCATGACCTAACCTAGTGGAGGCTGCAGTTTTGTTCTTTTTTTTCAAGGCAGGGTCTCACTCTGTCGCCCAGGCTGGCATGCGATAGCGTGATCGCAACTCACTGCAGCCTCAACCTCCCGACCTCAGGGGATCCTCCCACCTCAGCCTCCCAGGTAACTGGGATTACAAGCACGCGCCACCACGCCCAGCTAATGTATTGTAGTTTTTGTAAAGGTGGGGTTTCGGCATGTTGCCCAGGCTGGTCTCAAATTCCTGAGCTCAATCCATCCACCCAGCCCGGCTTCCCAGTGTGCTGGGATTTCAGGCGTGAGCCCACTGTGTGCTGGCCACGCATTTTGTTTTTTCCAGAAACAGTGGAGAAAAGAAGAAAAGATACCAAATAAATAAGAACTGAGCGACATTATTTTTTAAAAGAAAGAGACCGTCCAAAAGGACTCTAAACTCCGCTGTGGGTTTCCTACTTTGCATAACAGTAATTCTAGTTACCTTGTATGAATGAATGCCTTTTCCCAAAACGCATCATACACAGTATTCAGGAGACGGTCTTGGAAAGCAGAAGTTGCCACAAGATGACAACAGGAGCCTTGAGCAAACCAGCGAGTCCCAGTGAGTCACCGGGGACTCGTCCTTCCTTCTTCACCGGAGCGAACGGCACTTCCCTCTTCTTTCTCTGAACCCGCCGGAAGGATGAGAATGAGCTTCAGGTGGACCCTTCGTTGGTACAAAGAATAACAAGCTGTTCTCTCTGTAAGTCCAGAGTCACATGGCCTGTCACGTTTTATTTTTAACACTAAATTAATTTTTTAAAACTATTAATAATAAAACTATTTTAAAAATTAACAATAGCTAATATTTATTAGGTATCTACCGCACGCTTTTCAAATATTACTCGTTTGAATTATTAAGAATGCTTTTCACCCAACCATCAGGGCATGGAAGAAGAGAGCGGAAAAAAGAATCTTCAAGTGCTGCTGTGATCCCATTTTAGTGCTCAGGACACCGAGACGTGCAAAGACTAGAAGAACTTGCACCCAGTTTTACCTGTGGTTCACAGCAGAGCTGGAATTTAAACCCACTGCTGTCTGAATAGAAATCCTATGTTCTCAGCCAGTAAGCTATACTGCCCCTCACCAGTGTGCAGTGCCGGAGTCCAGCAGGGA
This sequence comes from Saimiri boliviensis, assembly GCF_048565385.1. Lineage (NCBI taxonomy): Eukaryota > Metazoa > Chordata > Mammalia > Primates > Cebidae > Saimiri > Saimiri boliviensis. Next base: position 91,182,884 of record NC_133462.1, read on the forward strand.
TATGCAAGCACGGATCCTAGGTGCTTGAATTCAGAGACCAGTGGGGAGCCAAGACCAGTGTAGAGAACCAGAGAGGGAGAGGGCAGCTGTGTAACTGTGGGAGTGGCCAGACCCCAGGAGGAAGGCTTTGGGGAGCAAGTGCAGCGGGGCCTGAAGTGTCCGGTTGATCACTGTCCCCCCCTCACCGTTGCCGTGGGTAGGGTGCTGATGTAGCAACCCTTCAAGCGACGCGCATGCAGGCGTGTGAACGTGCGTGTCTATACCCGACGTGGGCCAGCTAGGAGTCAACCTTCTTCCGTTGGTAAAGAAAGTATATCTGGCTGGATATGGCGGCTCATGCCTGTAATCCCAGCACTTTGGGAGGCCGAGGCAGGCGGATCACTCGAGGTCAGGAGTTTGAGACCAGCCTGGCTAACATGGTGAAACCCCGTCTCTGCTAATAATACAAAAATTAACTGAGTGTGGTGGCAGGCATCTGTAGTCTCAGCTACTCGGGAGGCTGAGGTGGGAGCATGAACCCGGGAGCAGAGGTTGCAGTGACCTGGGATCATCCCACTGCATTCCAGCCTGGGCGGCAGAGTGTGACTATCTCAAAAAAAAAAACAAGTATGTTTGGACACCTAACAGCAACGAAGTTCTCGGCTCAAGAAGCCTGGAACTTGATAGGGGGAGCCCTGAAGCGGCTTTTCCCAGCAGCTGCTCTCTGTGGAGCACTCATTCTGATCCATGCCCTCTTCAAGGCATTTGCCAAACATCAGTGTGATCCAGTCCTCACTGCTGGGGGAGCTGGTTTCTCCATTCTACAGACGAGCTGAGTAAGGTGACCAAGGTCTTACAGCTTACAGATGTAAGAGCTGTGACCCTATCCCAGCTGGTTCAAAGCCAGTGACTTAATCTGATGTGTGCTTCCTAATTTCTAGGCACTCAGAGTATACTCAGGGTAGTATAAGCAGTGTGTGTGTGTGTGTGTGTGTGTGTGTGCACGCATGTGTGCATGTGTGTGTGTATGTGTGTGCATGTGTGTGTGAGAAAGAGAGAGAAACAGAGAGAGAGTGGGCTCTGGTGGCCACTGAAAATCCAGCCAGAGAGCAGACCAAGACTTGTCTCCTCCAGCAGTGCCCACAGAGGAGAGAGGTTTGGGGCTTTAATCCCCATCTCAAGTTCTGCCACTGTTTACTGAACTACCTTGTACAGTCACTCTCGGAACAGAGCTTTTGCTCAAAGCAGCCCACACCTTCAGGCTGGGCAGGTGTGTCTGAGGCTGGGTTTCCAGGCCCTTTGGGCAGCAGCTGCACCCAAGACCTCCATGGATGCCTCTTCTGCCTCCCTGCCCTGCTCCACTCATCTGGGCTCACAGGATGGGCTCAGCTCTCTAGGTTCTTCATCCAGGGTCTCATCTCACCCTTGAAGCTCAGGGGAGATGGTCAGCAATGGTGAAATCAGCAAGATGCTGGGAAGAGACACTCTGGTAGGTTCAGCCCTCTTGACCAAAAAGACAGTCCTTTCCTTTCTACAGGTTCCTGCTGACCTCGGGGACGATGGCCTCTTAATTTCCAGCCTTGGAAAGCATCCAGACATCACTTATTGAACATCTACAAGTCCTATTTCTTGTTTGTTTTTTTTTAAAAAAAAAAAAAAAAAAAAAAAAAAGAAAGAAAGAGAGAGAGAGAGGCTGGGTGCAGTGACTCATTGCTGTAATCCCAGTACTTTGGGAGGTCAAGGAGGGAGGATTTCTAGAGGTCACAAGTCTGAGACCAGCCTGGGTAGCAAAACAAGGCCTTGTTTCTGAAAAAAAAAAGAAAGAAAGAAAAGAAAAATAAAGCAAAAAAAAAAGCCAGGTGTGGCGACACCACATCAGCCAGGAGTAGGCCCGTAGACCAGCTACTCAGGAGACTGAGGTGTGAGGACCACTCGCACCCAGGACTTCAAGGGTGCAGTGAGTTATGTGACCGTATGATCATACCACCGTACTGCACTCCAGCCTGGGTGACAGAGCAGGACCCAAGACCTTATCTCAGAAAAAAAAAAAAGGAAAGAAAAAGAGAGAGAGAGAATATTTATTTCCTCTTAGATGTAAAAGGCTTTGTCTATTCACACTGGTATAGGAGCTTGTTTGCTGTGAGTGGGCATCTGAAACTCTTAATTCATTGGGGCCAATTTAAGCTGATCTGAAAATTTTAGACGTTTCCTGTGTATTAGAAATCATCCAAGTATGATCCTCTTTATGTAAAAGGGAACCCACACATCACCACTCTCTGTATGCATTGGGGGGTATCCTGAAAGGTGTTCACCCAAACGTCACGTGTGGTGCTCTTCAGAGGATGAGATCTTGAGGCTTTTTTTTTTCTTTTGTCCTTGTTCTGCCCTGCATGGTTTAGGATAGTGCCAGGGAGAGAAAGGTAAGCACCATCACCTACTTACTCTTTTAAAACCTTCCCACTGGAGCACCTGCTGGCCCAGAGGAGAGTCAATCTGAGTGCCCAACATAACCCAGCAAAAAGGCTTGTGTAAATTGTTCAATGTCTGCCGAGCAAATGTTGTATTATACGCCACAATATATTGTTTAAGCCTAAAAGTGTTCTTGGTTATTTACCATCAGGCAAAGTTAATGCTCCAGGAAAATTCTCCAGGTTTACCCTGTGGCTCTCTCCATGTCTCCAGTGTAGACTCTCAGGACCTCTAGGACTGGGTCGCAAGGAGGTGACAGTCAGTCCCAACCAGGGATCTGTGGACTTTTGGATTCTCTTCTAGTCTCCTCTTTCAATTGTAGAAAGCTCCCTGGCAAGAGATGCAGGGCTCCTTAAATCTGGACGTGCCAGTCAGGAAGGCTTGAAATGGGCTTTATTTAAAAGGGGTTTTAGAATTCTTTAACTGGGGGTGCTCAGGAAAACTCGCAAGCTCTAGAAAAAATCTGTTGCATTAATAATTCCACTTCAATCCTTGATAAGGCCCTACAGCTCTCTCAAACATGCCTCTGGCCCCTTGGACTAAGGGTTTATGCTTCTCGACTTTCGCTCTATTTTCTGGCTTTTCAGGACTGACAAAGCCTATTCGACCAGTCAGGTGAAGCTAGTCTTTAAACCCTAATGACCCGAATTAGCCATCTTGAGAATAACAGCTGATACAACTGACAGTAGCCAAGACACAGTCCAGAGTGATACATGACCTAAGCCTTCACCCAGTGCACAGCCTAGCACTTGACGGTGTGTGACTGCAGCAATAGTCTCATGTACCCCATCTTCAGGCGATAGGTGTCCCACGTTGGGATTATCGCACAGTTGATACAGATGGAAAAGTCTATTGGGTGCCCATAAAAATGTTCTGGTCTGCTTTCTACTTCTCACCTTACGTCTGACAACATGATTTAATTATTGAGGTTGAAACAAAGAGTGTCTCTGGCCCATTTATACTGGAGAATGACTCAGGCAAGTTCTCATGGACTTTGACACATATCACCATTCCATTGGCGTGCAGCTGGAAATGGGAGTCTCAGGACAAGCAAGCTCCCTTTAAAGTTGGTTCTGTTTCTGCGAAGACTATTAAAACAGACATGGCCTTCTTGGTTACTTAATTAAATTTTGTTAATTAAATAAAGACATTTTAAAATAAATAAGTGTGCATGAGGGCATCTGATGCTGCTCCTTATGCTTTCCCTCTGTCTGACATGTGGTCAAGGTCATGCTATATAGACGACAGGGAGCGGACCTTTGGTGGGGTGCTGGGTTGTTCAGCCATCAGTACAAAAGGGCTTTGGCAGCAAGAGAGAGAGCAGAGACACTAAGCAGAAACGTCACAGTCAACTTGCTTTTTCTCATTAAGATGGTGATAATAGAAGGATGGAAGTGACACACTGTCAAAAGCACAGAATCATTGCTCCTCACACGCTTGAAATATTATTGATATCTGAAACCACCTGGCCTGAAAAGAAAAAAAAGAAGAAACACAGAAAAAAAGTTTTCTTTAAACCGGATTTTTTAAGGGCAAACAGGTGCTATTTTCTAGAAGTTAATAAGTCATTAAGTGACTTTGGTTCTGGTTTCTGGAAGAATCTCTCTTTGGATTAATATCAGTTAAGAATGCATTTGGCTACACATAACAGAAAAGATTGCTACAGACACTGAAAGACTGGGGCTTGCTTTCGCACACAGGGTAAGAAGTGTGGAGGCTGCAGTCAGGCGTGTTTCCTCACTCAGTGACGTTCTTGGGGACCCGGGTTCTTTTCACCTTTCTACTCGCCACTCATTCTTAACATCGCCAGGTTTTCCATCTCATTTACTGAACGTCATCCGTATACTTTGACATCTGCATGCTCGGAGGAAGAGCAAAGGGTGAAGACAGCTTCCTCTTGGTAAAGCTTTGTCGTTTGACTTAAAAAGTCTATATCCTCCAAGGACCTCTTCCCATATCTCATGACCGGAACTGTGTTAAATGAGTTCCATCCGCTGCACAAAGGCTCAGAGAGTCCTGTTAGCTGTGTTGCTATCCTGTATAAAATTAGGCTCTCTACGTATGGATGCCTGAGAGAGATAGAGATGGTGGACGAACAGTTACAGCATCTGTCACAGTGGCTGGGACCTGGCAAGGAATCTTGGTACCTGCATAAAAGTCAGGATCCATCCTTCCAAACAATGCAAATGGGTTTCCACGGGGTTTGCCCCCAAACCGTGGCTACAGTAACATGGCATCTGAACAAGGGCGACGAGGTCCCAAGGTCTGTGAGGCCTATGGCCTTGAATGAGGAAAAGAATAAGATTCCAGCTGCATCCTCTTATTCCAGCCTAACGGTACTTAATGAAATCATTGGCACACATTGTCGGTAAGGTGGCTCATTCACGTGGCTCCTATTAAAATACGTAACTTTCACTTACAGCTAAGGAGGGTAGGAGACTCCTTTTCTCTGTCATTCATGCTTCTTTCTTCCCATGCTGAATGTTACACCAGGCTATTTAAATTCTCTTTTTCCAATGATTTCAACAATTGACCACACTTCCCAGCACTTCTTCTCAGCTCTCAATCTTGTAAAAAATTCTATTCCCCCAACCTGCTTAAAGAAATCTCCAGAATTGTGCCCAGCACTGTTCATCATACTCCTATTTGGGGAATTTTCTGTTCAGGACCCGTGGGCTCAGTAGACTTCTGAACAATCAATAGGCTGGGGTGTAAGGCTCAATATTCACATATTTCAAAGTCAGTACTGGTGTCTACAAGCATTACTGTACAGATTATTCAAAGCTCATGATTTGCTTATAGTTGGTGGTTTTATTTTAAATTTATGGAATATTGCACAATATAACTTATAAATCTTGCTACAGGGATTTGTAAATGCTGGGCTAGTTTTTTTAAAAAAAATAATAGCTGTACACAATCAAATTGTATTTGGTTTATACTTGATTATGACCTCCAGATCTCATAAAAATGCTCCTCTACATAACCATTCATTTTCTATCTTGAAACTGGGATATTGTGATTTCTGAGTCTAAGTACACAAAATCCACAGGCAAGAGAAAACATTTGTTAAAAGAAAAGGAGATGATTTCTAGTTGCTACTTTTCTCCATTGCATAAGAAAGTGGTTCACTCATTCTTGGGAAAGGACAGTCTTTTCCAGAACAAATGAAAATATTTTCTCAACGAGGTAAATATAAGAGAATGGCATATTTGATGGCTGACTCTTTCCTACCCTCGAGAAAAGCAAACCAGCAGTAAGTCATGAAAGCAGGTTTTGAGTCCAGGTAGTCTTGTTCTAGACCACCACCCTACACTGTGGGGTTCTCACCATCCAACATGGAGACCAAAGGGCACCCCTGGGTATCCTATAGAGGGATGGGGGGGCTCTCACACGTGTTCTTGGGAGAAGAGGGGAGTGTTGTTTGAACTGGGCATCCCAGAGCACCCACGCTGGGACCGAGGCGGGCGGATCCTACTGTCAGCACATAGAGTCAAAGGGAGAAATAGAAAATCAACGAGAAGACAGAAGTGAAGTGTAAAAGGCCAGTCAATGAAATCGCTTTCTCACATGTGAGCAACAGAGCTATAAAAATAACTTTAATCAGCTTTTCAGTCAAACCTTTACAACGTCTCCACCCAAGAAACAGCCTCAAAATTAAACTCTCAAATTTTTATTAAGGGCTAATTTCCATTCAGGTGTGTCCTTATTGTACCCCTCTCAGGTGAGAGTGATCCCCCACCTAGCTACCAGCCAAGTTAGGATGGACAACCCAAGAGATCCTCAGAGCTCAGGAAATCTTATGGAAAAAGAAGCTCCCTCACCAGCCTGTATTTCAGAAGTAGCAATCACATAGCCAGCCAAAGTGAAGTTAAGAAATTTGCATGTCATTTATTAATATCCTCCTTGTCTGTCAAGCAGCCTTCAAAGTCATGTTTTCCTTCTTTCAAAAGAAGCAAATTGTAATGAGCTCATTCACACTAAGGCACTCAGGCCAGGCTATGTTTCACCATGGGCATGCAGAGGGTAAACTTCCACAAGGGAACAGTGGCCAACTGAGACATTCCTCTCTTTATTCTAGTATCCAGAGCATTCTTCCCTACATATGATGACTTATATCTTGTCTACAAAAGTGATCTCCATTCCAGCATAGTCTATTTTGAAATCAAAAATATTTCAAGTTGCCAGCTTGGGCTCTAACAAACACCATCTCTACAAAAAAAAAGATTAAAAAACAAATGAGTCAAGTATTACGGCATGCTCCTGTGGTCCCAGCTACTCAGGAGGCTGAGGCAGGGGGATCGCTTGAACAAAGGAAGTTGAGCCATGTTTATACCACTGCACTCCAGCCTGGACGACAGAGCGAGATCCTGCCTCAAGCAAAACAAAACAAAATTTAAAACTCCCAGATAGCTGGGTGTTAGATTAGGGGATTGTTGATTTGTTAGGTAGGATAATGATACTGTGGGTCTGGAAGGAAATGTCCTTATATTTTGGACATGCACGGTGAAACATTTAGGGATAAATGTAATGATGTTTGTAATTCACTTTAAAATATGTTAGTAAAAATTTTTAATAGATAAAGTAAATGTGGTAAAATGTCAACAGCGGATACAGCCAAAAAAAAGGCTTAAGTGTCCATTACACTTTTCTCTCTATAATGTTGTGCAATGAAACATTTTCATAAGAAAAGATTAAAAACTGCAAGATGGAGCTTCTCTGAAAGCTTCCTGGTCTCCTCATCACAGCGCCTTCACCCTCTTCCAGCACCCACAGCCATCCATAGTCAGGCCTCTCCATTGAAGCTCTGAAGCTGCTGAGGACCTTTCTCTATGTGCCAAGCACCCTTCTAAGCACTTTTTATTAATTATGTCACTTGCTCCTCACCAAAGCCCTATGCAATAGCTAATGTAGCAACTATTATCCCCATTTCACTGAGGTATAAACTGAGACCCAGAGGGGTGAATATGCCCAAGATCACTCAGCAAGTAAGTGTCACAACCAGAATTTCAACCAGCCATATTACTACATTGACCCACCGCAGCCCATCAGTCACCTGAGGTCACAGCACTTCCCTCATAAAGATGTTTCACGGAGTTGGCCGCACTTTACCTCCCTGCATGGTATCGATTACATTCTGGCAGTGCTCTTTCCACGTGAGCTAAAGGTCGGTTCCTACTGTTTCTTCTTTTCTGCGTTTCTCTCAGAAACACAGTCAGTGCCTGCTTCTTCACAGACACTGGATAAAGGTTTATTGATTGCTTTGCTATCTGGTAAGCCCCTAAAACAGATGGGTCAAGGACTAGGCTGATAGCAATCCTCAAAACCTTCACCTTTGGCTAAAGATTCCTCTGTCTCCATTATTCAAGTGTGAGCGATATAGTCCTCATTCAACAGGTGATAATCCTTCTGAGAGGGGTCCTGAACCCATTTCTGATGCCAACCTTGGTGTGTTACTGCCTGACTCAATTATTACCAGAGACAACAGTGGATCATGTGATGCACGTTTGTGTGTGGACTCAAGGAACATGGCCGAAACTGGAACACCTGCCATCTATCTATCCATTCATCCATCCATCTATTTCAACAGCTGTCAGTCATCTTATCTATCTTTATCTCCCTATCTCTATCTTTCTCTATTGCTCTCTCAATCAATCATCTATCTATTTCTATCTTTCTGTATCTGTGTTTATCTATCTATCCATTTATCTATCTTTTGATATCTGCCTACCCACCTACCTATGCATTGGCATGTGTGTAATTTTAATGGCTAGAAGCCAAGAAAAAGCCACTGTCTTTTTTTGTGAACTAGTTTATCTAAGGATATAGATTTTTGCAATTCGTCTTGACTCCCTTAAACCAGAAACATATACTTCAGTGGGCCTTTCGGTTGAGCAAAGGTATAACAAAGATCCAATTCCAGAATGGGAAGCTTTGAGCTCACGTGATCAAACTGTGCTACATAGCCACAGAAAAGCTTGCTCACAGTGGCACATTCCGTTTTGATTATACAGCCTCTGAAAATTAGGTTCTGCTCTTGATTGGTATATTTTTTTCATTTATTTTTCAAGTGCTGGGAGAGGGAGAGCAGAGACTGGGGGTCCGGGGGATGGAGGAAGCCCATCACTGTAGGCAGACAAGACTCCCTAAAAAAGACGAGACAAGGGGATTGCCTTATCTTTTCTGAGCCCATTCTGACCATTCTACAAATGGTCTATTCTGTTGTTGTTTTAATTTGTATTTCTCTAATTACAGAGCCCATTCTGACTATTCTACAAAAGTCCCACAAGCCGTGGTCTCCAAGACTGAAAAGCCCAGTTCATTGGGTCCCAAAGGCTGTTCCAAGGAGGCCGGGGCTCAGGTCGGGCTCTGCAGGTAGCTATAAGCCCCCCATGGGGGAGCACATTTGCTCTCACTGCAGCCCACCTCCGGTAAAGGTCCTGAACTAAGATGCGGGCACCTAGGAGGTGGCTGAACGGAAGGAGGGAGGCCACTCGTTCCCCGGATCTTGACGAGTTTGGTTCTAACTATGGCCACAAGAGACATGCTCACGGATTCTCCCAGAGAGGTGAGATGGCTCTTGGCCATAGGTAGGGGCTTAAGAAAGAGATTTCTAAAGAGGAAATCTCTGTGGATGTTTATAGCTACTGAAAAAGGGTAAGCAAAATGTGGGCCAGTCCAAGGATCATGTAGGCACCTCTGGGGCTTCCCAAGGAGCTGCCCTGGCTGAAACACCATTCTCCTTTGGCTACACAATTCGTCTACAGCATTCTGTGTGACCTCACAATCTGGGCAGTCTCGGGAATTTGATTACATGAGCCCACATACCCGGCCATTCTAAATTCTGTGCTCATAGGCCTGGGATGGGGCTTTCTAAACCACTAACAGCCTTCAAGTGGTTTAAAAACATATTTCTATTGTTTTTACTTAAGTGCTTCAAATCACTGGTAATCAGAGAAATACAAATTCAAACAACAACAGCATAGGCTTTTTCTTCCATCAGGCTGGCAAAAGTTTCAAAGAATAATAGCTAGTGTTTACATAGGTTGAATTACGGTTTTTTCCCACCTCAACTCCTGAACAATACCAGGAAGGAGGAAAAGTTCATAGTTACCATTGTCTCTTGCATAATAATGTCATCAGCCTCAACGAAGAGAAACAGTAACAGGACTGTGAGCACGTTGGAATGGAAAATCATCCCATGTATATGCGTATCAACTAACACATGCATTCAGGAAATATTTATTGAACATCTAAGCAGCACAGAGAATGAAGAAGGAAAGTAAAAACTCGTCAAATGCTGAGTATGCGTAAGGCGGTGAGCCAGACTGTTGGATTAATTATTCTGTGAGTTGGGTAATAAGCTCTCTTTTCCACAGATGAAGGGAGGGTAAGTAATTTGCCTAAGGTCATCCAGCTAATGAAAAGTTTGCTAGAGGCTCTGTGAGACGGAACACACAGGATGTTCCCAGTGCTTTTGGAACTTGCCAGCTGTAGAGGAGACTAAACAAACACAGGTAACCCCAACACAGACACTGGGGGCCCCAAACCTTCAGGGATTCAGGCAACGCACACTCCAAAAAGCTAAACAAGAGGGGATCATTCTGGTGCGGGCAAAGCTGTGCTAAAAAGACACCTCGTCTCAGAGAAACGTGTGAACAAAAGCTTTTGGGATGGGCCACATTATTGAACAGAAGAGGGCAGGGGAGCAAGAGGAGCAGAAGGTTCTAGAGGAAGAGACCTGCTTGGGCAAATCACTAGAGAAGTGTCCAAAGCACACTCCGGAAAAATTGCCAGTGAGGAAACCAATAAACAAACACACCCAAACCTGGAGCTTCACAGCCCTGCAAAAATTCTGGTGAAACCAGACTGGTTTGACTTTCACAAAGAAGACACACAAAAGACACCTGAGATGGAGGCTCCGCCAACATCTGTGAATTTCTCCACAAGACTTGTGCATTTGAGTCACGGGTTTGGAAAGGAGTTTAGGATTAAGGATACAGACTGTGGAATCACTGGCTTTCAGGCAGTTGGGGAAGCTTTGAAGAAGTGAGACTGTGCTGATCCAGGGAAGATGGGTGGGACCTGAATGCTGGTTCCCAGGCGTGGCCAAGGAACTGAGTTAAGGCAGAGACGTGGAGGAGAAAGTCACGATGTAAAACCGGCCTTTTCTTTCCTCACCTTCACTGCATGACACCTTGCCTTCCAGAGACGAGGTTCCCGACCACTGTGCTGAATGATGGAGGAAAAAGGAACCCAAGCCGGGAACCCAAATTCTTGTGTGTGAGCATAAACCTACTTCCAAAATTCTTGAGGAATCCCTAACTCAAGTCCCCTGAATCCTATTTGGTTGTGCAGGGGAAGAGATGTTTACAAGAGGAGCCATGTGAACTGAAAAAATGAGTGGGGAGTGGCAGTCTCTCTCTCTCTCTCTCTCTCTCTCTCTCTATTTTTTTGTTTTTGTTTTTGTTTTTTGTTTTGTTTTGTTTTTTTAGATGGAGTCTCACTCTGTCACCAGGCTCGAGTGCAGTGGCACGATCTCGGCTCCCTGCAACCCTCGCCTCCCAGGTTCAAGTGATTCTCCTGTTTCAGCCTCCCAAGTAGCTGGTACTACAGGCACATGCCACCAAGCCCAGCTAATTTTTTGTGTTTTTAGTAGAGATGGGGTTTCACCATGTTGGCCAGAATGGTCTCAATCTCCTGACCTTGTGATCCACCTGCCCAAAGTGCTGGGATTACAGGCATGAGCCACCATGCCCTGCCATCCCTTCATTATTAATGTCATTAATACCAATCAATGTATACAGTATTGTAATTGTAAATCCTTTCCAGACTCCACATTTCTCCAAAACCTAAGGATGTCTCCAATTATCTCAAGAAAGAAATGCCGTAAATTCTCAAGACTGAAGTAATGTTAATTCATATTCGTGATACGAGAGAGGAGTGCTCGTGCTTACTATGCAGCATCTTGAGAGAAGGCATCATACAAAATCGAACAGCAGCTCCAGAAGAATCACAGCTCCTCTTACTGTTGTTTAGGCCACTCAGCCTTGTTGCGGCAGCCCTAGTACCCTAATACAACATGCAGCAGTATTAATCATTAGTTTTATTTTGTATTTTTTAAAATAAATAAAAGAGAAGAATAACTTTTGAGTTTAGATACATAATTCAATTTAGAAAAAATGTTCGCATAGGAACTAAAATTTATACTTTTCAAACAAAAATATTATACCTCACTATTCACACCCTGTTAAGCTGTCTTAACACAAATGAAAACTCCAAGTTGTCACATAGAACTGGGATTGGTAAACGTTTTGCCTAAAAAACCAGACAAAGGAATCCCTTATCTGAAATGTTTTCTTTTTTTTTTTTTTTTTTTTTTTTTGAGACGGAGTTTCGCTCTTGTTACCCAGGCTGGAGTGCAATGGCGCGATCTTGGCTCACCACAACCTCCGCCTCCTGGGTTCTGGCAATTCTCCTGCCTCAGCCTCCTGAGTAGCCGGGATTACAGGCACGCGCCACCATGGCCAGCTAATTTTTTGTATTTTTAGTAGAGACGGGGTTTCACCATGTTGACCAGGATGGTCTCAATCTCTTGACCTTGTGATCCACCCGCCTCAGCCTCCCAAAGTGCTGGGATTACAGGTGTGAGCCACCGCGCCCAGCCTGAAATGTTTTCAAACAGAAGTATTTTCGATTTTGATTTTTTTTTTTTATTTTTGGAATATTTGCAATCTATACTAGTTCAACATTCCTAATCTAAAAATCTGAACTTCCAAATTCTCCAGCGACCATTTCCTTTAAGCACCATGACAACACTTAATAAGTTTTGAATTTTGGAGCACTTCAGATTTTGAATTTCCAGATTAGGGATACTCGACCTGTAATAAATATTTTGTCTTTGTAGGCCATATGATCTCTTGTAAATACTCAGTTTTGCTTTTGTAGCAATGTATGAGCAAATGAGCATGGCTATGTTCTAATAAAACTTTATGATAGTCACTAAAAAAATAATAATAGCTCCTATTGATGAAGTGCTTGCCACATTCTGAGCAGAGCTAAGTGCTTTAACTTTCGGTTAAGTGCCACGCCAAGAGCTCAGAATGTGATCAGGAAGAAAACACACCCTCCACCTCCTTACTTCATGTACATTTTCTTGTATAATCCCCACAATCAACCTATCACTAACCCGATTTTATACTCGAGGAGACTAAAGTTATGTAGTCACTCAGCATCATGCATCTAATAAGCGGCAAAAACAAGAGGATTTGAACTCAGTGTGTCTGATGCTAGAAGCTGCTTCCTTAACCCCCACAGTCTAGGGCTTGGGAGTCCATTGGCAGCGAAAGCGTCTTCCAAGCTCACAGGACGGTGGGGCTGCAGTGCAGTCCCGAGAAGATCCACGCATGTGAGAGGCCCATGAAAGGACAGGACAGCCTCAAATCCCAGGAGAAATCTGTTCCCCATCACCTCGCATTATGGACCGTGTCATGCTCAAGTTTGGGTTTGCAAAGGCCTCAGGAGCCTTGAGCCAAGCAGCAGGAAGCAATTTCAGTCTTTGGTCCAGATCTCTAGGCCTCTCAACCTTTCTATCTAATTAAACGTCCATTGGCTTTCATTTCTGCAGCCCTTCTTACAGGAATACTCTATTTAAAATAAATAGGCTGGGTGCAGTGGCTCATGCCTATAATCCCAGCACTTTGGGAGGCCAATTGGGTGAATCACCTGAGGTTGGGAGTTCGACACCAGCCAGACCAACATGGAGAAACCCCGCCTCTACTAAAAATACAAAAAATTAGCTGGGCATGGTGGCGCATGCCTATAATCCCAGCTACGTGGGAGGCTGAGGCAGGAGAATCACTTGAACCTGGGAAGCAGAGGTTTCAGTGAGCTGAGATAGCACCATTGCACTCCAGCCTGGGCTACAGGAGGGAAACTCAGCCTTAAAAAGTAATAAATAAATAAATAAATAAATAAATAAATAAAAGATATGGGAACTGATAGCATCCATGAAGAATTTCTCTAATTTCCACATCCAGCTCCTATGAATAACTCACTTGGAAAAGGGCCAGGTCTGTCTAGGTATGACCATGTCTTGCATGAACTCTTATGCACGAAGCGGCTCTATTTGCAACTAGACAGGAGCCAAATTTCAGAAAGACTTTAACAAACAGACTACAGTTAAGGTTTATTAAAAACATCCAAAACAGAAAAGTCATTTGACCTTTTGCCGGCATTATGACTCTGGGAATGGACTCTCCTGGCCTCAGAGCTTTCTTCTCTACTCCGTGGGAGACACTAAAGGCACCTTCCGCTTGGCACACCCAGGCCACAGCTCCCTGTCCGCGGCGCTCTGGGAACTCAAGGAGTTCCTGTTCAGCAGTTGAGCAGAATGATTATAACCAGCGCTATTCCTTCCCCCAGCTGTGACTGTGTGCCCCAGTTCTGGTCCCCAAGTTCCTGCCTGGGGCATCTGTGCAGTGCCCAGGCCTGCTGCCTTCCGTGTGGGTTAGCCCGGGGAGGCTGGCTGCCTGCTGCTCTCCTGCTGCCATGCACAGAGCCTGCTCAGGCTCCTCTGTGTTAAGTTCTTTCTCAGCCATTGCCCGTCCTTTCTCCTTTCACTCAGCTTGTCCCAAACTTCAAGGTACAGAAGAACCACCTGAGGGTCTTGTCACACTGCCGGGTCTGGCTCGGTCGGCCTGGGATGGGGCTTGAGAGTCGGTGTTTCTAACAAACCATCAGGGTAGGTTTGGGAAGCTGTTGAAGGCTCTGTAGTGTCAAGGATGATGGCCAAAGCCGGCCTACGGGGCAGCCACCGGCCACTACTATTTTTGCCTGCCCAGAACATGTGCTGGTTTTTTCCCTTTTTTTTTTTTTTTGGTAAGTGCAACAGTGGGTACATAGCTTGGTTTGCAACCATCGGAGTCCTGCCCAGAAGTGAGGTATGGGAGATGGCGGGACGGAGGAAGAAGGGGCAGGTGGGAGCGGGCTGTCTTCCCTGGGGTGACCCTTCTGAGAGGGTCGCTGGCAGCACAGGCAGGAAGCCCACTGCCAGTGATGGAGAATGAGTTGAACCTACAGAGAGAAGGGAAAAGGGTGAAGATGCAAGGATGTCATTTGAGCTCCTGCATCCAGTCATACCTGATGCCAGACGCTGCCGCCTTCCGGTTCTGCGAGCCCATACATTTGCTTTTTCACTGACATTGAGTTAATTCTTTCACTTGCAAATAAAAAGCCCTGAGTTATATACTGGGTAAGGTAAGTTGGGGTCAAAAACAAGGCATAGAGTGATAATGGTTCACAGGATGATTCTAAAAGTAATTCCTAGCCAGGCCCGGTGACTCACACCTGTAATCCCACCAGTTTGGGAGGCTGAGGTGGGTAGATCACTTGAGGTCAGGAGTTCAAGACCAGCCTGGGCAACGTGGTGAAACCCCATCTCTATTAAAAATACCAAAAATTAGCTGGGTATGGTGGTGGGCGCCTGTGATCCTAGCTACTTAGGATTCTGAGGCAGGAGAATCCATTGAACCCGGGAGGTGGAAGTTGCAGTGAGCTGACAACGCACCACTGCGCTCCAGCCTGACGACAGAGCAAGACTCAGTCTCAATAATAATAATAATAATAAATAAAAGCAATTCCTGGAGCCCAGGTCCTGAAATGTTTGAGCAATGACAGTTTTATTGGAATAATTGGCTCGTCTCTCTCTAGGCACGATGAACAGAAGGATAGCATCCATTTGGAATGGCTTTAAATGATCTTCTAACTTCATTGTAACAGCTCTTGTGAGCCCAGAGTTCTCTGAAGTGAGGTAACGTGAAGCCACGTACTTAAGCAGTGCAGTGCCCTGGACAGCAGGGATGGAGGGAAATGCTGCCGGCGAAGTCAAGAGAACGTGATGACGTACAGAGTTCTAAGGATCCGACCTCCTTCGTCAGGCGGTGTTTGGGTCACACCTTTTCCTGGTAGTACGGAACCAGGTCCAGCTGTTTTCACCTGGATGTGTGGTTACACAGGTACAGCTTAAAGCTGACACCAGATGTGGACTCCAAATCAGCTCCATTAATGGCCTCATTTCCAGGCACAGCCCTTGATATCTCTGAAAGGTCATCGTCCCAGCCCTGTAAGGATTTACTGAGGCCCAGAATCTGAGCTAATGTGCAGATCTGTGAAAAGCAAAGGACATGCATACAAAATAGATTGGGACAGCACACACCCGAGTGGCTGGCAAAGAGACAAGCATGTGGTGAGCAAAGAGGGAAGACGAGCTTCCTGCTTGTCCCTGTGACTTCCTTATTTCAGATAACAGCAGCTCACCCTACTGGGCACCCAGCTTCAAACCCTCAGAGCCTTGGGACTCCTCTTTCTCCTTTTCAGCCTCTATCTCCTGGACCCAAGCAGTTCGCCTACCTCAGCCTCCTGAGCAGCTGCAACCACAGACAGGAGCCACTATGAGCAGCTAATTATTATTACTATTTTTGGCTTTTTTTTTTTTTTTTTTTTTACAGAGACAGGGGTCTCACTATGTTGCCCAGGCTGGTCTCGAACTCCTGAGTCCAAGCGATCCTCCTGCCTCGGCCTTCCAAAGTGCTGAGATTATAGGTGTGAGTCACTGCACCCAGCCAAAACAAAAACAGCCATTTTATTATCCTCACAGATTCTGTAGGTCAGGAAAGCACAGCCCCATGACGTCTGTGGCCTCAACAGGGAGAACGGAAAGGTGGGGGGCGACCCGCCAGCTGGGGGAAGAAGTCATTCAGAGGTATGTGCAGAGTCCGCGCTGCCTGTGGGAGGCTGATTCTGTCTCAGGGCCCACTCTGGCCGTCTTCTGCCTCTCCTCATTCTCTCTGTTGCTGATTTTTTCAGGCCTTCATTATTTCCCACCTGAATCGCAGTGGCAAAGGTCTTGTAAGCTATTCTCCTCAAATACATTTTTCATACTCTCACCAAATGCAGTGAAATATTTTGAGGACTTACTACTGACTCACTCACCCCTGTGGCGGAATGTATTTTCCAAAGATATCACAGCTCCCATTTTACGTGATCTCACGTGACTTTGACATTCCTCCTGTCAAGCGGTGAAGTCCATGGTTCCCTCCCCTTGAACTTGGAAGGGCTTGAGACCCGGCAGATGTGACGCTATGTGATTCCTCCCAAGATTAGAACCTAAAAAGTGATGCCATTTTGTCTTGATTCTCTTGAGAAACTTGCCTTCAGGTCATTCGCTGCCATGTAAGTACGAAGCCACCGTACTGTAGGGAAGCCCAGGCCACGCGGAGATGCCATGTGTGGGTGTTCCTAGTGTGAGGGCCTGACAGCTGGGAATGTGCATGAACATACCTTTAAATGACTTCTTCCCCCAGCTGGCGGGTCGCCCCCCACCTTTCCGTTCTCCCCGTTGAGGCCACAGACGTCATGGGGCTGTGCTTTCCTGACCTACAGAATCTGTGAGGATAATAAAATGGCTGTTTTTGTTTTGGCTGGGTGCAGTGACTCACACCTATAGTTTGGAAGGCCAAGGCAGGAGGATCGCTTAGACTCAGGAGTTCGAGACCAGCCTGGGCAACATAGTGAGACGCCTCTATGTGTAAAAAAGCCAAAAAAAAAAAAAAAAAAAAAAAAAAAATTAGCTGGGCATGGTGGTGCATGTCTGTGGTTCCAGCTACTCAGGAGGCTGAGGTAGGAGAACTGTCTGGATCCAGGAGGCGGAGGATACAGTGAGCTAGTAAGCCACGATCACACCACTGCACTCAGCCTGGACAGCAGAGGGAGATCCTGTTTCTTTAAAGAAAAAATTATTATAAGCTCCTAATTTGGGGGGAAATTTGTTCCTAGCCAATAGATAACCGATATTTTATTTTAAAATGCCTTAATTTGTACACAAAACCTCTGTCAATCATCTGGCTGCAACCTGCAAGAAGCTATTTACAAAAGAGGTGAGGTTTCAGTACCATCAGACATTGAAGAGAGGAGCTCATCTGAGGACAATCCAGGCATGTCTGTATTTTTTTTTTCAGTATTTACTATGTGCCAGGCACATTACAGACTTTACCATATCCAAATCTTCAACATCAAGGCCATCAGGTTAATTATCTTCCTTAGAAGCTGGAGAAACTGAAGCTCAGAGGGGAAACGTCAATTTCCCCAAAGCGGCAACACAGGAATCCAAACCTGGGGCCTGATGACGCCAGAGCCCTCACGGTCCCTACCACGTCTCTCTGAAGAGCAGAGCCAAAGAAAGACGACACAGATGAGCACTCAGCATCACTTTGACACTCTTACCTTTCCCGGAACATGACTCAAAGAACTTCTCTACTTGAAATGAAGCAAACACAAAGCAGTTTGTTTGGCTAAAGAAAGCCCCCGGCCACAATGTTGAACAAACCGGGAGTCATTTGTCTCTATTCTTTTCCATGTGACTGCCGGAGGTGATCCTGGTTTTTATTAGTCCAGACTTCCCCTTCTCGAAAAATAATTCCTTGAAATCTTCTGGGAAATTAACAAGGCTCAATCTGGCTCTGGGCTGGCCACCACATGCTCGCAGAATGAAGACAACCTGAGATTTTAACCCTTCGCAGCCACACACACACACATACATGCAAAACTACATATGACTCTATAATTGTGTTGTTTAACAGGTTGTAAAGAGAATATTCACACTGGGTGAGCTGCTATGTTCAGCTTTATCCTGGAAAAAAATTCGTCTTCTAGATTTGTTCCAATCTAAGAGTTTTACACAATGTGCAGATTTAGTTACAAGTCAACCTCACAGCACAGGAATCTTTTATTTAAGAAAGATCAGGAACAAGTTTAGGTAATTTAAATAACTAATTTTTTTCAAATATTTCTTCAAGAAAATATATTAAAAATAAGCAATATGAGGCCTGATATGGTGGCTCACGCCTGTAATCTTAGCGCTTTGGGATGCTGTGGCGGGCTGATCATGAGGTCAGGAGTTTGAGACCAGCCTGGCCAACCTGGTGAAACCCCGTCTCTACCCAAAAAAAATACAAAAAATTAGCCAGGTGTCATGGCGGGAGCCTGTAATGACAGCTACTCGGGAGGATGAGGCAGGAGAATTGCTTGAACCTGGGAGGTGGAGGCTGCAGTGAGCTGAGACCACACCACAGCACTCCAGCCTGGGCAATAGAACAAGACCTTGTTTCAAAAAAAAAAAAGAAGAAGCAACATAAAATTACAGGGCTGGGCAGGAGGGCTCACATCTGTCACTGCAGCACTTTGGGAGGGTGCAGTGGCAGCATTACTTGAGACCAGGAGTTTGTGACCCGCTTGGGCAAACAGCCTCTAAAAAAGAGACCCAGCCTTTAAAAAAAAAAAAAAAAAAAACATAAAATAACTGTAACAGCAACTTTAAATTCCCGTTCTATTCCATATTATAGTCAATTACATTTAAAAAGTTCTTCATTTTTCTTTTATAATTTTTTTTTGAGACAGGGTCTCATTTTTTTGTGCCAGGCTAGAGTACAGTGGCACAATCATAGCTCACTGCAACCTGAAACTCCTGGACTCGAGCAGTCCTCCTGCCTCAGTCCCAGTAGCTAGGATTACAGGTGTGCACCACCATGTCCAGCTAATTTTTAAATTTTTTGTAGAGATGGGATCTCACTTTGTTTCCCAGACTGGTCTCGTACTCCTGGCATCAAGCAGTGCTCCTGCTTCAGCCTCCCAAAGCACCAGCATCACAGATGTCAGCTACTGTACCTGGCCCATTTTTCTTCATTTTTACTTTCTAATTGGGAACTTTTGAGATTATTTATGGTATCATAAGAATTATTAAAAAGTGGCCAGGTATAGTGGCTCGTGCCTGTAATCCTGGAACTTTGGGAGGCTGAGATGGGTGGATCACCTGAGCTAAGGAGTTCAAGACCAGCCTGGGCAACATGGCAAAACACCATCTCTACTAAGAGTACAAAAATTAGCCAGTTGTGGTGGTGGATGCCTGTAATCCCAGCTACCTGGGAGGCAGAGGCAGGAGAATCACTTGAACCTGGGAGGCAAAGTTTGCAGTGAGCCAAGATCACACCTCTGCACTCCAGCCTGGGAGACAAAGTGAGACCCCCATCTCACACACACACAAAAAAGAATTATTAAAAAGTGACAAAATTTAGGCAGGTGATTTCTTGTTCTTTCAGTATTTCCACATATGTTTCTGCCAATTAAAACTTTTTTTTTTTTCTGCCAGGTGCGGTGGCTTACATCTGTAATCCCAGCATTTTGGAAGGCTGAGGAGGGAGGATATCTTGAGCCCAGGAGTTTATGACCAGCCTGGGCAATATAGGGAGACTCCATCTCTAAGAAAGTAAAAATAAATTAGCCGGGCATGGTGATGCACACCTACTCAGGAGGCTGAGATGGGAGGATCGTTTGAGCCCAGGAGTTCAAGGCTGCCGTGAGCCTGTGATTGCATCCCTGCACTCTGGCCTGGGTGTCAGAGAAAGATTCTGTCTCAAAAAAGAAAAAAAAAAATTGTTTTTCTCTGGGAAGTTTAGTGAAAGGGGACAGCGGAGAGAACAGGCCCCCATCCCTCCACGTCCTCTCCTCCAGCAGCGTTCTTACACTGAACGATGGTCTTTGCAGCTCTTGTTCCTTTGCTAGGCAGAGGTCCTGGCGATACAGCTCAGGACATCCCTTTGGGAGCTGCGAGTGGAAGTGGGAGCCCTTTATTTTTGCCCAGCCCCAGCATCAAGCCTATCCTCAGAACTCCCTGAAACAGAAGCTGCACATTTACTGCAGGAAGAAGGATGTGGAGATTTTCAAAAAGAAGACAGAATCCTGGTGAAGCCAGTGCTGGGACTTCACGCTTTGTCTCACACCCCTTGGCTGCAAAGACATAGCACTGACAGGTAAGAAACAAATCAAAAGCAAAGTAACTGGGCTCAAAATAATGACCTCTGTTATAAAAACAAGAAGCGGAGAGCAGCAGCTGAAACGACCATCCTCTAGGAAGGGACAGCCTAGAATTTGCATCCCGCAAAGTGAGGAAATTACCAGTGCTCCACGGGAGAGGGGAACTGGAATAATTTTCACTAAAAGTAGGAACTCACATGGGTCATGAAAGGAATTGAAAAATTAAGACGTTGACACAATAGCACCTGGGGCTTCAGCTTTATAGCCTACAGAAAGCAAGGCTCTGGGGCAAAGAACCCAAATCAAATGTAGTGTCTGAGAATACAGTAGCCCTAATGTCACTAGGGTAGGTGTGTTGGCTAATTTTATATGTCAACTTGACTGAACTAAAGGATACCCAGGTAGCTGGTAACCCATCATTTCAAGGTGTGTCTGTGAGGGTGTTTCTGAGCTTTGGAGTCAGTAGACTGAGTGGGAAGATCTCCCTTACCCATGTGAGTGGGCACCATTTAATCCAGTGAAGGCCCACATAGAACAAAAAGGCAGAGGAACGGGGTGGATTTGCTCACACTTTTGAGCTTGGTCATCCACCTTCGCTTGCTCTCAAACATCAGAGGTCCTGGCTCTCAGGACTTTGCACTGAAAAACAGTCACACTCCCAGCTTTCCTGGTTCTCCAGTTTGCAGGCAACAGCTCATGGGACTTCTTGGCCTTCGTAATTGCGTGAGCCAATGCCCACAACAAATCCATGTGAATATTCTGCACATCATAAGGGTTCTTTTCCCCTGCCTACTATGGGAGGACAGCCCTGAAGTAGGAGACATGATTCAGGATTAGAGACCTGGATGCAACAACTCTAAGCAGCTGTGAATCACTGGGAAGGAGAGGGAAAAGGGGGGGGGGGGTGAGGTGGGGAGAGAGAAAACAAACCCAAATCTCCCACCCACAACCTGCACCCAAACCCAAATCCCCAAACATAAAGAAATCTAATGAGAATGAAATCAAGACCCTGAATGTGAATTGATTTCTGATTAAATCGATTTTATGGAACAGCCTAGGAAAGATTTTTTTAGAAAAGAATGTTTATAATGAACAAAGATATAAATGAAATAATATCTTTCATTTTAAGATGCCAAGAAAATGTAGAGAGGGAAAAAAAAAAAAACGAAAGAACAGTTATATGTGAAGAAGAATCAACTACAAGGCTTGAAATATAAAAATAGATTCCTTTTTAAAAATTCAGTATTGGACCAGGCACGGCGGGTCACACCTGTAATCCCTGCACTTTGGGAAGCCAAGGCAGCAGAATCACCTGAAATCAGGAGTTTGAGACCAGTCTGATCAACATGGTGAAACCCCATCTCTACTAAAAGTATAAAATTAGCCAGGCATGGTGGTTCATGCTTGTAATCCTAGCTACTTGGGAGGCTGAGGCAGGAGAATCGCTTGAACCCAGGAGGTGGAGGTTGCAGTGAGCCAAGATGGCACCATTGCACTCCAACCTGGGCAGCAAGAGTGAAACTCCATCTAAAAAAAAAAAAATCAGTATATGAGATGAATCTAAACTGGACACAATAAGACAAAGAATATATTAATTAGAAGGGAACACTGAAGAATTCTTCCAGAATTCTTCAGCATAGGGAAAAGAAAGGAAGCCCAGCACGATGACTAATGCTTGTAATCCCAGTACTTTGGGAGGCTGAGTCCAGGGGTTCAAGACCAGCCTGGGCAACATAGCAAGACCCTGTCTCTTAAAAAAAAAGAAAAAGAAAATGTAACTATATGTGTATGTGTATACATATACATATATCTGATATTGAATACATATATGTATATATCTATACATACAAGCAGTTAAGAAATACAGAGACTAGATTAAGAAATTCCTAGATACATTTACTAGAATTCCAAAAATAAGTCAATGTTGGGAATGACAGAGAAGTAATATTTGTAAATAATAATAATGATTTTCCATTATTGAAGAAAGACATGAAATTCTAGAGAAAAATGTTCTCAGCTCTCTAGTATAAATCCACATCTGGACTCATCATAGTGAAACTATAGAACTACACAGATAAAGAAAAAATCCTGTAAGCTACAAGACAGAAGTGATGAATTATTTGCAATGAAATAACAATTAGATATTTGGCAAATTTTATATCATCCCCAATGGAGGACAAAGGACAATGGAATAATAGCTTCAAAATGTTGAGGAAAAAATAACAAACAACCTGGAATTTTATATTGAGTTAAACGAGCATTTAACCGTGAGAGTGATATAAAAATGTTCACAGATATACAAAGATTAAGGTTGCTTCTACCCCTACAGACTCTCACTATAAGATGGCCCTTATCAAGGTTGTGGAGGTGGGGGGACAATTTAAACCCATACCAAAATTGTGGTATGCAAGGAAAAAAAAAAAGATGAGTATGAAAGTTGATGGAATAGCAATTATAATTAACTACGGAGAGTAAAAATACAAATACAATATTTTTATTTAGAAAGCAAAGCTAAAGTTGCTTACATTTATAGCGAAAAGGAGGCAGGTGTGATTATGATCAATGGATAGTTGAAGAATTTAAAACCAGCAAGGGCCAAAGCAGTGAAATGAAAAGTTTGGAGGTAGGGATGGTTGGGAGTCGGGGACCGATGTCCCAGAAAGAATCAGAAGGGAAAAAATAGCCAAAGAGATGCTTAAAGAAAAACACTGGAAATGATAAGTCACAATATATCACACATATGAAATCTGATTAAATTCAACAAAAGCAAAGATTATCAGATTAGAATTTTATAGCTAAATATAAAAGATTCAATCTGTCAGGAAGATGTAATAATTCTAAATTTGTACATAGCTTATAACATAGACCAAAAATATATGAAGCAAAAACTGACTTAACCAAAGGAGAAACAGTCAAATCCAAAATCACAGGGAGAGATATTAACTTTCTCAGTAGCTAATAAAGAAGGCCTAAAGAGTTGGTAACAATATTAAAAAAATTGAACAATCTGATTAACAAACTTGCACTGATTAACACATTTAGAACACTATACCCCACAACTAAATAATAGTCACTTTTTAACCGGCGCCCTCTACAATACTGACAATACAAGTCTTACCAATTTTGAAAAATATCAAAATCACATAGAATATATATATTATCTTACTACAGTAAAATTAAACCAGAAATTAGTCACATAAACGCTAAAAAAATCCCTATATATATATTTAGAAATTAAATAATACACTGCTATATTATTTAAGAGCCAAAGAAGAAATCACAATAAAAATGAGAAAGTATTTAGAAATTATGTTAAACATTACATATCAAAACTTAGGGAAGTCTGCTAAAGTAATGCTTAAAGGAAAAACTTTTGTTTTAAATCCATGTGATTAGAAAAGAAGAAAGATTGAAAATCGTTGTTACAAGCATCTATCTTAAGAAGTTAGGGGGGGGAATGGCAAATTAAACCAAAGAAAGTAAAATGAAGAAAATGAAAATATAAAAACAGAAGTTAATAAAATAGAAAGCAAACATATTAATATAAGAGAGAATAAGCAAATCCAAATGCTGGTTATTGGAAAAGGCTAATAAAATTCATAAACCCATAGTAAGACTAATGAAGAAAAAAAGAGAGAAGGGCAAATAAAAATACTGGAAATGAAACGGAAGACATAACTCTATATCCTCACATATTAAAAAGATAATGTGATATTATGAGCAACTTTATCACAATTAACTAGAAAATTAGATTAAACCACCACTTGGGAAAAAACATCATTTACTAAATGGACACAAAAAGAGAGACAATCAAGTCTTACAGCTATTAAAGTGACTCTCAAATAGAAAATCTTCTCATGCCTTCAGGAGTAAATTCTTTTCAACATTTAAGGAAGAAATAGTACCAATCTTACACAACTATTTGAGAAAATGGAAAAGGAGAGACTACTTCCCAACCCACTGTCTAAGAGTAAACAGGTTTATCACAAGAAGAAAATTATAGGGTCAACTCTTGCTTAAATACAAAAGAAAGCGAGAGAAGAAGGGAGAAGAAAGGGAGGAGGGGAGGGAGAAAGGGAAGGAGGAGGGAGGGAGGGAGGGAAGAAACAACGCAGGGAGAGAGGAAAGAAGGAAGGGAGGGGAAAGGGGGAAAAGGCAGGAAAAAAGCGAGGCAGGCAAAGTCAAGCCAATCAGCGTAATAACATATAATAAGGATAGAACGTCATGTCATTCATAGTGGGGTTTATTCTAAGAATGCAAGGTTGGTTTAATATTCACATGTATGAAATGGTAATGTATGACTTTGATTTCTTGCCTTCACTGAATTCCTGCCATAGAATGTCTCTGTTCTTAGTAAATAATTAGGGGTAAAAGGGCATACTATCTCCAATTTAGCCTAAAATGGTACCTAAATTAAGCAACATGCTCATATATATATATATATATATATATATATATGTATGTATGTATATGGAAAGAATGATAAAGCAAATGAGGCAAAAATTAAACAACTGGTAAATCTGGGTAAAGAGTTATGAGAGCTTCTTGTACACATTTTCAATTTTAAATTATCCAAAAAAATTGTGTAACTCACCTTGTAGACAAAATAGAAAAGAAACATCAAATGATCATTTCAATAAATGCAGAGAATAATTTGATGAAATTCAACATCCATTCATGACATATATTCTTGGCAACCTAGAACTGAAGGACACTACCTAAAACTGATGAAGGGCACCTATAGAAAACTTACAGAAAACATCACACTTAATGCGAAAATGTTGATTTTCTCTGAGATAGGAATGAGATAATGATGCTACTGGCACAACTTATATTCACCAGGACCTCCAGCAAAAAACAAACCTACCCTAGAGAAACAAACAAAATGCCTCCTCACTGCGGGCTTCTTACTTACCCACCAAACAAAGATGAAGCTAAACTTAGGTAGTCTTTGCTCATCTGATATTAGATGGGCCATAACCTCTCTACAAGGGTGAAGTGGGTCAAGGAAAGGAAGTGTGCTTGGGGAAAAGCCTTCCAGACAGAAACCAAGATCAAAGAACAAGGTTCTCCTCTAACAATGTTCAAGGCTCTTTAATGAAAATGACAAAATATTACCAAAAGGCATAAAAGAAATCCTGAATAAACGGAGAATTAGACCACATTCAGGAATGAGAAGACTACATATCTTCTCATTCTACATAAAGTTGCCAATTCTTCAGAAACTCTCCACAGTTCTTTAAATCAGATGACTTCAGATAAAACACGAGATGTTGATCCAAGAAAAAAAATCTGTGTGTGAGAGAAAAGGCCAAAAATAGCTAAAGTCCATTTTGATGGCAAAGAACAAGGGGCCAGGACATAGTGGTTCACACCTGTAATCCCAGCACTTTGGGATGCTGAGACAGGAGGATTCCTCGAGCTCAGGAGTTCGAGACCAGCCTGGGCAACATAGCAAGACCCCATCTCAAAAAAAGAGTATCAATGACACTTTAAAAAAGGAAACAACCTAGATTAAAGAAATAACTCTCAAAATTCAACCATGAAAGGACAGATAATCCAAGTAAATAATGGGAAATACTTGAACAGGCATTTCACAGAAGACCTACAGACAGCATGTGAGCATGTGAGCATGTGAAGGGACTTAGGCTTCCTTACCTATGAGGGAAAGGCGTGTTGGAACCACAATGGGATATTTCTGCACACCTATAAGAGTGACTTCTTATAAAATGTGGGGGCAACCCACTTGTTGACGAGGCTGTGGAGAAACTGACTCACTCGTACCCTGGCATTTCCCACGCTCTGTGTTTTTGCCCTCCCCACGTGCTAAGGGGGCGTCTCCTGGCCACTTTGTACATTTCCCTGATGACTAGTGAGGTTTGGCATCTCTTGCGTCAGGGGCCATTTCGCTTTTGACTTTGGTAAAATGTCTTCCATCCATTTTCTTGTGAGGTCATCCATCTCTTTCTTTTTGATTTGTAGGATTTTTGTTTGTTTTTACTCAATACTGGATGAGTCCTTAATCTTTTCCCACTCGGCAAATTGCCTTTTTACTCCTATGTGTGTATTTTTAAAAAACAACCAAAAAAGGCTGTTCTCACAAGCTTGTACATTCATAGAATATCTCTGAAGGACACGCAAGAAACTGGGACCGCGGGCTGCTCCCGAGGAGGGAAGCGAAGCACCGTGGGAAGGACGTGTGGGGGATACACTTTTCTCTGTGTTCTTTTGCATACTTTTTTTTGCAAATCATCATGTGCAAATGCATATGTCTTACACTTTGAGACAAAAGAAAGGCACCAGATAGCCATGATTAAGTAGGTGCTAACTTTTTCTCTAATTGTATTTCGCAATAGTTGCAGTGGCAAGGGAAAGGCTGAGTTTCCCTGCCCTGGCCAGTTCCTTTAGTCCTCTCCGTTCAGGGAACGCATCCACCGGCTTTCTAACCGTGGGGCAGTAGCATGGTAGCAACAAGAGCAACTTCTGCAGACAGACGACCTGGGTTGACAGCCAGCCCCTCCTCCATCTCTTGTACAACCTCAGCAGAGTTACCCGGACTTTCTATGCTTCCGCTGAAGAACACAGCAATTCCTACTGTGGTCAGCGGCCTCAAGTGTGTCCCCCGATGGTCCCTGCCTCCTGTGGCAGAGATGATGACCTCATTTCCAAGATAAGGTGACAACAGACTGTGGCTTCCCTCCTAGTACATGTTCTCTTGTTCGCTTGCTGTGAAGGGAGTCAGGTCCCATGTTGCAAGCTGCCCAGTGGGGAGTCCCACATAGCAAGAACTAATGTCTCCAGCCAGCAGCCAGTGAGGAAATGAATCCTGCCAACTCATCCTGCTAACAGCCAGTGAGTAAGCTGGGTAATGGATCCTCCCCCAGCCCAGCCTTAAGATGGCTCCATCCCAGGATCATCTTTGATTGCAGCCTGGCGAGAGACCCTGAGCCAGAAGGACCCAGCTAAGCCAGGCCCAGATTCCTGAGCCACAGAGACCTTGAGATAATCAACTGATGCTTTAAATCTACAGCAACAACAACAACAACAACACAGAACGACTAGGCAGTTTCTTTGCTGAAAAATGTATCATCCACCTGTCCAAAGCAAGGGGTCAGACAGACTAATGGATTATGCAGAACCCCTTCCAGTGCAGGAACCCTATGAAGTTCTCAAAATAAAACAGCAAATCCTTGATATTTAAACAGAGTGTTCAAGGCAACTGGTGATTTGGTGGATTTCATTTCCTGGTTAACTAGATGAATCTTTCTGATGGGATCTTAGAGCTTCGTTGTACCTCACAGATCATTACACACATAAGGAAGCTGAAGCTGAGAATAATTACCTTCTGCAAGTCGTGAGGCTTTCTCATGGCAAACCCTCGCGCTGTGCCTGCCACGCAGGAGAAGCTCAATAAATAACTGTTCAAAGAAGGAAGGAAGGGAGAACAGGTGGCAGGGAGAAAGGAAGGGATTCTTCGCCTCTCTATTGGTGAAACTTCTTAAATTCTTGGCTGCGGCTCAAAGAACGCTTGGACTCGTAGTCAGGAGACTTGAATTCAAGTTCCAGCTCAACACTTAGATGTGTAGCCTGGGCAACCCCTTAACCTCCTACTGCCCACCTCACACCTTACCTGCCCAGGTGTAAAACAGGAAAAAAAATAATATTTCCATGTCCTAGCATCTCAGTGAGAAAGCACATTCTACATTGTACAGCGATACACACATTTTGCTCTCCTTATTTCTAAAATGCGTTGTCCACTGCATTACCTTAAAAAACAAAGTACAAAAACATCCAGACCAGGTGCAGTGGCTCATGCCAGTAATCCCAGCACTTTAAAAGGCCAAAGTGAGCAGGCTGCTTGAGCCCAGGAGTTCGAGACCAGCCCGAGCAACACAGTGAAACCCTGTCTCTATAAAAAGTTAGCCAGGCTTAGTGGCACATGCCTGTAGTCCCCACTGCTCAGGAGGCTTAGATGAGAAGATCGATTAAGCCCTGGAGTTCGAGGCTGCAGTGAGCCGAGATCACACCACTGCACTCCAGCCTGGGCAACAGAGCAAGACCTTGTCTCAAAAAAAGAAAAAGAAAAAAAAATCCCCCCCCAGCACACAGGCGAGGATTGCTGTTTGGAAAACTGGCTGCTTGGGGAAGAGAACTCTGTCTGCATCTTCATCTAACACCATTGACTGACACAACTTTTAAATGAATTTCCAAGTCATGTGTAAATTACAGTACATGAACACTGCACATGTTAGGAAGAATAAGGCAAAGCTATGTGCACTGGCATGAAAAGATCTCCAAAAGCTAGTGTCCTGTGAAGAAAACCAAGCTGTTGAATGACATGTACTATATGGGTGTATGTTTTCCTATGTAAGAACAAATGCCACATACATGTCTCTACACACACACACACACACACACACATATGCCTCAAATTGAAAGTCTGAAGAACTCATCCATCAATTGTTAACAGTAGTTGTCTCTGGGAAAGGCAGTACAATTGCGTGTGAATGTGGTGTTTTTATTTCTCATGGAAACTCACATATACACGTTTCTTAAATTTTTTAATGTGTATAAATTAATTTCAAATTTTGAAAACAAAAATATGTTAAACATATATAATAAAGCCATGAAAACTTGTATATAAGCACTTGATCTCCTCCACATGAGAAAGAAAAAACTTCGTAAGCATAAAAACAATGTGGAAAAAATATGAAAGAAAATTTTTCTCTGGTCAGACACAGTGGCTCATGCCTGTAATCCCGGGACTTCGGGAGGCCGAGGTGGGTGGATCACTTGAGGTAAGGTGTTCAAGACCAGTGTGGGCAACATGGTAAAACCCCATCTCTACTAAAAATACAAAAATTAGCTGGGTGTGGTGGTGCACACCTGTAGTTCCATGTACCTGGGAGCCTGAGGCAGGAGAATCACTTGAATCTGGGAGGCGGAGGTTGCAGTGAGCCAAGATCATGCCACTGCACTCCAGCTGGGTGACAGAGCAAGATTCCGTCTCAAAAATAGGAAATATTTCTAGAATGAGTGATAGTAAATGCCCTGACGTCAAAAAATAAAGAAAATTTACAAGTAAAGAGAAACGCTTAGCCTGGTGTGGTGGTGTGCACTCGTAGTCTCAGCTACTTAGGAGGCTGAGTTGGGAGGATCACTTGAGCCCACGAGGTTTAGGCTGCTGATGGGATCTCAGAGCTTCGTTGTACCTCACAGATCCATGTTTGTGCCACTGCATTTCCGCCTGGGCAGCAGAGAAAGACCTCATCGCCACTAAAATCAAAAGCATTAGCTGGGCACGTTTGTGTGTGCCTGTACTCCCAGCTGCTTGGGAGGCTGAGACAGAAAGAGCACTTGACTTGTGCTCAGGAGTTCGAGGTTGCAGTGAGCTCTGATTGCACCACTACACTCCAACCTGGGTAGCAGAGTGATGTCCTCTCTCAAAAAGGGAAAAAAAAAAACCAGTCAGCAAAAACTGGAAAATAATTCAGCACCAAATATGACAATGAAACAAATCCTTTATATTCTAAAGGATTACAATGAAGAAAAAAAAAAAAAAAGCAAGCCCTGATCCATGAGCCCCAGACTCCGGCGTGTAGCACACATTTGAAATGATCATCCCATGTTCTTATTTTACCGACCAGAAACCGGACTTGAGGCTGGAGAGTCACATGCCCCAAGTAAACCAGCTGCACACCCTTAGCTCACCTGTCCCAGCAAGGCCTCCTGAGACCGGAGAGTAGAAAGCAGCCATTCACCACCCACCCGCTCCGTCACCTCCCCTGAAATCCTCACACCCTGCGTCTTCCCTGGATCTTGGCAGAGCCCAAATTCCTATCCTGTTTGAAATTCTTTCTGCTATTTCAGATTTCTTTTTGGGGATGAATTGAGGTCTGCCTCCAAAAAGCAGAAGTCTGGGTACTAAACAAAAGTCTCCAGAGTTTGCCACACAGCGGGCGGCCTCTGGATCTGCAGAAGGCTCAGTCCTTCTTCCGTGTTTATCTCAGACAATTTCACTACCCTTCCAGCCTCGCAGGGAGAACCCGCGGCATGTCGCCGGCTGCTCTCTCTTCCTCTAACTGGAAGGGGCGCTGGGGATTGCCTGATTCAGCCCCAGAAGGAAAGTGAAACGGGGAGGAGAGAAACAGCTTCTCCAAAGTCACATGGACAGGTACCATCATTCCCAACCGACCAAACGACAGGGTGCTGCCCCACGACCCTGTGTTCATCCCAGAACGGCTGCACCGGACGTGAATTTTGAGAATGTCTCTGAGGTTCTAGGTGGTGCTTTTATTTCTGTCAATCACTTTCCCGTGCCCACCCAGAGCGCATGGCAGGGGCTCCATGAGGAAGTAGGAGCTCTCTTCCCAGGCCCCACACACAGCCTGGCAGCCCTGCCTCCCGTGGGCACCCCCACCCCTGCCCCGGCACTGACTGGGCATGGGAGGGCTCCTAAATCACCCCAGCACCTCTCCTAACGTCATGCAGAAGCGGGGAATTCCTGCACCTAAGAACTCAAATCTGGTAGTCAGGCTGATTTGGGACAGGGATAGACAGTTATTTTTAAAGAGAATATTACATTAAAATGTACAGTTAAAAGGTCCTGTTGGCCATGCACAGTGGCTCATGCCTGTACTCCCAGCACTTTGGGAGGCTAAGGCCAGTGGATCACTTGAGATCAGGAGTTCAAGACTAGCCTGGCCAACATGGTGAAACCCCATCTCTACTAAAAATACAGAAATGTAGCCCCGCGTGGTGATGCATGCTTGTAATCCCAGATACTCAGAAGGGTGATGCAAGAGAATTGCCTGAACCCAGAAGGCAGGGTTGCAGTGAGCTGAGATCATACCACTGTACTCCAGCCTGGGCAACAGGGCAAGACTCCATCTCAAAAAAAAAAAAAAAAAAAAAAAAAATCGAATCATCCCTTCAAGTACTTATACTTTAACATTCAACAAACCTCAGGCTCCTAGCGAGGGTATGGGAATTAAGTGTGGACAGATGATTAGTGTGCCTTCCTTGCCTCTGGAACAGGTGATGATTCGTAAGAATGAAGTGCCCGGTGTGGGACAGGGAGGGAGCATGCATGAGAGCCAGGCAGAACTAGACAGAGCTCTGCTGCTTCCTAGAATAAGACTTGATCACATGATTAATCTCTCAGTATTTATCTATGAAGTTAGCATAATAATGAAAATCTCTCTCTGATCTTGCAAGGAGTCAGTGGTGTAGCAGCGTGCTTGGCATACCATAGTATTGGGCACATATTAGAAGTTACGATTCTGGTCTCCAACCCTCTCCTTCAGTTCCTTCATCTCTAAGGTTTGTTATTGTGTTGGCTTTACCTACCTATAGCTATGGGCTGAATGTGTGTGTGTTCTCTGAATTCATATGTTGAAGCCCGAATCTCCAATGCGAAAGTATTTGGAGGTGGGGCCTTTGGGGGCTGGTCAGGTCATCAGGGTGGAGCCCTGATGAATGGAATTAGTGCCCTTATGAGCACAGACACAAGAGCACTCTCTCACACACACACACACTCACTCTCTCTCTTACACTCACTCTCTCTCTGCCACTTGAAGAGACAGTGAGAAAAAGCCACCTGCCAACCAGGAAGGGGACCCTTGCCAGACCCTGGATCTGCCCACTCCTTAATCTCAGAATTCCCCACCTCCCGTCTTCAGAACTGAGGAACAAAATTTAAACTACCTAA
Source organism: Saimiri boliviensis (assembly GCF_048565385.1). Classification (NCBI taxonomy): domain Eukaryota; kingdom Metazoa; phylum Chordata; class Mammalia; order Primates; family Cebidae; genus Saimiri; species Saimiri boliviensis. The sequence goes on from NC_133462.1 coordinate 91,214,907, forward strand.
CCTGTTAAGAAGCCCAACCCAAGACATTATCTCACAAACTCCCAGGAGCACCATACAAATACATTTTCTCCTAAGGACTGTCAAGTCTCTGATTGAAAAAATTAAAAATTCTATTTCTTAAGGCGGATGGATATGACTGGGAATGTGAACGGACTCTGTAAGGATGAATGACATACCTTTACTTAGATCTGGAATATGGAAAAATATTAAGTCAAAGACCAAGTCCGCCTTTGCAGATGTCAGCAGACTGACCCTAGGGCCAAATCTGTTTCCCTCCTGCCTGTTTTTCTCTTATACTGGAACACGGCCATGCTCATTCACGTATGCATTCTCTGTGGCTGCTTGTGCACTAAAACCCCAAACTGAATAGTTGTGACAGAGCCCGTGTGGCCTGCAAAGCCTCAAGTATTGACTGCCTGGCCCTTTCCAGAAAAAGTTTGCAACCCCTGATTTGTTGAATACATTTGAGTCTTCTATCATAAGTGGCCATAAATCTGAGACCAAATGCTGGAAATTGAACTTTTCTCTTTTTTTTTTTTTTTGAGACGGAGTCACACTCTGTCAACAGGCTGGAGTGCAGTGGTGTGATCTCGGCTCACTGCAACCTCTGCCTCCCAGGTTCAAGCAATTCTCCTGCCTCAGCCTCCTGAGTAGCTGGGACTACAGGCGCGTGCCACCACGCCCAGCTAATTTTTTGTATTTTTAGTAGAGACGGGGTTTCACCTTGTTAGCCAGCATGGTCTTGATCTCCTGACCTCATGATTCGCCCTCCTCGGCCTCCCAAAGTGCTGGGATTACAGGTGTGAGCCACTTCGGCCGGCCAAACTTTTTAACTCTAGGGTCAGTTAAGGCTTACAAAGCTCAGTGGTTGGAAATTAAGACCCAAATGAATCTGAAGGCTAGAAATGTGAGGCTTCTGCCTCATTACTATGCAGTTCTGAAGCAAACCGTAGATCAAAATAAGGCTTGAAAAAACAGCAACAAAATTAAAACGCATTTTTTAAATGCGAGGCAGCAAAACGGAATGGACCCAGGACTAACCTGAGAGTCAGCTGTGCTGTAGTGCCCTGCTCTGCCACCAGTGAAGTGTGCCATGGGGGCAATCGCTTCCTTTTCCAGGAGCTGTTACGTAGTCCGTAAAATGAGGGGCTCACTCATTCACCAAACATTTCTCGAACCCCTCCTAGGGGGAACTTGCTGTCTTAGGCACGGTCGCCTGGACCTGCTCGTCTCTAAGACGCCTTTCCAGCTTTAGAGCTCAGTGTAAAGCGTTCGGTGATACTGCAGCTTTGCGGAGTGGCAGCGCGAGGCGCAGGAGTTCACGTGCACACGGAGCTTTTGGTTCTGCGGCGTTTTAATGATATTCACCATGGTAGTAATTTATGGCCATCTCCTCTTTCCAAATGGCTAACGTATTAGTGTAAGTCCAGTCCATCGAGCAAGCTTCTCCCATCTGCGAGGGAGGAGGCAGCCCCCGGACAGCTGTGGACCGAACCTTCAACTTGAATTATGTAACAGTGGCAGGGGGTGGGCAGATTGGCCTCCTGAATTATGCTCCCTTAGACTGGCATTTACATGAGTTTACAGACCCTAAACGCTCACCAGCAGGCACAGCGAGGATGGCTTTATCCCTGGAGTAATTAATCCACGTAGCAAAGGGATCTCGAAGGTGCTGCCAACAATCCTGGGATAATTGAGACCTTACAGCAAACAAACCACGCAGAATCAGGACCGCTTTCACGATCCCAAAGTCCCAAAGTGAGAACCACCTTCCAAAAACTCAGACTCCAGAGCCTGTTAATCCCCTTTTGTGGCGAGCCCGGCCTCCTGGACCGCATGCCCTGGTCTCCTCCCCCATAATACCCATTCAGGGCAATGACCCCAGCTGGCCACCCGGAGCCGCGTGGGCTGCGGTCAACAGCACCCAGATGAAGCTGCAGCTGATGGCCTGGCCTTTGGGGTCAGTAGCTGCTGAGCGCAGCCCTCTCCCCGCCTCCCGAAGTCCCAATGCCATCCTGATTTCTATCTGGAAGCGTCCCAGCCCAAACATGGAACAAAAGTTCCCTCTGACAAGCCCATTTGGGTTCCAAAGTATGTTTTTATGTTTGTTGGCAAATAGAACTGTCGCCAGCAACAATAACAACACTGTTTTCCCTCGACTGAAGCGACTTCATTTCTTCACGTTTGTTCCAGGACTGGAACTGGACAGATGAATAATGCAGGCTAGGCGGCTGGCCCACGTCCTGACCTCGTGCCTCCGAAAGCAAACACAGAGGTGAAAATGGAGACTTGTTTGTTTGAACTCTCACTGCCTAATTTGGCGAAGAAAAGGAAAAAGAAAAAGAAACCTCCCACCATCCTATTTCATCAGCGTAGACACTGAGGGGTTTTGTTTTGGTTTGGTCTGGTTTTTCTTTTCTTCTTCTTTTTTTTTTTTTTTTTTTTTTTTTTGTTGTTGTTGTTGTTGTTGTTTTGTTTTGTTTTGTTTTGTTTTGTTTTTTCCTCGTTTCTTACTTTTTGAAACGTGGAACGACAGCCCTCTACTGGTGCAAGGAATGAAGCCACTTTCTCAATCATCGAGGCTGCCCTGCCATCTCGTGGCCACGTGCACGATGCACACGTGGAGATCAATTTCTCAGCATCATACAACACAGGGCTAGGTAAAACGTTTGAAGCGCTCTTCAAAGTATTTATGTGGGCTTTCATTGAAGACATTTCAGGAAAACACCTTGTGTCGTTTGGGGGAAACATCGATGGGGTATGGAGTCAGAATGTTGGTTCCGCATTTAACTTCGATCAATGATTTGTGACATCCTCCTTGAGCAAATCATTTCATCTTTAGGAACCTGTTTTCTCTCCTCTGTACAATGGCGGTCATAATAAATGTTCGATTCTCGGAATTTTGTAGTGTTCACGTAAGATCATGCATATGAAGAATGCCTATTTAAAATCTCTAGAGAGGTACATTCTATCATCATACTTGGTAAAACTTTAGAAACTCAAAATCTGTTTTAATTTCTCTAACCTTGCTATCAGAGAAACCCCTGGACTCAGAATAAAGAGAAGGACTTCACACTGTCTTATATTTTCCTAAAGATACATACTGCTGGCTGGGTGCGGAGGCTCACACCTGTAATCCTAGCAATTTGGGAGACCGAGGTGGGTGGATCACAAGGTCAGGAGTTCAAGACCAGCCTGACCAACCTGGTGAAACCCCATCTCTACTAAAAATACAAAAAATTCGCCAGCTGTGGTGGCAGACACCTGTAATCCCAGCTACTCAGGAGGCTGAGGCCGGAGAATCACCTGAACCTGGGAGGCGGAGGTTACAGTGAGCTGAGATCACGCCATAGCACTCCAGCGTGGGCAACAGAGTGAGACTCCGTCTCAAATAATAAGAAGAAGAAGAAGATACATACCGCCAAGTTTTTCTTTTTTCTGATTTAAGTCAAGTCAGTTCCTTCAGTCTTGCTTCTCCGTGCCAGCCAATGAATAATCAGGAGTGTGGATGCGTCTTGGGGGGTGAAATAAGTTTGCTTGCGTGGAATCCCGAAGTGCTCATTAGTGTGGGGGCTTGGATATTTGGCTCCCTCGCCTTTTGGAAAAAGCCCAAGACAGACACAGCAGCTAAAGGAGCCCTCATAGGATGTGGATGCTGACGCAAGATGACTCATCACACGCTAGATGGGTTTGGCCACTGCTTCTGTGCAGCTGTTTGCAGAAAGCCAAAAATGTCTGGTACCAGGCTGGGGGCTTGGTGAACAGACCCGAATGTTACTGTCCTCATCTCTTGCTAAATTTCAGTTCTGCTTGGGGTCGGTGGCCCAGCCAGGCCTAGGTCTACTGATGAAAGTCCAAGGCATTGTCCTCCGTGTCCTCAGGTTACTGCGTCCTCGAGTTACTGAATTTCTCATTCACCTCGCTGATACCTGAGGTAGCCTTAGGGTACATTTGGCAGCAGGATCAATAGTTTCGCAAAGAGAAAATAGATGCCAGCCAAAGGAACATCAAATCCTTGGGTGAGTGATGAGCACGGATGACTCAGCTGTCCCGGCCGTCTTCCCTCCGGGCTAGGCTCTGCTGCCTCCAGGCTCACCTTCTGTTTCCAAGTTTGGTTCACTAGACCCGTCCTCAAGAAGCCTCCTGTAGGATCCGGAGTGAGTCAGCAGCACCCCGAGTGTGTTTGCTGGTGAGGATTATAGGAGGGGGAGGTAGGCTGTGTCTACAGGAGAGCCTGGGCACACCTGGGAGATAGAGGTGAAATGTTATCCCTCTGCCCTGCAGAATGAAGGTCTCCACTCAATCCCCTAGAGCTGACCTGTCAGACTCTTGAATCAAAGAAGGCACTGATTCCTCCCACCTAACTCTCTTTTTTTTTGAGACCGAGTCTCATTCTGTCACTCCGGCTAGAGTACAGTGGCATGTTCCTGGCTCATTGCAACCTCCCCCTCCCGGGTTCAAGTGATTCTTCAGCCTCAGTTTCCCAAATAGCTGGGATTACAGGCACACACCACCATGCCCAGCTAATTTTTGTATTTTTAGTAGAGAAGGAGTTTCACCATGTGGGGCAGGCTGGTCTCGAACTCCTGACCTCAAGCAATTCGCCCACCTTGGCTTCCCAAAGTGCTGGGATTACAGGCGTGAGCCACCACGCCCTGCCCTCCCACCTAACTCTTCTAGGGTGGCCCCAGAATCTTCCAGAGAGACCACCCTGTGGATGGAATCTGGGGTTTTCTCCTCCATAGACCACCTCTGAAAATAGGAGATTCTTCCTCTCTTCCTCACTGGGAGAGAGGTAGGAGTCAGGGTCTTCCTTCAGGAAGGTGCAAGAGGGTGAGCTTTTCTTCAGAGCTTTTCCATATTCTTTTTAAACCTTAACATGAGCCAAATGAGAGTGGGAATTAAAAGTATGATGGCCAAATCTGAGCTGAAAGACCCTGTGTCTAACGAGAGCAAAAGTGATCATGGTCACAATAAGACTGCAGACAGCGTTAGTAGAGTTTTCTGTGACACATGGAAAAACATAGTCCTTGGAAACTCAGACATCTGGGTTTGAGTGCCAGCCACGGGGACAGGAGATTTCGGAAGACCAGAGGTGGGGGGTGTCAGAGTCCACTGCCAGATGGACTGGATGTGTTCACATACACGACTAGCAAATGGACACTTGTAAGACTGGAAAATCTGACAGCAAAACCACAGAGAAGAGGGCACTGCCAGCTCTAAATACCAACCAACGAATTAATTTATTTGGAGAAATAATCGCATTTTTAGGATACTCTTTTTGATTTATTTAGGATAAACCTATTAATGTAACAGGTAATATAAATTACCTGTCCTCTAAATCCGATCTCACTCAAGTGTGAGAATGAGTAAGGGTCAGGGGATTAGGGAGAGGGGGTGGAGCTCAGGCAGAGACTTTAGTTTTCTCGGTCATCTACAAATCACTTTTTTTAAACTTTTATTTTGGGTTCAGGGGTACGTGTGCAGGTTTGTTGTTTTGGGTTTTTTGTTGTTTGTTTGTTTGTTTGTTTTTGAGGTGGAGTCTCACCCTGTTGCCCAGGCTGGAGTCCAGTGGTGTGATCTCGACTCACTACAACCTCTGCCTCCCAGGTTCAAGCAATTCTCCTGCCTCGGCCTCCCGCGTAGCTGGGACTACAGATGTGTGCCACCACACCCGGTTAATTTTTGTATTTTCAGTAGAGATGGATTTTTACCACCTTGACCATTGCGGGTGGACTCAAACTCCTGACCTCAGGTGGTCCGCCCGCCTTGGCCTCCCAAAGTGCCAGGGTTACAGGTGAGAGCCATTGCACCCAGCCGTGCAGGTTTGTTATATAGGTAAACTGTGTGTCACTGGGGTTTGGGGTACAGATAATTTTGCCTCCCTGGTAGTAAGCCACGTACCTAATAGATACGTTTTCTGCTCCTCTCCCTCCGCCCACCCTCCACTCTCAAGGGGGTCCCAGTGTGTGTTGCCCCCTCCTAGCATCCATGTTTTCTCCTTGTTTAGCTCCCATTTATAAGTGGGAACATGTGGTATTTGGTTTTCTGTTCCTGTATTAGTTCACTTAGGCTTACAGCCTCTAGCTCCATCCACATTGCTGCAAAGGACATGATCTCATTCTTTTTCACAACTGCATAGTATTCCATGTTGTATATGTACCACGTTTTCTTAATCCATTGGTAGGCATTTAGGTCGACTCCATGTCTTTGCTATTGTGAATAGTGCTGCAATGAACATACGTGTGCATGCGTCTTTGTGACAGAATGATTTCTATTTGCTTGGGTATATACACAATCATGAGATTACCAGGATGAATGGTGATTCCATTTTTAATTCTTTGGCAAATCAGCACACTGCTTTCCACAATAAATGAACTAATTTACACTCCCACTAGCAGCGTATAAGTGTTCCCGTCTCTCTGCAACCTCAGAGAGATCTATTTTTTTTTACTTTTTAATTACAGCCATTTCAACAAATGTCAGCTGGTGTCCTGCGGTGGTTTTGATTCGCATTTCTCTAATGATTAGTGATGTCGAGCATTTCTTTATATGGTTGTTGCCACATGTATGTCTTCTTTTAAAAAGTGTCTGCTCATGTCCTTTGCCCACTTTTGAATGAAGTTGTTTGTTTTTTGCTTGTAAATGTAAGTTCCTTATAGATTCTGGATATGAGACCTCTGTTGAATGCATAGTTTGCAAATATTTTTTCCCATTCTCTAGGTTGTCTGTTTACTCTAGTGATAGTTTCTTTCGTTGTGCGGAAGCTCTTTAGTTTAATTATATACCGTTTATCAATTTCTGCTGTTACCGATATGGTTTGGCTGTGTCCCCACCCAAATCTCACCTGGAATTATAATAATCGTCATGTGTCAAAGGCAGGACCAGGTAGAGGTACTTGAATCATGGGGGTGGTTTCCCCCACGCTTTTCTCGTGTTCGTGAGTGGGTTCTCATGGGATCTGATGGTTTTCTAAGCGTCTAGCATTTCCCCTACTGGCACTCAGCTTCTCTCCTGCAGCTCTGTGAAGAGGTGCTTTCTGCCATGATGGTAAGTTTCCTGAGGCCTCCCCAGCCACGTAGCACTCTGAGTCAATTAAACCTCTTTTCTTTATATTTCAATTATCTAGTCTTGGGTATTTCTTCATAGCCACTTGAGAATGAACTAACACAGTTACAATTGCCTTTGATGTCTTCGGCATGAAATCTTTGCCAGGTTCTGTGTCCATAATGGTATTTCCCAGTTTATCCTCCAAGGTTTTTGGACTTTTAGGTTTTACAGTTAAGCCTGTAATCCATCTTGAGTTGATTTTTGTACGTGGTATAAGGAAAGCGCCCGGTTTTAGTCTTCTGCCTATGGCTGGCCCATGAGCCCAGCAGCATCTATTGCACAAGCACCCCTTTCCTGATTGCTTGCTTTTGTTAGCTTTGTCGAAGATCAGACGGCTATAGGTGTGCAGCATTATTTCTATCAATCCCTTTCTGAGGAACAGTTCTCAGGTTGTTAACGGGTAACTGTAACTCCTAGGCCCAGCCCCTGGGCTAAGTTCGCTGTTCACATTAAAATGGTGATCCTGGAAACTGGCAGTGTTAACAATTACACAACTGTGCTCACTCCTAGAATCCAACCCTTTGGGAGATGGAGGGCAGCCTAGAAAGCACAGCGAAGCCCCATCTCTACGAAAATAAAAATAAAAAAATTAGCCGGGCATGGTGGTGTAATCCTAGCTACTCAGGAGGCTGAGATGGGAGAATTGAATGAATCCAAGATAGCAGTGAGCTATGATTGCACCCCTGCACTCCAGCCTAAGCAACAGGCAAGACACTGTCCCTAAAACAATACCATCAAAATGAATGGTGCTATTACTTCCCTTCGTATCCACACATCTCTCATCCTTGGCTTCAAACATTTTCAATGTCTAGCATTCATATTGTTAGACCTGGTAATTCTCCTGCTACACTATAATCTCTTCTAACTGTGAGAATTGACTGCTGGCATCAGAATTTTTTGCCGAGAAAAAAATGCTGTAGTCAATGGTTGGGTAGGAAATGAGCCCCATGCTTAATGATCTGCATGTGGATCAGCTTCCCCACTGCCCAGGACGAGGTCACGACTCTGCCTGACTCACGGAAGGACCAGAGAGCGGAGAGTAGAACTGGGAAGGAGGACGAGGACCACTAAGTGGCACCATCTCTGGACCCCCAAAATCTTCAGCCGTGTCTGTCGAACATAGTACGGCTTCATGTGAGTGATTTTCTGTTGTGAAATCCAAAGAAGGAGCCTGGCTTCATGGCAGGATAGACATGGTCTAGGGGCATACGGCAGCCCAGAGGAAAGCCAGGCTTGAAGGCCATGGAGGCCAGCAGGCCACGCCCCCATCAATTAGCAGAAACCTTCAGGATGACAGGCTTCCACCAGAATTGGGGGTTTTGAGACAGTGCCACTTGGAATGTCATGATTTCAACTGACATCTGGGTTTCTCTGAGATTAGCCGAGGAATTAGTGTACAAGGATGTTTATCACAGAATGACATATAACACTGAACAATTGGAAACCGAAATGCACGACAGTGATCTGGCGAATTAAATTAAGGGTGGGCTGCATGAGGAAATAATACGCAACCATTAAAAATGATGTTTTCAAAGGACATCTAATGAGCTGGCGAAACCTCCTGCTGTAAGGTCAGGAAAAGACAAAAAATTCCGAATGTTACTGTTGGTATTAGTTCATTAATTTTTTTAAGTGCCCCTTTCTTAACTAAAAAATAAGAGTAAAATTTTAACATAGATCAACCCAGAGTTTGTGGGATTATGAGAGTTTGCGACTTGTTGTTACTGTTCTGTGTGATTTCAAACTCTCCATAATGAGCAAAGTAATTTTAAAGTCAAGAAAAATAGGCCAGCACGGACGCCTGTAATCCCAGCACTTTGGGAAGCCGAGGTGGGCGGATCACGAGGTCAAGAGATCTTGGCCAACATGGTGAAACCCCATCTCTACTAAAATACAAAAAATTAGCTGGGTGTAGTGGCGCGTGCCTGTAGACCCCACTCCTCAGGAGGCTGAGGCAGGAGAATTGCCTGAACCTGGGAGGCAGAGGGTGCCGTGAGCCGAGATCGCGCCACTGCACTCTAGCCTGGTGACAGAGCAAGACACCATCTCAAAAAAGAAAAAGAAAAAGAAACATGCCTTTTAAAGAGTGGGAGTGCAGTTTGTTTGTGTTCTTTGGTTCTTTGGTTTACTTGGCAGAGACTCAGGACGGATGACCAAGAAGGATATTACCCTTACGGAATGTTAGGTCATGATTCATTTGCACCGTACCTGTTTAGGTAGAGACAATTACTGCAGAGATGGGAAGAGATACTATCTTTAGAGGATCGCCAGTGTTTTCAGGGGAAAAAAAGAGATAAAAAAAGAAAGGAAATCAGAGGGAATAGATAGAAAATAGAGGGAAAAATATGTTTAGGCTTTTTTTTTGAAATGGACTTAGAACTATCTTGTGTGTGTGTGTGAGTCTCTGTGTGTGTGTGTGTGTGTGTGTGTGTGTGTGTGTGTGATGGAGTCTCACTCTGTGGCCCAGGCTGGAGTGTGATGGTGTGATCTTGGCTCACTGCAACCTCCTCCGCCTAGGTTCAAGTGATTCTCCTGCCTCAGCCTCCCGAATAGCTGGGATTATAGGCACACGCCACCACACCTGGCTAATTTTGTGTTTTTTGCCATGTTGGCCAGGCTGGTCTCAAACTCCTGGCCTCAGGTGATCTGCCCACCTCAGCCTCCTAAAGTGCTGAGATTACAGGCATGAGCCACTGTGCCTGGCCGATTTCTATTTCACATTTTCGTGTTTCTAGTTCTCTTTTACCAAGTCAAAGAAGTAGAAGATGGATTACGAGTGTGCTGGCAATAATGCTAGAGAGAGTTTACACGTGTGTGCAGGCACGGGGTGAGGCAAGCCCTGCTCTGTGTCTTCACGAGCTAACTGGTACAAGGAAGGACAAGTAGTTTGGGGACCTTGACCCCTGCACTTTCCTCCTGCCAGACCCCACAGAATTGAGGAAACCTTGATCACGGAGCACAGCAGAGTGTCATGTGATGGTTTTCAAATCTCCCGAATACCAGCCTCAGAGTTGCATGAGGCCAGACCTGACATATGATGATCCCAAAAATACGTGAGGAATAAGCGTTCTGGGTCACCCAGAAAATGCATCCAGCCCAGGGCTCCATCCCAAACTCTGGTGCCACAAAAACATAGCTGATTTTCTTCTTCTTTTTTTAATTTTTTTTTTGAGACAGAGTCTCGCTCTGTTGCTAGGCTGGAGCGCAGTGGCTCAAACTCGGCCCACTGCAACCTCCTCCTCCTGGGTTCAAGCGATTCTCCTGCCTCAGCCTCCCGAGTAGCTGGGACTACAGGTGTGTGCCACCATGCCCGGCTGGTTTTTTTTTTTTTTTTTTTTTTTTTTGTATTTTAGTAGAGACAGGGTTTCACCGTGTTGGCCAGGATGGTCTCGATCTCCTGACCTTGTGATCCACCTGCCTCGGCCTCCCAAAGTGCTGGGATTACAGGCGTGAGCCACCGCACTTGACCAGACATAGCTGATCTTCCTGATATTGACCACCAAAGAATAGGGTCACACTCCCAAGACATCCCGCAGCTAATTTGGGAGACTCTGGCGTGACTTGGAATCAAGTAAGCGACCCTGCTTTGCCTCTGCTACCCTGGCCAAGCACGTCACCTCTCCAGGCCTCACCTTCACAAGGACAGCTCCGGACTCAGGGGTTTTCAAGGTGCTTTTCAGCACTAATAGTCTATGATCCTTCAACTGTAAAACTTACATACAAGAGATTGTGTGCATGTGCGTGTGTCTGTGTACATGTATGCATGTGTGCATAATGCTTATTTGCCCAAATGAAAGACAACTTAGTGCATAGATGACAATGTCAATGATATTTAATGAAAATGAACAGAAACGCCATTTGTTGAGCATCTCTTGGGTCTCTGGGACTATTCTTGTTATTTGTACCACGTTACCTCATTTAATTCTTACAATAACCCTAATTATTCTACAATGTTATTGCACAGTGCACAGCTTTGGAAACTGAAGCTCAGATGTGAAATAGCCCGCTCTAGTTCATCCAGCCATTAAGAGCCACAGATAAGAAACAGTATCCAGACTCAGCCCAAAATTGCGGATCCCCAGTTCAGTATGATTGGGGACCCCTCCCCCTAAGAAGGGCCCTTTGGTGCTGAGGGCTGATGTTAGGGGCCACCCAGACCTTGTTGCGGTGATCATTCCAGACAGCTCTCATCATCTCTGCCACCAGGCTTGTCCCCACAGCTCCTGCCAATTTGCCCAGCACTGCACCCATGCCAATGGGGTCCTCGAGTTTGGAGAAGGAGTAATCACAGCCCTGTGGACTCCCTCCCTAGAAGGTGGCTTTGTTTTGCTTGTGAAATGGGCACCCCAGAAGCTAGACCAAAAGGGAACTGACTGAAAGTCACATTTGAGCACATTCGTCCCTGTCTCACCATCTCTGACCATTCCAGGACCCACACGCAGCTTCTGACTCAGGAGCAATTCTCTGCTTCCTCAGGGAGGTAAGCCTTTCACCTCCCACCCCAAGGGGCTTGGAAAACCTTTGTGACGAAGCCAACCTTTTAATGATTACACTAAATGCCATTTCCAAGAACACGCTCCTGGCATAGGAGCAGAATACAGGCAAGAACCCAAGAAAGACCAGAGCTCCGTGCCCTTGACCGAGGCACCATGACACAATGCCTCTTGAAGCTCAGCGTATCCGGGAAAAAGCGAATCCCCAAAGGGTGACATATGCTTAGCCGTTCATGGAGGCTGAGTTACACTGAAGCCTAGGGACCACTAGTCGTTCCACTTTGCTGTTTACCTCAACCCCACAGAACTGAGGAAATCTTGATCACGGGGCACCGCAGATTGTAATGTGAGACTTCCACCAAGCCACCAGACCCTTTGGGCCTGAGTTCCCACGTCTATAAAAGAAAGAGATTAGGTTAAGAGGATCTTTCCTAACCATTCCATTTTTTAAAAATAGAGTCTTGACCGGGTGCAGTGGCTCAGGCCTGTAATCCCAGCACTTTGGGAGGCTGAGGTGGGGGGATCACAAGGTCAGGAGTTTGAGAACAGCCCGGCCAACATGGTGAAACCCTGTCTCTACTAAAAATACAAAAATTAGCTGGGTGTGGTGGCGGGTGCCTGTGGCCTCAGCTGCTTGGGAGGCTGAGGCAGTTGCTTGAACCCAGGAGCTGGAAGTTGTAGTGAGCTGAGATGGCACCACTGCACTGCAGCCTGGGTGACAGAGCGAGACTTGGTCTCAAAAAATAAAAATAAAAAACGATAGCGTCTCATTCTGTTGCCCAGGCTGGAGGGCAGTGGCACAATCACAGCTCACTGTAGCCTCTAACTCCTGGGCTCGAGCAGACCTCCCACCTCAGCCTCCCTTAGTAACTAGGACTATAGGTGCACAACGCCATACCTCGCTACTTTTTTAAAAATTATTTGTGTGGGGGCCGGGCGCGGTGGCTCAAGCCTGTAATCCCAGCACTTTGGGAGGCCGAGGCGGGCGGATCACGAGGTCAAGAGATCGAGACCATCCTGGTCAACATGGTGAAACCCCGTCCCTACTAAAAATACAAAAAATTAGCTGGGCGTGGTGGCACGTGCCTGTCATTCTAGCTACTCAGGAGGCTGAGGCAGGAGAATTGCCTGAACCCAGGAGGCGGAGGTTGCGGTGAGCCGAGATCGCGCCATTGCACTCCAGCCTGGGTAACAAGAGCGAAACTCCGTCTCAAAAAAAAAAAAAAAAAAAAATTATTTGTGTGGAGATGGAGGTCTTGCTGTGTTGTCCAGGCTGGTCTCGAACTCCTGGCCTCAAGGGATCCACCTACCTTGGCCTCCCAAAGTGCTGGGAGCACAGAGGCGAGCCACAGCGCCCAGCCCGTTTCATATTAAAAATCCGTGATTTGCCCCAGACCGCCTTTCACAGGGGGCCTCCTAATTCCAAAGACTGTATCTCCCTGAGCAGCTCTGCGTTCACCTTTCATGACTTTTCTGAGTTTACTTCCTCCTGGCATTACCAAGCGCTAGCCTCCTTCTGTCGAGGTGTGTGGTTCAGTGACTGCTGCAGAGACTGCGAGCAGAGCCAGATGCCAGCCCCCGTCTTCCACCAGGCCCCGTCTTGCCTGACACAGACAGGGGCTGCCTGCTGACCTGTCCCCACAGTTGCCACCACGTCGCAGCCTCCCTGGCAACCTTCCCCAGCGACTCGCAGGTGTCGCCTGCCACCGGCTCTCAGACAGGCCTGAAGCGTCAGCTGGCCCCGGTGCCTTTGCCGTTGGGAACACTGGCACCAGCGCTGCAGAGTACAAGGAGCTGTGGGACCCTGGGGCCTTCCAAGGTACCTTGCACAGACGCGCTCCCGCGGGCTGGATAGTCTCACCCCATTTCACAGATGGGGAACTGTGACCACAGGGCCTCCTCGTCTTCCAAGAAGGAACGAAAAGCAAGGTGTCAGCCAGGGCAGAAATAAAAGCTTCCACACTCTCCCAAAGCGAAGCAAGCCCTCGTCATCGGTCATGCGTCTATTTACCTTTTGAAACTTTGTCGGATTTATATATAGCCTCCATCTTGTCCCTCTGAACTCGGCAGGGCTCGTCATCAGTCACTGGGCTGAACACCTGGAACTCTGTGGGGATTATCATTAGAAGGATGCCAGGCCAGGTGTGGATTTGGACCAGAGACCTATTGGAATAGGGAGGATTTCTCACTTTCCAAGTTTACTCTGCTCAAGTTAAAACAATTAACCTCCTTTCCCCTTCAAGCAACTGTTCTCCGTAGCTTTCCACCGGCAGTCTTCAACCCCAAGGCAGTGCCAGAGTGGACTCTCTCCCCCAGAACCCTCGGAGGAAAAGGCAGATCAGACCTGCCTCGGGGCTGCTTTCTGCCATTGCTGCCTCCTTTCCCCCAACTCCACCCCCTCCTTCTAGACACCGGGACCTCCCGAGAGCAGCATTTTCTCTAATGCTGGGGTCATAAAGAGATTGTAGCAAAAAAGGTTTTGTACAAGGAGCCCCCCCCTCCCCCGCTCACCTTATAAGAGTTGCCAGGCTGGCCAGTGGGAAGGGAGGGTCAAGTGGCAAGGACATCCCCACTTGGGGGCTTAGTTCTCTTAAGGATGTCGGCACAGTCCACTTCTTGGGCTGTGACCTCTCCCAGACACATGGGTGCGTGCGTGCACACACACACACACTCAACCACACACTCACACTGGCACTCACACACGCACTCACACACACTCACACTCAACCACACACTCACATTGGCACTCACACGCACTCACACACACTCACACTCAACCACACACACACTCACTCAACCACACACACACACTCACACTTGCACTCACACACACACTCAACCACACACTCACATGCACTCACACTCAACCACACCCTCACACACGCACTCACACACACTCAACCACACACAACCACACACTCACTTGCACTCACCCACACTCAACCACACACACACTTGCACTCACATGCACTCACACACTCACACTCAACCACACACTCACACTTGCACTCATGCACTCACACACTCACACTCAACCACACACACACACGCTCACACTTGCACTCACACACACACACTCAAAAGCTCTTGACATTCATATGTTCAGGGAATCGCACAGATCTCCTTACATAATGCTACAGCAAGCGTGAATTGAGTGCTTATTCCATTCTGGGCACTGTGCTAGGTGATTTTCACGCACGAATGACTTCATTAACTCCTCGCAATAATCCTGTGAGGAAATGTGTGGGATGAATTTGAGGACCAAGAATTGAATCACATAACCCAGGTCCCACAGCCAGTGAGTGGCGACACCAGGGCTGGGACCCAGTCTCACCTAACAGATGAGCTTGCTAGCCATTGCCTGAGACCCCCCTGTGACTCAGGGGGTCAACGGTAGCTGTCAAGGCATTTTGGGTCTGTATGAGCCAGCCGAACCACCCCTTGGCACCTCTATGCCCGAGAGGGGAAGCTGGCACTCCCCCATCTCACGTATGCTGGCTTTTCCTGAGGTAACACGGAGGGATGATGACGGCCTGCCACATTCTGAAAACACTGCCCCGTGCAGGGTTTCAGATGATGAGAAACAATTGATCACAGAAAATTAACTGACCGTCTTGCAGACTTTACCTAACCCAGTGGTTTTCACGCTTAGATATATATTAAGACTATTGGAGAAATTTTCCTTTTTTAAATCCTGAACACCAGGCTGCACCGGGTCATAGAATGCAAGTTTATTTCCCCTCTTCATTCATACGTTGACATCATCATCCTCAGTGGAATGGTGTTTGCAGGTGGGACCTCTGGGAGGTCATGAGGTCATGAGGGTGGGGTTCTCATGATGGGATTAGTGCCCTTATGAGAAAAACAGGTGAGAACTTGCCTCCTCTCCCTCTGCTCCCCGCCGCATGCTCCTCTGCAGGAAGACGGCCGTCTGTAAACCAAGAGGCGGGCCCTCAGCAGAAACCAGCCGTGTCGGCACTCTGGTCTTGGACTTCTAACCCCTAGAGCTATGGAAAATAGGTTTCTGTTGTTTAAGCCACCATTTCTGTGGTGGTGTTGTAGCAGTGCAGACTGACTAAGACATACCCCAGGCCAATTAGCACGTAGTTGGGACCCAACCATCAGAATTTTTTTTTTTTTTTTTTTTTTTTTTTTTGACAGTCTTGCTCTGTCACCAGGCTGGAGTGCAAAGGTGCGATCTCAGCTCACTGCAACCTCTGCCTCCCGGGTTCAAGCAATTCTCCTGCCTCCGCCTCCGAGTAGCTGGGACTACAGTCACACACCACCACACCCAGCTAATTTTTGTCTTTTTGGTAGACACGGGGTTTCACCATGTTGGCTAGGATGGTCTCAATCTCTTGACCTTGTGATCCTCCCACCTCAGCCTCCCAAAATGCTGGGATTACAGGCATGAGCCACCATGCTTGGCCTCATCAGAGTTTTAAAATAATATTTTATATTTTCAAAAAATCACAGATTCACCAAAAAAGTTACAAGTACATACAAAAAACTTCTTCCTGAACCAATCAAGAGTTTGCCAAGCTAATGCATCATCTTCCTCACATGTTCTAGTGTTTACATTCTGCAAACAAGGATGTTCTCCTATATAGCCTTAATATAAGCATAGAAATCAGGAAATTAACATTGTTACATCTCTACTAACTAAGCCTCAGATTCCATCCAAGTTTCCCCAGCTGTCCTAATGACATCCTTTATAGCAAAAGGATACAGTCCAGAATCTCGAGTTGCAGTTATTCATCAGGTGCCTTTAGTCTCTTTCATTTTATTTTATTTTTAGAGATAGGGTCTTGCTCTGCTCCCAGGCTGGAGCGCAGTGGCACAATTATGGCTCACTGTAGCCTCTAACTCTTGGGCTCAAATGATCCTCCCTCCTCAGACTCCCAAGCAGCTGGGTTTACAGGCACACACTACCATGCTTGGCTAATTTTCTTTTTTTAATTTTTGTAAAAGCAGGGTCTCATTATGTTTCCCAGGCTTGCCCTGAACTCCTGGCCTCAAGCTATCCCCCTGCCTCGGCCTCCCAAAGTGTTGGGATTACAGGCATGAGTCACTGCACCTGGCCCCTTTAGTCACCTTCAGTTTGGAAGAGTCCTTCAATCTTTCCTTGACTTTTATGACCTTGACACGCTTGAAGATTATTTCGTAAGATGTTCTGGAATCTGGATTTGTCTGACGTTTCCTCATGGGGAGATTCAGTTTACTCCCCTTTGACAAAAATCTCACAGAAATGATGTCATGTTCTCATTGCATCCAACTGGGTGGCTCCCAATTTTCATTTGTCCCATAATTGCTAAAATGCGCTTTGATCACTTGATTAAGATGATGCATACCAGGCTTCTTCACTGTAAAGCTGCCCGTTCTCCTGTGTAAATGAATTCGTATTTTGTGGTGAAAGATAAGAGGTGGGTTCTGTATGGGAAGTCTGACCAACCATTGGTTATTTTTAACACAATGATTCCAAAGGGCATGTAATTCCAAACTACAACCAATTTTGAGAACCGGTGGCCTGACTCCTTTCTGTGGGGGTCCCCGTGACATGAGTTAATTATAATAAGAGCTATTATTTATTGGCTAACATTTATGGAGCCCTTAACTTTACAAGCAGCATTGCCATCATTATAGCAACTTACAGTTATTAAGCATTTATTCAACAAGTTCTTACTGAGCACCTACCGTGGGCCAAACTCTCTTCTGGGAATCGTGGATACAGCCATGAACAAGAACGACACAAGCTCCCTTTTCTTGTGGAGCTTACTCCAGTGTAATGCCATGTGCCAAATACCATGTTAATTGCTTTATAGTCACAGGACAATAACAATAATAATAATAGTGATTTATTTTTATTGAGGACTTACTATGAACCAGACCCTTAGCTCACCCTTACAACAACTCTATGAGGCAGATACTTTTATTATAAACTTATGAACTACTCTTTAAGTCAGGGAAAGAAAGGTTACAAGGCTCATAGAAATGCAGTTCACACCACATTTGAAATAGTATTGATGTTCTCTTCAGTGCTGGCAAAGACAGCTACAGACACTTATTTTGAAAAATCCTACTGAACTAACAAAATACCACCTTACACGTTATCAAGCTGGCAAAAATTAGAAAGGTGGACAATATCAAGTGGTGGTAAGGACATGGGGAAATGTGAACCTTTGAGCATTGTTGGTTGAAATATTAGCTGGTGCAGG
Source organism: Saimiri boliviensis (assembly GCF_048565385.1). Taxonomy (NCBI): domain Eukaryota; kingdom Metazoa; phylum Chordata; class Mammalia; order Primates; family Cebidae; genus Saimiri; species Saimiri boliviensis. The sequence continues at coordinate 91,232,725 of NC_133462.1, forward strand.
CATCTGGAAGAGAATTTTCTATAGGTATTCCCTAGGACCCAGAGAAACCATGCTTGGTATATACCCTGGAGAAATTGTCACACAAGGTCACAAAGAGATTTGCACAAAAGGATCACGTGGACTTGTATGTACTGCAGAGTTGGAGGTAATCTAAGGGCCACACTAGGAAAACGGATGAGCAAAATAAGCTACATGCATTTGGCTAAATGCTTTGCAATAGACAGAAGAAATCACTTAAACTGTACACAACATGTATAAATCTCTAAACTACAAATGTTAAGCCAAAAATGTAAGAAACAGAATATTTGTGGCCTAATAACATGTATAAGACTTTTAAAACAATATATAGCTGTGCACGGTGGCTCATGCCTGTAATCCCAGCACTTTGGGAGGCCAAGGAGGATACATCACTGGAGCTCAGGAGTTTGAGACCAGCCAGAGCAACATAGCAAAACCCCGTCTTTACCAAAAATGCAAAAAATTAGCTAGGTATGTGGTCCCTAGCTACTCTGGAGGCTGTGGTGGGAGGTTTGCTTGAGCCTGAGAGGTCCCAGCTGCAGCGAGCCTTGATTGATTGCACCACTGCACTCCAGCCTGGGCAACAGAATGAGACTCTGCAAAAACCAAAAAAATACGTATATATATGCAAAATATTGTATATTAAGGAGGATATATGCATACATCTGTGTGGCGGAAGGTGAATTGGAGGGAGATGCAGGCATTAAGTATGTAGGTCTGGGTATGCCTCGGAAGAGGAAGGGCAATGAGATCGGAGCTGAGACAAAGGGGGAAATACTCATTAACTTGAAGATAGGAGAGAAGCCTTGTAGGGGTGATGCTAATTGCATGCTATGAATTAATAACTGCAATCGATTGGATTCTGTGCCTGGGAGCAGAATAAAGTGGGGCAGGCAGCCGTGTATAAAAGTATTTGGGGAAAGGCTACACGAACATCCTGGAAAGAGCTTTTTACACTCAGCCCTCTGCTAACCTACGCCCATGGAAAGAGCGAGGTCCCTAGGACAGAGTCTCGCCTTTTCACGACCTACTTATCTCATGAAGACCATCCTCTGTCGATGTTCATCCTGACCCTACCTGAACCACCTAAGGACCTTCCTTACAACTGTTTTCCATGATGCCCTTCCTAGTGATGGAGGGTCAAGACCTGGGGCTGCTAGAGGCTGGAAGAGACAAGGAAGGAGCCTCCCCAACCTTGAGGCTGCAGAGTCGGCCCTGCTGCCGACACATGGATTTCAAACTCTCCAGGACAATAAAGCACAATTTTTTTTTTGTAAACCATCAAGTTTATGGTAAACGCAGCCCTAGAAAACTAATACAGTTCCTCAATAAATATTTGCAGAATGGAAAAGCAAAGTTCTGCAGGCTAAATGTCCAAACCCCTTAGCAGAGGAGACAGCACCATGTGGAAATTAACTCCTGCCTTCTTGTGGTCTCACCTCCCACTGAACACGCCCTGCTCTCAGGTCTGCCTTTGCAGACGCACGCTTCTCCGTCTGAGAGCTTTTCCCCACCTGGGCCCCACTGGGCACGGCTGTTCCCTTGTGGGTCTCTGTGCATCAGAGCTCAGGGGGAATCCCACAGTGTCCCAGGATATGGGTGAAGAAATAGATGTTTTGGAGAAAAGGCAGGCATGGTCCCCGGACCCTCGCTCTGAGAGGCACGTGAGGGCCTGGACGCCAAAGGACCTGCGGGAGAGGGATACGGGCCCCGCCCTTCTGTCTTTTTGTACAGCAAATGTGAGAAGCAGCTCTGTCAATGGGCACAGCTTGGCAAAGGCTGTTTGGGGCCAGGAGGCCAGATGTGGGTGCAAGTTGTTTACAGGAGCTGTCTGGGAAATGCTGCCGACTCCCAGCAGGGTTGGGAGGTGGGAATATGGAGATGAAGGAAGCCTTTCTCTGCTACGAAGATGAGCTTGGATGCAGCCCCTCCTGCTGGGAGAAAGTGAGGACTAGAATTTTTTTTTTTTTTTTTTTTTTTTTTTTTTTTGAGACAGGGTCTTGCTCTATCACCCAGGCTGGAGTGGAGCGGCTCGATCACGGCTCACTGCAGCCTTGACTTCCTAGGCTCAAGCAACTCCCCCGCTTCAACCCCCCAGGTAGCTAGGACTACACGTGTAGTCTGCCTTCTGTCTATTGCCACTACAGCCCACTGTTTCATTAAGAAAAAGTTTTTGTAGAGAAGGAGTCTAACTATGTTACCCAGGCTGGCCTTGAGCTCCTGGGCTCCAGTGATCCTCCCGCCTCAGCCTCCCAAAGTGTTGGCATCACAGGCACGAGCTGCTATGCTTGGCTCTCCTGGCTGACTGTACAGGCAGCAAAGAGCTCCTGGCTCACTCTGGTAGAGTTGTGCTCCTGCGTCCCAGTCTTCAGGCAAACGCCTCTTGTTCCTTAGGTATCAACCCAGCCCTGCCTCCTCTGGAGCTTCTCCCTGACTCTCCCCTGTTCCATCCCACCTATTGGAGCCGCCTCGGTTGCAAGGTCTCCACTTGTTTTGTTTTGTTTTTTAGACACGGTCTTGCTCTGTTGCCCAGGCTGGAGTGCAGTGCTGCCGTCATGGCTATATATATGTATATGAGACTATATATATGTATATATATATATTTTTAGAGATGGCATCTTGCCATGTTACCCAGGCTGATCTGGAACTTCTGGCCTCAAGCAATCTTACCACCTCTGTGTCCCAAAGCACTGGGATTTCAGACATGAACCACCACACCCAGCCAGTCACCTGTATCTTGAGTCTGTTTCCTTGATGACCATCATGGCATCTGGCCATGTCGCCCCTGGAAATAAACGTTCCCTCAGTTTTGTCCTCCTGTTTCCGTACACTGTTTGTGGGTAGCTAACCTCATTCTGGACCTGACTCCCCTCCTTTCCTTATCATGTTCTCATCACTCTCCCACTTTCCCGTCATCACAGCTCCGAAGAGTACCCCCCTCCCCCCGCCGCCCGCCACCGACAGCCCTCTGGACTTTCAGGAATCCATCCATAAATCCATGCATCCAACACTTCTTCAGCAGGTACTGCTGAGTGCCTAGTTGCAGCCAGGCACTGTTTGGGGAAATAAAGTAGAAATAAACCCAACATAGAGCTTACAGTCTAGTGGAGGGACAGATAGTAAAGAATGACCACAGAGTTTCAAAGAGTAATGGATTGCATGAGATAATCAAAGAATACCATGAGCAGAAGACTGGCCCCTCACTTAGACAGTGGGTGGAGAGGAAGGAAGAAGGTGTCTTTGAGGAAAAGACATCAAAGCTGAGGCAGCTGTCTGCTCCTGATATGTTGGATGGAGAAAGAGAAGGAAAATCAAGAATCAAGTGCTGCAGCCCTGAAGTAGGAAAAGGCTGGATGTGCTGTTGGAAACACGCTCGGGGCCACAGAGAAAAATCAGCTCTGAGACAAAGGATCTCTCAGCAAAGCAATCTTTACTTTCTGCAAAAAGGGTACCACCATTAGCCACCTTGCCATGAGAGTATAATGAGCAAAGGAAAAGCAGACATATTTATCCCTCACGCATGTGGGGTCGTCCTTACTGCTGTGTCTGATCTCTGTTGGGTGGAGCCAGACCTCACAATCTGAAACTAAAACTCAATTGGCTGACAACCTAAAACTTTTCTAAACAGGTAAAAGCAATGGAGGACAAAAACGAAGTCCAAATAAGGAAGGGGCACAGGCTGTGAGCTGGGACCTGCCTGAGAGCACGTCCAGCGCAGGGATCTTGGTTAAAGTACAAGGACACAGAATGTACTACGTGCCTGTAAGCACGTCTAACAGCTGCATAGCATAGGGTTTAACAAGAGTCACTAGTAAAAAGCAAGAAGGCTTTGGAGAAAGTTCGTCTTTAAAAGAGACTACTAATAATTTCTAACATTATTATTATTATTATTATTATTATTTAACAAGAAAGGAAATTTTGAAGAGGAATTTTGCTATTTCTTACACGTGCTTTATGGAGGGGGGCCATTTGCAGGGGTGGAGCTGACTGGGGCACAGCCAAGAGATATGCGCTGGGGAAGGCTGGGTCATGTCAACGAGGCTTTTCCATGAGGTTAGGGGTTTTAGATTTCTTTTCTTTTTTTGAGACTGAGTCTCACTCTGTTGCCCAGGCTGGAGTGCAGTGGCACGATTTCAGCTCACTGCAACCTCCACCTCCTGGGTTCAAGCGATTCTCCTGCCTCAGCCTCCGAGACAGGAGGATTACAGGTGCACACCATCACACCTGGCTAATTTTTGTTTTTTTAGTAGAGACGGGGTTTCTCCATGTTGGCTAAGTTGGCTTTGAGCTCCTGACTTCAGGTGATCCACCCACCATGACCTCCTAAAGCGCTGGGATTACAGGCATGAGCCACCACGCCCGGCTGGTATTTTAGATTTCATCCTAAGTGCGGGACAGCCATTAGGGATTTCAAGTGGAGGAGAAGGAGGGGCATTCTCTGATTTTTATTTTATAAAGCTCACTGGGGCTGCTGAATAGGAAGGAGGTTGGTGGGCACAGTGGGAAAAACAGGGCCCCTTCCCGTAACCCCAGAATCTGAGAGATCTCTTCACGGCTGGAATCGTGAGTTCTGTGCCTTCACCTGCCTTTATCTTGCTTTGTGATTGTGTAAAAAAAAAAAAAAAAAAAAAACTCTCCATTTCTTCACAAGTTTGTTTTTCTTTTTTTTTTTTTTTAAAGCAGGGACAGAAATATTAGCCCACTTCCCATTAATGGTCTGAACAGCTGCTGAAATACTCCTGAGTGCAATAAAGACACTGAACAGGAAGAGAACAGGTGTGACCATCTTTTCCTACCCAGCAAATGGCAATTTCAGTGGGTTGGCATCAACGCGTCCATTTGGCAAGAATTCTGTTGCGGTCTTCTGCTGAGTGGACAGCGGGACAAAGGGCCAAACGGAGGCACTAGGACGGGAACCAGACACAGCTGCAAGCCGCCCAGGGCAGAAGGGGTCAGACCCAGCACGTCGTCACACCGTGGACGCTCTCTGATGCCTTCACGCCTTCGTCTGTCCTTTACACCGTCAGGGCGCTTCTCAAACTCTAGGGAATCATTTTCAGGTTTTAGAAGCATCTTTCTCGCTTCTTTCTGCTCTGCCCAAAGTAATGTTCCCAGAACTTACCTGCGACCCCATGGCCCTCTCACCAGAGACTGACTGGGATCCCGCAGCCTGGGGCTCTGGCCTGCTGGTGCCTCCGCCTCTCTGCCTTCCTTCTCTCCTGCGTCACCTGCAGCCCAGCTCCGACCAGCTCCTCTGAGGGTGGCAGCAACTGAACAAAACAGGGGGTCCCAACTACAGGTGCAAACTCTTTTCCTGCCAGTCAATCAAGACACACGCACACTGCGGCTGGAGACCATTGTCACCACACAGAGCCCCTCGTTGGCTCTATTCTGGCTCAGCCATATGTGCTCCAGAGCCCAGCAGGGTCATAATCATGTAATGGATACACGTTAGAACTTTCTGGAATCCTTTCGAACCATCCATACTTAAAATATAGTATATCCGTAGAAGAAAATATCATTTGGCCATAAAAAGGAATGAAGCACAGCTGGCCTTGAACAGTGCAGGGCTTGGAGTCACTGACCCCTGAACAGTCAAAAATCTATGTGTATCTTCTGATTCCTCCAGAACTTAACTACTAATAGCCTACTGTTGAACAGAAGTCTTGCCAATAACATAGTCAATTAATACGTATTTAGTACATTGTATGTATCATATACTGTATTCTTACAATAAAGTAAGCTAGGGAATAGAAAATGTTATTAATGCTGGACGCGGTGGCTCATGCCTCTAATCCCAGCACTTTGGGAGGCCGAGGTGGGTGGATCACAAGGTCAAGAGATCAAGACCATCCTGGCCATCATGGTGAAACCCCGTCTCTACTAAAAATACAAAAATTAGCCAGCTGTGGTGGTGCACACTTGTGGTCCCAGCTACTTGGGAGGCTGAGGCAAGAGAATCACTGGAACCTGGGAGGTGGAGGTCATAGTGAGCCGAGATTGTGTCACTGCACTCCAGCCTGGCAGCCTGGGCGACAGAATGAAACTTTGTCTCAAAAAAAAAAAAAAAATGCTATTAAGATAATCATAAGGGAGAGAAAATATATTTCCTATTTATTAAGAGGAAGGGGATCATTATAAAGGTCTTCATTCTCATCATCTTCGTGTTGAGTAGGCTGCAGAGGAGGGGTTGGTCTTGCTGTCTCAGGGGAGGGAGAGGCAGAAGAAGAGAAGGAGGTGGAGGGGGAGGCAGGAGAGGTAGACACATTCGGTGTAAATCGCATTGGAAAACAATTCTTCTATACACGGTTTCACTCGTTTTAAATCCTGATTGTTCAAGGGTCAACCGGACTAACATATGCTCCAACGTGAGTGAAACGCAAACCCATTATGCTCAGTGAAAGAAGCCAGGCACAGAAGCCTGTGCTGTACAATTCTACCTAAATGAAAGATCCAATGGGCAGGTCTGTGAAGACGAAATAGATTCACAGTTGCCTAAGGCTTGGTAGGGAGGGAAATAGGGAGCGACTGCTGATAGGTACATTGGTTTCTTTTGGGGGTGATAAAAATGTTCTAAAACGGCATTGTAAGTAACTAAAAACCCATTGAACTATACACTTTCCAAGAGTGATTTTCGTTTGTTGTTTGGTTGTTTGGTTGTTTTGTGCTGCTGTTTTTTGAGAGCGGGCCTCGCTCTGTTCCCAGGCTGAAACGCAGTGGCATGATCATGGCTCACTTCAGCCTCGACTTCCTGGGCTCAAGCGGTCTTCCCACTCAGCCTCCCAAGAGGCTGGGACTACAGGTGCACACCACCACACCTGGCTAATCATTTAATTCTTTGTAGAGATGGAGTCTTGCTCTGTCGCCCAGGCTGGTTTCGAACTCCTGGGCTCAAGTAGTCCTCCTGCCTCAGCCTCTGAAAGTGCTGGGATTACAGGTGTGAACCACCACGTCCTGCTCAAAGGGTGAATTTTATGGCGTGTGAATTACAGCTCAGTAAAGTTGTCAAAACGCATTGATGACTTTGCTCCACCCCACTCCAATTAAATTAGGATGTCTGGGGGTTGAAGTCCAGGTACCCACAGGAAAGAAACCCACAGGAGTGAATCTTAAATGGAGGGAGGGGAGTGAGAAATGGGGACGGAACTAGCACAATCAATAGAGTCAGTATTATCATATTACAAACGGCATCACTCAGCAAGGACCTGTGAGCTCCTCTTCGGGGCTGGGAACTGTTGCAGTTCTGGAGGCTGGTTAGTCACTGGACACAGCCGGTCACTCTCTCAGACTGCCTCCATTCTACAGAAAGCAAACCTCCCCCACGTTGCTGATGGGGACGTGAAAAATCCCATGAATCCCAGGAAGAGTCAGAGAGATAAAAATACAAACGCCTGCCCCATTTTCCCACACGCCTCATGGCTCTTTCCGCAGTTCCTTTTCCTCTGCTAATTGATGAGAGTGAGAAAAAATGGCAAGGAAAAAAAGTCCCAATATCTAAATAGTCACATGAAGTCTGCATCACACAGTCACCTGTTTTGTGTCATTTAACCTCACAACCTGTGGAATAGACAGCATTATTCAAAGAGTTTAACAGCCAGGGGCAGTGGCTCACACCTGTTTAATCCCAGCACTTTGGGGGGCCAAGGTGGGCAGATCGTGAGGTCAGGAGATCGAGACCACCCTGGCCAACATGGTGAAACTCCATCTCTACTTAAAAAAGAAGAAAGAAAGAGGGAGAGAGAGAGAGAGAGAGAGAGAGAGAGAGAGAGAGAGAGAGAGAAAGAAAGAGAGAGAGAGAGAGAGAAAGAAAGAAAGGAAGAAAGAAAGAGAAATTAGCTGGGTGTGGTGGCAGGTGCCTGTAATCCCAGCTACTTGGGAGGCTGAGGCACTGTAATTGCTTGAATCCAGGTGGTGGAGGTTGCAGTGAGCCAAGATCACGCCACTGCGCTCCAGCCTGGTGACAAAGCAAGACTCTGTCTCAAAAAAAAAAAAAAAAAAAAAAAAGTTTAATTGACTTGAGGTCAGCCATGTCTCATGGGAAATGGAGTTATTACTCAAACCAACCTCACTGAAGGCTCAGAGGTTAGGAGTTTTTGAAGGATCGTTTGGGAGGAGGGATGGAGGTGGCGCTGGGAGCTTGCTGCTGATTGGTTGGGGGCGCAATCATAGGGGTGTGGGACGTGGTCCTCCCATGTCTGAGTCCTTTGTGAATGGGGCCACAGGAGGGGCTGGTGGGTCTAGGTAGAGGCATTGGTGTCCGACATGCAAAAAAAAACTGAAAAGATATTTCAAAGGCCAATGTTAGGCTCTATAATGGTGATGTTATCTACAGGAGTAATTTGGGAGGTTGCAGATCTTATGACCTCCAGAATAATAGTTGGCAATCACTCATGTCTACGCCTTAGCAGAATTCAGGCTTCTCTACCCTGCTAGCCTAGTGGTCTCTCATTACCTTTACAAAAGCAGCTGAGTTTGGGGGAAAGGCTATTATCATTTAACTCCCAAAGTCAGCTTGGCCTAAGCGCTGAAATATTAATAATTAATGGCAACTTTAAAGCTAAAGGCAAGGTGAGGGTTGTCCAGATCAGATCTCCCTCACTGCCATGGTTCCGTCACTGACCTAATTTTTGCAGAGGCGGTTTCGCTGTGTTTCTTGCAGAGGTGGAAAAGAAAGCCCCTCTCCCTCTCTTCCTCTGGATCACATTTTATTACTTGGTAGTGAGCACTAAAAAGTGTGAGTCCTGGGTCTTGTGTGAAAAGCTTGCAGTTTTCAGGCCGGGTGTGGTGGCCTATGCCTGTAATCCCAGCACTTTGGGAGGTGAAGGCAGGCGGATCACCTGAGGTCAGGAGTTCAAGACCAGCCTGACCAACATTGTGAAACTCCATCTCTACTAAAATACAAAATTAGCCAGGCACGGTGGTGAATGCCTGTAATCCCAGCTACTCAGGAGGCTGGGGCAGGAGAATCACTTGGACCCGGGAGGCGGAGGTTGCAGTGAGCAGACAGCATGCCATTGCACTCCAGCCTGGGCAACAAGAGTGAAACAAAGAAGGAAGGAAGAAAGGAGGGAGGGAGGAAGGGAGAGAGAGAGGAAGAGAGGGAGGGAGGGAGGGCAGGCAGGCAGGCAGGCAGGCAGGCATGATTGATTGCAGTTTCTGCCTGCAGTGCTTCTCTGCAGAGACACAAGTCCATGGTGCTGGCGTCATGGTTCCTTTTTCACTCTTGTTTTTGTTGCTTCTGTTCTTTCTCCCCATATCTCAAGTAATGTCCTCCCTCCAACCAGAAAGCCCCGTGCCTCTTCTCTCACCATCCTGCAGACTCAGACAAGACTGGATCCCAGCTTGCTCTCGGGCTGACAGCACTGATAGCCTGGCTTTATCTAGCAGACAACAGGAAGCCTCTGAAGGGCTCTGAGCAGAGAAATCGTTAGGAAGATACATCTTGGCAGCAGCTCCTCAAATGAATTAGGTGGGAGTGAAACGTCTTGATTGTCAGAGCAGATTCAGCGTGGGCTAACGGTACACTGGTGCCACCTGGAGGCGGCCGGCCTCAATTACAGACGCAGTTTACAGAGCTGACAAAACCCTTCTGAAACCAAATCCCAGTCATCTTGTAACTTTTCAGTGCTACAGGAAGAGTGGCCTGTTTATTTGGACTAAGCCAGGAAGGAACAAAACTTCAGGGAAGTGGCTCTGCGGAGCCTCCATGTCCTTCCTTGGGAGAGGCTGACTTCCAAGGGGCTTCTCGAATTAGTTATTTTTGTAATAAAACCTCCCAGGATGGGCTGGGGAGCCCCCACCTCACCGCCACCATTGAAAATGTTTTGCAACAGATTTCCAGACCAACACAGTTGCCAAAATACAGGCCTGTCGCTTCTCAGGGGAACGGAGAGGACTGGTTCTTGCTTCAAGTGAAAACCACCACACAGGAAAGAGAATGTGTCCCTAGCGCAGTGGCCCATGCCTGTAATTCCAGCACTTTGGGAGGCCGAGGTGGGAGGATCACTTGAGGCCAGCAGTTCGAGACCTGCCTGGCCAACGTAGTGAAACCCTGTCCCTACCAAAAATACAAAACTTAGCCTGGTGCGGTGGTGGGCACCTGTAGACCCAGCTATTAGGGAGGCTGAGGCAGAATTGCTTGAATACAGGAAGTGGAGGTTGCAGTTAGCTAGGATTGCACCACTGAACTCCAACCTGGGCCACAGAGAGAGATTCCATCTCAAAAAAAAAAGAGAGAGAGAGAGAGAATGTGTCCCCAGAGACTGGAGACAGGATGTCACAGGTGACTGGCTGTCAGAGCTTGCCCTGTTAGCCTGCCCAGGTTTTTCCAGTGTTATTCTTATTTTCCCTAAACATTCTGTGATTTACAACACAAGCTAAGCCTGAACAAGTAAAGAAAACTAGAAATGAAGCAGTTTTTAGAATTAGGATTAGGCCCCAGAATCCCATATTCTTCCTACCAGAATCCACTTAATTACATACTGAAGTATGGGGCATTCTTGTAATACTAAGTCATTTGTTTCTTCTTTCAAAAACCGGGTAAACTATGTTCCTTATCAATTTTCTCCAGGTCGCTAAGTCATGGGAAGTTTATCTCATGGCTGCTTTTTCCCTCGCCATTGGCTTTACCTCCTTCCTAACAGCTAATGTTTTCTTAAGAAAGTTTCTCAGTTTAGAAAAACAAGGTCATTTCTCTGAGCCGTTGCCAAATCTCTGGACCTTTGCTTCTGGAGGAATGGGAGTTTAAACACAGCCCAAGATCGGTCATCCTGATTTGCATAAGAAAGGAAGAACTTTGCTCCCTCACTGGACACTGGCTGAGCCCTGTGAGGTTTATATTGTTATGCGTGTTTTCAAGGTGATGAAATCGATGCTCACAGAATAATCTGTTCAAGGGCACACAGCTAGAAAGTAGAAAAACTAGGGTTTAAAATCGTAGGGTTGCGTGACTGCATATTCCCCGTGCTTCCTACAGCACTGGCCAGAGTTCCACTTTGTAAAAGTCTAGGGAGGCCGGGCGCGGTGGCTCACGCCTGTAATCCCAGCTCTTTGGGAGGCCGAGGTGGGTGGATCACCTGAGGTCAGGAGTTTGAGACCAACCTGACCAAAATGGTGAAACCCCATCTCTACTAAAAGTACAAAAATTAGCTGGGTGTGGTGGCGGGTGCCTGTAATCTCAGCTACTCAGGAGGCTGAGGCAAGAGAATCGCTTGAACCGGGGAGGTAGAGGTTGCAGTGAGCCAAGATCGCGCCACTGCACTCCAGCCTGGGTAACAGAGTGAGACTCTGTCTAGGGAGAGGAAACCCAGAGGGTTAAATAAAGCAGGGGGGTCCGGAGGATAAAAGAAAAAAGCACTGGGTCTGGGTCTGCAGGGAGCCGCCGGGATGTGGATAGGCCGAGGCAGGAGCTCTGTGCTGGGAAAAGGAAAGTCTGGGCCCTGGAAAGGGTGTGGCTGCTTAAAAGTCAGATTTAAGGTGGAGAACAAAACTTGCCACAAGGCCAAATGGTTAGGAGGTGGCACGGGAAAGGAATCACGCCTTAAGGACTTTCTGAAAAGCCAGGCGCAAAGTCTCAGCTCTGCCACTGTGACCCTTGGCTTCCCCCACATCTGCCTCATTTTAAATTTTTTATTTTATTTCCATGTGATTCACATTGTATTCTCCTTGTTCCTTCCCATTCCAATCCACTTTCTTTTTCTATTTGGTTTTACTTAATAATGGCTATTCCACTGGAACCAGGGGAAATACAGGCCTTTCTTCTTCTGACTGAATATCATGGAATGTCTTTCACTTCATTCTTCCATTAAAGGCAAAGTATGTGCTATACAATCAACGTTCGCATTCTGCAGTCGGCTTCCAAGAGAGTGAAGCCAACTTTAATCTGTCTTTTCCAATTGCTTCTGAGCTTTCTCGTCCCCTCCGTTCCGCTCTGAGAGGTGTTCGCGTGCAGGGCTGAGTTTCGCAGAGGTGGTAGGAGGTGCGACGTGGAGGCAGTGCTGCAGGGTTCCAGGGAGCAGATAAGTAATTTGAACAAGTAAATGTAGAGAGAGCAATGGAGGCCAGGTGAGAGCAGTGGCCAGAAGAGGAGAGGAGGAATAGCAATAACCTTGAGGTATTGAATTGTAATTGGAAGTACAGTATGAACTCATAATTTAAAAATACATAAACAGAACAATATATCTATACAGATAATTATGTGTACAGATATATACAGAAAACATAAAAATATATTTGTATACATATATGTGTACAGATATATAGAGAGAGGTATATATAGAGATGTGTGTGTGTACATATACATACACACACACACACACACACACGCATATATATACATACATACAAACAAATCCTAGCTCCACCAGCCAAGCAAGCCTAGAAGCAGTATCATCCCAGCAGCAATGAGCACGTGGAACATCTCATCTTGGTTTCTAAATGTCATTCTGCACGGAGAGGAACCAGGAAATAGCTGATTCCTGGGCTGGGGCCTGGAATATCTGTGCTGGAAAAGGAAGACTTTCTGCAAGAATGGTGTGGCCACAGCTGGGTTACCGGAGGCAGGCAGACACGAGCAGGGCAGGGGAGGGCGCAGCCCCGCAACGGCCCGTGGCCTGGAATGGCAGGTAACCATCGGGTGATGGTCAGGCAGTTGTCACACCGTCTCTCTAAGATAAGAATTAGGCACGGCCGGCTCCCCAGGGAAAGCCAGTCTCCCAAGAGAGAAACAAACCTGAAGCTGGTGATGAGCAGCTTGGACTTGGCCATGTCTGCACCTGAGCCGCGCTTCCCGAAGCGCCTGGGACCGGAACTGAAAACTTTTTAACAAACTGACTCCTGCTCTAAACTTGCCGTTAGCACTCTCAGTCTCTCTCTCTCTCTCTCTCTCTCTCTCTCTCTCTCTCCCCCCCCACCCCCACCTGCCTCATGCCCCTCAGTTGAACTCTTTCTTCTAGGAAGCACACCTGTGATTGCTGCGGGCCCAGCGGTGGCCGTTGGGTCCCACGCGCTCTGGCGCTGTGACTTGGATATGTTCCCCAGTGGCGAGCGCCTCGATGCCTCCTCGCCTTCCTTGGGTGGAGGTGTTCAACCCCGACAGGCAGTTTTCTTCTCCATCTTGCCCTCCTGCTTACTAACCAACCCCCAGAACGGTTCCTCTCGGCTCACCCTGACAGGTGACTGTGGGGCTGGGCAGGACTTTGGAGTCTGCACCGAGTCGGCGCGAGACGCTAATGGCCCTCCCGCACAGGAGGCTGGGGACAGTGGTGGGGCTAAAGGCTACGACCCCGCCATGTCTGGGGTTTCCTCTGCTTCTTCAGCTAAGATCAGCTCTTTCCCAAAACCCTGCACCGCCTCTGCCCGTTTCCCGGGTGTGTGTTCTGAAATGGCCTTGCGCACCCACCAGACCATCTGCCTCAGGGGCAAGTCCGCCTTTTCCCTGGTTTCGCTTTGCATGTTCCACGACTTCCTTCTCTGCCTTAAATACACGCATTCCCTCCTATCCTTGCACCCATGGCTCTTGCTGCATTCGCTCGGCAGCAAAAACACAGGCTCCCTTGTGCATGTCCCCTGAGATTTATACTTTTTCACCCCATCAGCTTGGATGATCTCCAGCTTTACCCGGCTGCTGGCACCTTGCAGGGACGGACACCCATCGGAACCCCAGCTCTGCCAGCTCCTTATGACTTTCCATACACTTCTTATTCCTGGTATGCCCCAGGGCCTAGTTTTCTGGTGGCTTTGGAAGCAGTTTGTACACCTGCATAGGACCTCACTCTGTGGCCCTTTAAGGATCCCACCTACTTGCTTTTTTTTTTTTTTTTAATAAGTAGCACTCCTTTAGCAAAAGAAAAATTCTTCCTTTGCCATTTGCGAGTTCTTACCGCCAAGCTCCGAGCCCGCCACAAACTTTATGTCAAAAAAGCAAATAAGTATTGCTCTCTCAAATCCAAAGGCTGCTGTTTTTGCAAGCAAAGCCTTGCTTTCTTTTTCTTTTTTTTTTTTTTTTTTTTTTTTTTTTTGAGACAGATTCTTACTCTGTCGTCCAGGCTGGAGTACAGTGACACTATCTCAGCTCACTGCAACCTCTGCCTCCTGGGTTCAAGCACTTCGGCCTCAGCCTCCCAAGCAGCTGGGATTACAGGCTCATGCCACCAGGCCCAGCTACTTTTTGTATGTTTAGTAGAGGTGGGGTTTCACCGTATTGGTCAGGCTGGTCTCAAACTCCTGACCTCATGATCCACCCGCCTTGGCCTCCCAAAGCTCCCTTTTGGGTTCAAGAGCTGCCTAGTCTATGCTAATCTCCTTCTCTAAGCAACTCTTCTCCAGATCCTGTAAGGTAACAGGGCAAGTGTCACCTACTCCCTCTAAAAGAAAAGATTCACACCTCTTTGGGGCAAAAATGTACTTTCCAAACTGGGTAGCTGCTTAATATGTACCCAACCTCTGAATTTATCTTCCTTTCTAGTAGTCCTATTTCTCCCAAAAAACTACGTAAATATTTAACCAATAACTTCAACCTGTACCATCCTGCCACCCAAATAAGTGTGGCTTTAATCCCAGCTACTCAGGAGGCTGAGGCAGGAGAATTGCCTGAACCCAGGAGGCAGAGGTTGCGGTGAGCCGAGATCGCGCCATTGCACTCCAGCCTGGGTAACAAGAGCGAAACTCTGTCTAAAAAAAAAATACCCCACGCTTATTTGTATAAGCAAAAATCTAACCGAGCAATCTCTGGAGTGGGGACAGCTTCTCCAGTACGTAGATAACGTTCTCATTTGCTTCCCCTTTACAGGAAGCGCAGCAACGAGAAGTACAAACCACGAATTCCTAACAGAAGGAAAATGACTTTTGTCTAATTCAAAGATTATAAAGGTAAAGAGGTATTTATGTTAAGGAAGGTTATAAAGAAAAGAATTGTTATATGAGAAAGGGTCTTTATCTTATATAACATTTGTCACCCAAGTTGGAGTATAGTGGCGAAATTTTGGCTCACTGCAACCTCCACCCTCCAGGTCTAAATGATTCTCCTGCCTCAGCCTCCCGAGTAGCTGGAACTACAGGCGCGCACTACCACACCCTGCTAATTTTTTGTATTTTAGTAGAGACAGCATTTCACCGTGTTGCCCAGGCTGGCCTCAAACTCCTGAGCTCAGGCAGTCTGCCCGCCTTAGCCTCCCAAAGTGCTAGGATTACAGGCGTGAGCCACTACATCTGACCGAGAACAGATCTTTTGTTGCAAATTTGTGTCCTAAAGAAAAATAACTGATTGTTTAAAAAGAGGGATGCTTAGACAAGTGAGAAAGTCCAAGCTTTTCATAGATGGTCTGTTTAAGTCATGAAAAGATTTGTGGAAGGGAATTTATAAAAGAAATATTATACAATTTTGTTTGGTTTATTTTTTATTATTTTTTAAATTTTTAATTTTTGAGAACATAGAAGGCATATATATGTATGGTGTTCATGAGATATTTTGATACAAGCATACAATGGGTAATAATCACATCAGCATAAATGGGGTATCTATCACTTCAAGCATTTATTCTTTCTTTGTGTCACAATCTAATTGTAGTCATAGCTATTTTTAAATGTACAATAAATTATCATTTATTACTGCTGTAGTCACCATGTTGTGCTGTCAAATACTAGCTCTTATTCGTTCTATCTAACTAGATTTTCATACCCAGTATCCACCCCCACTTCTGCTCCTCCACTACCCTTCCCAGACTCATAACCATCATTTTAACACAAATGTGAATTATAGTGTTCTAATGTGACTTTAGAAATGTTTTGCTTCTCAGTAATTTAGTGATGTGAACAAACATTACCAAAAACAAAAGCTTCTGTTTTTCTAGTAAAATATCGTATAGTAGAATTTCAAATAGCATGTTGGATTCTTTTCCTGTTTATTTGGCTGAAAATAAGGTATGTTAAGTCAGTGTAATCATCTCATTTTTAGACTGTTTGCATACTTTCTTCAGAAGTTCAGAACTATTTCTGATCTGATAAAGATAATAATGTTATATACAGAGAACAAGCATATACTTTAACCTGTTAAATTAAATTGAAATCCATGCTATTGAATAAATGAAGAAATTAGTAAATAAATGGATGAATAAGTAAATAAATGGAGGAAGGAGTGAAAGTTCTTTCTTAGAGTAGAACACCAAGTCATGAATGGAGAAGGAATGGTGAAAATCGCAAACCACTATATAACACTATTATGCCTAGGATTTATTCAGATGGGGATCATCTACAAATGGGTGTTGGGTGGAAGTTGCTAGGGATCAGGATTTTAGCATAATTTTAGAAAATCTCCCCACAAAATATTTATAAATTGCAAAGGCAAAAATGGTGACTCCGTGGAGGAGAAATATGGAAGACACCAATGTGACCAGGCAATCAAGATGAACGTCACCAGAGACGGGACAGGACGCATCATATGCTGTCATGTGCAGAGCCCAGGATCCTGACCATCATCTTCCTGTCAAGAGCTCATGGCAAGGTCTGACCAAAATGAAATATCAGATGGAACCAGGTGGCTCACGCCTGTAATCCCAGCACTTTGGGAGGCCGAGGTGGGAGGATCACCTTCAGCCAAAGGGTTTGAGACCAGCCTGAGCAACATGAAACTCTGTCTCTGCAAAAGATACAAAAATTAGCCTGGTGTGGTGGCACACACCTGTAGTCGCAGATACGTGGGAGGCTAAGGTAGAAGGATCCCCTGAGCCTGAAGAGGTCGGGGCTGAAGTGAGCTACGATCACACCACTGCACTCCAGCCTGGGTGACAGAGTAACAGCAGTCTCAAAATAAAAACAAAAACAAAAAAACTGAAGGATGTGGAAGACAGGGAAAGACTAAGAAATTATCCCATATTGAAGGACATCTCCTTCCATCTGGACATGTGACAACGAAATGCAATGCATGCTCCTGGACTGGATCCTGGACCTGAAGAGAGACGTGGTGGGCTGAGCCAATAAAATTTAAATGGGGTGTGGATTGGGTCCCAGTGTTGTGCCCATGTTTATTTCTGCCTTGGAGGGTTTGTATTCGTTTTCTAGCACTGCCGTAATAATTTACCACAAACCGCATGGCTTTAAACAATAGAAATGTATTCTCTTGAAGTTCTGGGGGCTAGAAGCCCAAAGCCAACGTGTCGGTAAGCTTCGTTTCTTCCAGAGACTCTGATGGAGAAACTGTCTCATGCCTCTCTCCCTGCTTCTGACGGTTGCTGGCGATCCCTGGGGTGCCTTGGTTTGTGACAGCAGAACCGCAGTCCGCGTCCGTCTTCACATGGCTACCTGTGTGTGTCTCTGTGTCTCTCTTTGTCCTCACCTTTTCTTATGAGGACACCAGTCTTTTGGATTTAGGGTCCACCCCGATCCTTGGATGGATTCAATCGGAGATCCTTCATTACATGTGTAAATGACCCTATTTCAAAATAAGGTCACATTTTGAAGTTTTAGGAGGACATGAATTTGGGGGGAAGACTACTCAATCCATTCAAAGGTTATATCTAAAAATATATTCTGGAGTGTTTAAAGGTAATAGACATTATGATTGCAGCTTGCTCTAAATGGTTCAGAAAATGATAATAGGGGATTCGAGAGTTCTTTTTGTACTGTTGAAAGACAAAATTACAACAAATTAAAGATTTTAACTGACTTTATTGTGTGATACAAAAATCAGGCTACACCTCATTCTATATAATAGAACGACTGCTCCAGGAAGCAGATGACATGGTTTGGCTGTGTCCCTACCGAAATCTCATCTTGAATTGTAGCTCCCACAATCCCCATGTGTTAGAGGAGGGACCCAGTGGGAGGTAACTGAGTCACGGGGGCCTGTGCTATTCTCGTGATCGGGAATAAGTCTAATAAGAGCTGGTGGTTTTATAAAGGGCGGGTCCCCCGCACGCACTGTCTTGCCTGCCACCACTTCTGTCCCTCTTCTACTTTCTGCCACGATGGTGAGGCCTCCTCAGCCATGGTGAACTGTGAGTTTATTAAACCTCTTTTTCTTTGTAAATGACCCTGTCTCCGGTATGTCATTATTAGCAGCGTGAGAACAGACTAATACAGCAGAGCAGAGCAAGCTGGCTTTATAGACAGAAAAAGGCTAAGAAAAAGCAGAAACAGAACAGCGGATTGGTTGTTTCAACTTACTTTCCTTGTAAAGATTAAAGTAAGGGGGCTTCCCTATCGTGTCAACAGAAGTTGATTTGGCTATCATCTCTCTCACTCCTGATTTCTCAGAAGGTCAGATACACAACTTCGTTTCAGCTTGGGGACGTGGCAGTTCGACATGAGGGACTGTTTCCGTTTGGTCACTGGGCCTAGTACAGAGCTTAGTCCAAACCAGACGGCCTCCCACAAATTTTATTTACCAGTACTGTTCTTGAAACTTATCTGTACACTTTAAACTATTTCAAAACAGGCTGGCTGTGGTGGCTTACTTTTGTCATCCCAGCACTTTGGGAGGCTGAGGTAAGAGGATTGCTTGAGCCCAGAAGTTTGAGACCAACCTGGGCAATATGGTGAAACCGTGTCTCTACAAAAAATGCCAAAAAAAAAAAAAAATAGCCAGTGTGGTGGCCTGTGCCTGTGGTCGCAGCTACCCGGGAAGCTGAGGAGGAAGGATCGTCTGAGCCCAGGAGGTTGAGGCTGCAGTGAGCCATGATCGCACCACTGCACGCAAGCCTGGGTGACACAGAGTGAGACCCTGTCTGAAAACAAATAAATTATTTCAAAAAAATTATGTAGTTTTTTTTAACCTGCTTTTGAAGTTATTTGAAGGTTTTCATGGGGAGACATTTGGGAGGGAGCAAGGCCAGATTTTAAATGTTTGCCCCTCCACGGGCTCGGCCGCGCTCCTTGCCCCTGGGAACCCACGGACGGGGAGCACCCTCCTCAAATGAGTAGACAGTGAGAGCCCCCAGTCTTATAGCTAAATGCCTTGTTCTTTGTAATTTTTATTGTTCTTCAGGAGCTTCAAGTGTTGATTTTGGGATCGGGGGTGGATGAGATACCTCTTCAGAGGGAACTGATCTAGAATCTGGTCGTGACCACGAGAGGCTTTGTTCAAGTCAAATGGAGGATTGGAAGTCTTGCCTACGTCATAGAACCAAGAACCCGGTGCTGAGCTCCCAGGCTGGGAGTGCCGGCTCTGGGGAAACCAGCATCCAAGCACAGTTCTGAGGATGGCCCACTGCCCTGTGTGCTGAACGACTTCGGATTTTTATTATTAAATTCCACTTCAGAGCTGCATTTAGCCTTATCACTCTTACTTCATCTTTCCTGGTTTTCTTTTTCTTCTTCCTTCCTTCTTCCTTCTTTTTCCCTCTTCCTCCCCTCTCCTCCTTCTCCTCCTTCTTCTGTTTGAGACAGGGCCTGGCTCTGCTGCCCAGGCTGGCGTGCAATGACACAAACATGGCTGACTGCAGCCTCGATCTCAAGGGCTCAAGCGATCCTCCCACCTCAGCCTCCCGTGTAGCTAGAACTACGGGCGTGCACCACCCTGCCTGGCTAGGTTTTAATTTTTTGTAGAGACAGGGGCTCACTATATTGCCCAGGCTGGTCTCAAATTCCTGGGCTCAAGGAATCCTCCTGCCTCCGCCTCACAAAATGCTGGGATTACAGGTATGAGCCACCACATTCCGCTTTCTCTTCTTTTTATTCCTATCAAATAAAGTAAGATGCAATTCCATTTTGCCTATTACATGTATTTCTAATCTCAGCCTAAAATCTGTCTCCTCGTGTCTCAAGCCTTTAATGAAGCTAATGAGCACTTTCGTCTTTTATTTCTTCCACTTTAGGGCATTTCACCTTATATTTTTCATTCCCTTTCAGATTTAGCGGGTTATTCATTTCATTTTTAGATTTCACTGTGTGTGGCTTTTTTTTGTTGTTGTTTTTTTGTTTTTTTGTTTTTTTTTTTTAATGTTTGTTTTACTGAGACAGGGTCTTGCTCTGTCATGCAGGCGGGAGTGTGGTGGCACAATCATGGCACACTAAAGCCTCAACCTTCTGGACTCAGGGGATCCTTCCACCTCAGCCTCCCCAGCAGCTGGTGAGATGGAATTGTTCGCTTGACCCCCCTTTGCAGGTGGAAACTAGGGGGGCTTGTTTTGCTCAGGCCACTGCTGGCCGCTCCTCATGGGAGGAAGCGTGTGAGTGACCAAGAGCAGGAACTAGAGCGAGTCAACCCTGAGACCAGCTGGTGGCTCCTCCCTGGCAGGAGCAGGCTCTGTGCGGCCCTACAGCGTCCAAGCCTGTGACACCGACGGTTCTTTCAGCTCTGCCGTCTGCGGACAGCCGAGTGCCAGCCCGCTCAGCGGAGGGTCTGGGTGGCAGCCCCTGTCGCCTCGGCACCTGGGTGCTTGTCCAGTGTCCAGGAAGAACCAGGTCACACGAAGTGTTTGAAAGGTAGTGAATGCAGAAGACTTTATTGAGTGGCGGGTGGCTCTCGGTGGAAACGGAGGCTGGAAAGGGGTGAGCTCTTCCTGAAGCTCTGCCGACTGCGGCCAAGCCCCTCTCTGAAGTCACATGTCTGAAGTCAGCCACGTCCGTCCACAGTCTCCGGTGCTCAGCTGCTTCTCTGCTCACCGCTCAGCTCCTTGTATCCCCGACACTCAGCTGCCCGGATCCCCGACACTCAGCTGCCCGGATCCCCGACACTCAGCTGCCCGGATGCCCGACACTCAGCTGCCCGGATCCCCGACACTCAGCTGCTTGTGTTGCTCTGCCAGCTGAAGTCTTATGGGCCCAGGAAAGGGGTAGGGGAGGCCAAAAAAGCCACATTTGGCTGGAAAAATGGGATCAGCTATTTTCACTTAGGGCCATGGTTCCAGCTTAAGGGGGTGGGGGTTTTAGCCAGGAGCCCAGCCCTTCTGTCACTGGGACTACAAGCCCACATCACCACAGCTGGCTAATGTTTGTATTTTTTGTCGAAACAGGGTTTCACCATGTTGCCCAGGCTGGTCTCAAACTCCTGACCTCAAGTGATCCACCCGCCTTGGTCTCCCAAAGTGCTGGGATAACAGGCATGAGCCACTTCATCCAGCCTGTTTTTTCTTATATTTACCTTTAACCCTTAATCCTAGCCTGGTTAATTTTGTATTTTTAGTAGAGACAGGGTTTCACCTTGTTGGCCAGGCTGGTCTCGAACTCCTCACCTCAAGTGATCCACCCGCCTTGGTCTCCCAAAGTGCTGGGATTACAAGCGTGAGTCACCGTACGCAGCCTATTGTTTATGTCTTAAATAATCCAATCCCTTGGGTTTTAAAATCAGTGATCTTCAATATCTAACTCAATTTTTTTCAGCAGTCCACACCAGTGACACAGTGTATGTCATGAGCCAGAGAATGTGGTCAAGGAGCTCACAGCACAGCAGCTTGGCCTGGCTGTGGGTGACCCAGGGCCCTGAAACTTGGAGAGGGTCTCTGTAGGGGCACAGTCATCAGGCCTAAGGGAGGCTCGTTTTCCTGTCTATGTCTCATCTGCTTATTTCCAAGTTGCAACACTGCCCTTCCTGGCAGGCTATGAAAGGACTCTGGGTATGTGGCTCTCCCAGGCTCCCTTCCCTCCTTAGGACAGTCCTGGAAAAACTGGCCAGTATGGCTATTATTCGGGATGATTTTTTAAATGACAATAATTGGTGCTGATGGGGGAGTTTCAAAGATTCTCCCTTTTCCTCCTTAAATTACAATAGATCTTACCACAAAGGTCAAGGAATCAATGTAGATGAGTCTACATTAATTGTAAATTCAGCTTCTGGGCCATGCCCGCCGGATGGGTCAGTAGACCCAGTGGAATCAATGTGAGTCAAACATGAGCCGGAATTCCATTTACTGTTTGAACCCCATATGCCTCCATTCTAACAGGGGTGCTTCACGGCTCTGAGGACGATCACTGTCATTATCTAAGAAAATAACCGTGAGGATCCATGGGGAAAGACGGGGCACACATGCCAGCTTCTAGTCCTGGCGCTTCAGAGCTCTTCCTCATAAGGACCCAGCATCTTCTTAAGTCTTTGGATTCTGGGCTTGAAAAATATCTCAGGCCCCCCAAAAAAGAACAAGGGAATGTAACTTTTCAATTTTTTAAATTTTTTACAATGTTTGTAGGAGATAGAGTCTTGCTTTGTCACCCAGGCTGATTGCTGTGGTACAGTCATAGCTCACTGTAGCCTCGAATTTCTGGGCTCAAGCAATCCTACCTCAGCCTCCTAAGTAAGCAGGACTACAGGTGTGTGTTACCCACCTGGCTTATTTTTTATATATATTTTTTTGTAGAGATGGGGTCTCACTCTGTTGACCAGGCTGATCCTGAGCTGCTGGCCTCAAGCAGTCCTCCCATCTCAGCCGCCCAAAGTGCTGGGATTACAGGGGTGAGCCACCGTGCCCTGCTTGGAATCATCTATTTTTATGATGGCAGCTGCCCTCATCCACCCTTTAATTTTCGGTTGTATGAGTTAGTGAGTACTCAGCCCTGTGACGCCCCTCCACAGCTAGGTGCACCATGTACTGTGAAGCACCTCCGAAGCTCTGTGTGGACATGGTCCTTTAGCTGACCTGATCTTGCCACTCACTATAGCCATTGTACCCCTCACTTCTGACGGCAAAGCGCAACCACCTGATCCCTATTAATGGGATCCCATCAGCCCTGTTATCGTCAGAAATCCCGGTTCTGTAGTGACAGTTAGTGCTGGTCTATTGGGAACAGCTGAACCACTGAGACTCGCTGAGCTTTTCCACAATGCTGTGTCCCTCTCCCCAGCTCAGTCCTTATCACTTTAGGAAGTGAAATGTACTTCAGACTCTCCTGCAGAGTATCTGGTGAGTTTTCCATCCTCACGTAGTGCGAGTGTACTCTAGCATACCCATGTCTCTGCCCTCTGTGACCTTTGCCTCCACCGCCTGCCACAGTGGTTCTGGCACGCTGACTTTGTGTAGCATGAGTCATTGCTCCTGCAGCCTCCCAGAAGCTTACCAGCAACACAGTTGTTCTTCCTTCTGGGATCCTTGCCAGGGTACTAAATCTCGTACCCTGGGAGAACGTTCCCATATCGATCAACTTTCCCTTGCCAAGCTCTGCATTCCACCCCTGTGTTAAAAATGTACCAAGGACTTGTTTTATTCAGGTACGGTGAGACAGCAGACATGGAAATGATGGTCGTGAAGGAAGTTCATTGTCACACAACCCTGAAACAGGAGGCGTACACCACGCAGGGCCAACAGGGAAGGACCGGGGATGCTTAGGGGTTATGAGAAGAGGGAGCAGACCCAGAGCCTTTCTTGGAGTTTTCTCAGGAAAGCATGGGTGAAGCAGAAGTTGTAACAAGTGCACTGCTGCCTTTCACCAGGGCGAGGCCGTGCCTCACCTACCAGCTGTTATGAAGTCCACATCGCCAACCAGAAACACGGGTGACTCAGCGGCAGAATCCCATCTTCGCATCTGCTTTCTTGGATTCTTTTCTAAATTAATATTTTTAAAAAGTATTTGTAGAGGCAGGGTCTCCCTATGTTGCCCCGGCTGGTCTCAAGCTCCTGGGCTCAAACAGTCCTCCTGCCTCAGCCTCCCTAAGTGTCGGAATTGCAGGTGTGAGCCCCTGCAGCTCGCCGTCTCAAAATATCCTTGATGTCACCGCTTACAGGTTGGTTCCTCGGGAAACAGGCTCTGAGGTGGAAGTTAGTACGCAGGACGCCTGCTGGAAGCCTCTTGGGATTAACACCCCAGGAGAAAGGGTGACCTCAGCTGACCCCAGGGGCCTTCAGAGCTGTCACGGTTTGGGGCACAGGGTCTGAGCCTTTATACCCCTGCCATGAACAGTCATCAGATACAGACTGCCCCGCAAAAGGACGTGACCTTAACAAGAGGATCTCTGCAGCCAAGAGCAATTTCTAGAAAGGACAGACAGCTGAAGGCTCTCAGCCAGCAGGACTCCCAGAGTCCTCAGATTTTCAGGGCAATCTGGATGGTGCACCACGCCTCCCACACCTTGCAATCTGGGCATGATTTATCTTAACGTACTCATCACCCATCAAGGTGCATGCTGTGTGCTTGGACATATGGTCTCCCTTTTATGATTATTTAACTTGTACTTATATTTCATTCTTCATGGCAGAATTATTGAACTTAAGGCCCTTAAGTATCAGGATTTGTGGTGGGCCCCAAAGGCAAGGAATGGGGTGGAACATCATCTCCACATGGGTCATTTTTCTGGAGACAAATGTACTAACCTAGAGGGAATATTTCTCACTCTTACTTTAGAACAGAATCTGTAAGGTCAGGATACAGAAGGCTGATCATTTTGATCAGAAATACTTGTGAGGGATTGTTGAATAATCCTACCCACCAGGAATCTAGAAGAACAATGTGACACTACCTTCCGTTTAACATTTCACCTTGGTAAACATGCTTACCATTTGAGGTTCTAAAAGTAGGTTAAAAGTGAGTGAGCCGGGCTCAGTGGCTGAGGCAGAAGTGTCACTTGAGGCTAGGAGTTTAAGACTAGCCTGGGCAACACAGCAAGATCCCATCTGTTAAAAAAAAAAATGAATGAAACCACCCTTTAACTATCCTGGTTTAATTCTTAAGAGGGTTTGGTGGGGAGGGATAGTTCCTTTTCACAGAGGGCATTGATTAAAAAGCATTGCTCAATAATGAATGATTATTCATTTATTCACTTAGGGCCTGGCTAGGCCTTAAAGGTATTTCTTACGGGAAGTCTTTGCCACAGAGGAATTTGGCCTATGATTTCACAGCCACTGATAGGGTGTCCAGGTTGTGTGGTTTCACCTGGGCTATGCCATCCAGGTATGAAACGGTCTCAAAGTTCAGCCTAAACACACAGGCCGTGAAGCTGCGTAGGATCATTTTAACTCCTAAGACTGAAACGTGACCTGTGTAGTAGCCAGTGTCCGTCCGCGGTCCTATTTATTTATTTATTTATTTATTTATTGAGACAGAGTCTTGCTCTGTTTCTCAGGCTGGAGTGCAGCAGTACAATCTCAGCTCACTGCAACCTCCACCCTCCAGGTTCAAGCTGTACTCCTGCCTCAGCCTCCCGAGTAGCTGGGATTACTAGTAGGAGGTGCCCATCACCACACCTGGCTCGTATTTTTAGTAGAGGCAAGGTTTTGCCATGTTGGCCAGGCTGGTCTCAAACTCCTGACATCAAACGATCCACCCGCCTAGGCCTCCCAAAGTGCTGGGGTTATAGGCGTAAGCCACCATGCCCGGCCTCAGCCTTTCTGTTTAAAAGCATCATTATCTCTCACCTAGAAAACAAGGAGGTAATCGCAGCATATTCCAGGTACAACTATAAATAGGATACTATTAGAAGGCAATTGTGGCACGAAGAATTCTAAAGCGGTCCCGCGGTCTCCTCCTCCAGTATCACCCTCAGGTGAGGGACTTTTGCAGATGTGACTCCGGTTCCATCGGAATCACTGATGGATGCGATGCTACTCTTTGTATTTCATCCCTCTGGCCTAAGGCCCAGATGCAAATAAAGCTAATGAAGAAAGTACCAGGTAAACCTTGTGAGTCACTCATTCTTCACTGGGGATCAGGTTCCAGGTGACTTTAAATTAATCAAAAGAAGATCCTGAGTGGGCCTGACTCAGTCATTGAAAGTCCTTTAGAAGAGGGCTGAAGGTTTTCCTGGGGTTATCCTTCCTGCCAGCAAGGCACTGTACATTCTACAGCTGCGAGGAAATGAATTCTACCAGCAAGTTGGATGAAGCACGTTCATCCCCAGTGATCCTCCAGATGGGAATTGCAACCGGGCCAACACGTTGATTACAGCTTTGTGACACCCTGAGCAGAGGACCGTGCTAAGATGTGCCTGGATTCCTGACCTATTGAAACTGTAAGGCAGGCATCCCCAAACTACGGCCCGCGAGCCGCATGCGGCCCCCTGAGGCCATTTCTCCGGTCCCCCGCCGCACTTCAGGAAGGGGCACCTCTTTCATTGGTGGTCAGTGAGAGGAGCACAGTATGTGGCGGCCCTCCAGCGGTCTGAGGGACAGTGAACTGGCCCCCTGTGTAAAAAGTTTGGGGACGCCTGCTGTAAGATAATATATGTGTTGTTTTAAGGCAAAAATAAAAAGTAGAAATAAATGTTTCATTATCATTAACGTATCTGGGTAATGTTCCTGGTGTCGGAAAACAGACCTTAAAAGAAATGACTTGCAATTCTCTCTCTCTCCACCGTCTCTAGATTTTCTGGGTTCCCAGATTTGGTTGGACTGCAGGGTTTCTAGGAGTGACTCAGTAAGACTGGAAGCAATATTTGTACAGAACCATAACTCTTAACAATCACACCGGAATAATTTTCTCACTTGGATTCTTTTCCTTTTTCCTCTTGCTCTTAGGCCAGTTGAACTGGTTTGCCCAGCTTGGAATTATTCATAAATTCTTGATTAGCTTTTGAGAAGACATTTAAAGAGCAGCGGCAAGACAGACGGGGAAGGACAGGACAAGACCACCTTCAAGTGTGGAGAACAGCCGCTGTTCAAACCCGGCAGCAAACCGAGTCACATCTGCAAGCGAACCATTCAAAAACCACGAAGCAGAGATGATGGCTAGAGCAGCACATGTCCTTTATTCAAACGTTTCTTTTGCGGTTTTAAAAACAAGGTTTGCTTTCTGGTTGGAGAACATACCACAGCTGTGACTCAGGCCTGACTCAGAGCTTCCTGAGGCTGGTGAATGTGGAGTCACATTGATTTGGTTGCCAGAAACCTGATTAAAGCAGCCTTCTTCCACCACAGAAAATGTGACTTTTTTTCTTGTGACATCATTTCCCTGTTTACTTTCATTTTTTAAAAAAGTAAATTCCTGTTGGAGGAATTTCAAGAAAGTCTCAAAGTTGAGCAAAGTCTGCTCCCTGTTTCTCCATTCCCACATAAAATGATGAGGATTCAATCATCTAGTCCATGAGGTGCTCGGAACAGTATCTGGGATTAAACAACGGGTCAACCAGTGTTTGCCATTATTAGTGTTTTACTAAAAAGCTTGCCAAGGTCTCTATCCGGCCTCAGTTTCCTGTACCCTCCAAACTGCAGGCGCCACATGTCAGCCACACTGTATGCCTTAAATAATGGTCGTAGTTGTTGCTGTTGTTGCTGCTTTTTGAGATGCAGTCTCGCTCTGTCGCCTAGGCTGAAGTACGGTGACACAGTCTCGGCTCACTGCAACCTCCGCCTCCTGGGTTCAGGTGATTCTCCTGCCTCGGCCTCCCAAGTAGTTGGGATTAGAGGCGTCCACCATCACACTCAGCCAAATTTTGTATTTTTAGTAGAGACGGGGTGTCACCCTGTTTGCCAGGCTTGTCTCGAACTCCTGACCTCAGGTTACCCACCGGCAACCACCTCAGCCTCCCAAAGTGCTGGGATTACAGGAGTGAGCCACAGAGCCTGGGACCATACTGGTTGTTAAAGGTTAAATTACGTCCTTCTTACTCTGGCCCTAAAAATAACATATATGTTCATGTGCTAACCCCCAGTATTCCACAGTGTGACCTTATTTGAAAGCCGGGTTGTTGCAGACATAATTAGTTGAGATGAGGTCAGTAGGATGTATATAAGTTATATGCAAATACGATACTATTTTATATAAGGGGCGGGAATATGTGCAGATTTTGGTAGCTCCAGAAAATTCTGGAACCAATCCCTGCAGATGCCAAGGAATGACTGTGTAGGTGACAACTTATTAACTGCAGTTGGCATTTGAAGTAGGATGCAATCGTGTGAGACAGCCTTCAATCTGTGGGGCCTGATGCTATCTCCAGGTAGGTAGTGTCCGAATTGAATTGAATTATAGGACACTCAGCTGGTATCCGCTGAAGAATCTGGTAGAAAATTGGTTGGTGGTGAGGCTTGCTGAGCAGAGGTCGCAGACGTGATCTGTGTTGTACAAGTAGAGGTAAAAAGAAAAAGTTTGCTTTTTCCTCTCACACTTTCATTCTGAAAATCTCTGCCTTTTACTGGAGGGTGAAGTCTATTCATATTTAATGAATGATTGATATGGTTGGTTTGGGTCTACTTTTTTGTTATTGTTCTTTATGTATCTCATCTGTACTTTATTCCTCTGTTTCTATATTTCTGCCTTCCTTTGGAGGAAATATCTCAAAAAATGTTGGTTATATTTTCGTTGTCTGTATGAATTTTTAGCAAAAAAAAAGTTTTTTGCTTTTTTTTTTTAGTGGTTGCCCTAAGGATTACTATATGTATACAGGTATACACACACACACACACACACACACACACACACACACACACCCCTTTCATAGCTCTCTTACAGTTAATATGTACTATTTTCTGTAAAGTATAAAAATCTTACAACTTTTAAATCTGCATTCTCCCTCTATTCTCTATGTTACAGTTATTACATGTACTATAGCTATATGCATTTAAAACTCCAAAAGACATTCTTTTTTTCTCTCTCTTTCTGTTATTTCAATTATATCCATGCTGAATTGTTTGACATTATCTAATGGATTCCTGAGGACGCTGTTTATTTTTTATCTTCTTCTTTCTGTTTTACATCTTAGATAATTTCTATTCATCTATCTTTATGTTCACTTACTCTTTTCTTTGTCAAGTTCATTTAGATGTCACATTCATTTAGTACACTTATGTTTCAGAAATTTTATTTTGGTCTAGAAGTTCCATTTGGTTCTTCTTTATTGTTTCTGTATCTCTGCTGAGATTTCTTCTCTGCTAAAATTTTCATTCATTAAAAACATGGGTTTTTTTCCATTTATAGTAGTTATCATAGAGTTTCAAAATCCTTCTCTATTCATTCTAACGTTTTTCCATCTCAGGATCAGATTTGACGGATTTTCTTTTCTTCTGAAAATGGGTTCCATTTTCTTGGTTGTTTGTATGTCAGGGAATTCCGGATTCCATCTTAGACATTAGGAATGTTAAGTTGTAGAGGCTCTGTATTTTGTTTCTCCCCCGTCATGCGTGTTATTTCCTTGGTTTTAGCGGGTACTACTCTTGGCTGGGTTTAACGGCAAACTTTGTTTTAAGCAGCAGCTCTGGTTTTGGTTCAGACCCGTGGTTTGTAACTGAGCTGCCTTGAATGCGTCCCATTTGTTCCTACTTCAGGAGTGAGTCAGAGATATGAATACATCGATTCAGGAAAGTCCCTCTTTGGCTCCTGCCCCTGTTCTACTTAGCATTCAGTGTTTTCTGGCATCACCCTTTGGTTCCCCAGGCCAGCTGTCAACCCAGGCTAAAGCCACGAAGCTCCTAGTCTTCCTCTCCCCTGCCCCAAGATACCTCTCCACCAGAATCTGTTTGCCTCTGTTTACCCTCCAGTGCCTTCAGGTAGTCACCTTTTGTGTTATGTTTTCTGCACAAAGAGTCATCCAGTAGGTGTTAGTTTTTATACCTGGAAGCAGAACGGACAGATTGTTCTTACTTTGGGTTCGTGTTCTGAACCCAGCTTAGGCATTCCCTGGGGAACTCTC
The DNA here is from genome assembly GCF_048565385.1 of Saimiri boliviensis. Classification (NCBI taxonomy): domain Eukaryota; kingdom Metazoa; phylum Chordata; class Mammalia; order Primates; family Cebidae; genus Saimiri; species Saimiri boliviensis. The sequence continues at coordinate 91,262,222 of NC_133462.1, forward strand.
CCTGGCTTTTAGGTCTAGATTAGGGTTTGCGTCTGTTTGCTTTCCTAGCACCCTGCGCTAGCCTCTAGCCTAGCATATCCGTTCATTCATTTATTCCCGAAACAACCACTTTCCTAAGTCCTGACACATGAATAAAAAAGTGTCCTCGCTCAAAAAAACTTACAACTAACGGAGAAAGAAAGAAGAGAAAATCAGGGGCTTACCATGAAAATAATGGCACCTGAACCAGACTTCACTGGTTATTGACAACTTTCCAGAGCACAGGAATCTAGGCGTGCTGGGGAGCGTGACGAGCCAGCCAGGCAGAGAGCACTGGCTTACGTGTCTGTCTCCTCAGACTCTAAACTCCTTGAGGACACAGTCCATATTTTGCTCATATTTTTATTCTCGAAATACTTAATGATGATTTCAGCAAGCAAATGAGTAAAATTTAACAAGTGGTAGACAAAATAAATGTCATAGCAAATAAAGACATGGAAACAGACTGCCCAGTGTGTTCAGGGAACTCCGAATAGTCTTTGGAACGTGGTATCTGCGGGGAGCTGCAGTAGATGGATCCGCAGCCAGCGGCTGGAGGTCCACATTGGCATTTTCTGAGGGGCTCCCTTCTCCAAGCTTTCAGTTTCTGCAATTTCAGTTACATGCTGTCAACCACAGCCTGGAAATATTCAATGGAAGATTCCAGAAATAAACAATTCATAAGTTTTTAAATCGCATGCCATTCTGAGTAGCCTGAGGACATCTCATGCCATTCCACTCAGGCACTGCTCAGCCAGTGCATGAATCTTTGCTGTATCCAGCATTTCCACGCACTCCCTGCCCTTTCATCGCCTAGCAGCTGTCTGTTATGGCTTATCAGATCAGCTGTTAAGGTATTACAGTGCTTGTGTTAAAGCAACCCTTATTTATTTCATAATGGCCCAAAGTGCAAAAGTAGTGATGCTGGCATAGTGTTCTAATTGTTCTTTCGTCTTTAGTTATTGCTTTTGGTTTTCACAGGGTCTCGCTCTGTCACCCAGGCCACAGTGCAGCGGCACAATCTTGGCTCACAGCAACCTCTGTCTCCTGGGCTCAAGCAATCCTCTCACCTCAGTCTCCTAAGTAGCTGGGAACACAGGGCATGCTGCCATGCCTGGCTAAATATTGTATTTTTTGCAGAGACAAGTTTTCGCCATGTGCCCAGGCTGCTCTCAAACTCCTGGGCTCAAGCGATCCACCCATCTCGTCCTCCCAAAGCACAGAGATTACAGTCGTGAGCCACCAGGCTAGGCCAGTTATTGCTATTCATCTCTTGCTGTGCCTCATTTATAAATTAAACTTTATCATATGTGTGTATGTATAGGTAAAAACATTACTATCACACTGGGGGCAGGATAGAAAAAGAAATAAATAAATAAAAATAAAAACATAGTGTATACAGGGTTTGGTGCTATCCACGGTTTGAGGCTCCCCGGGGGTCGCCGGAACGTGTCCTCGTGGATAAGGGGGACCAGCCAGCAGCCCAGTTAGCAGAAACAGCCGTCTCCAGGCATCCACCACTTCTGGGAAGGAGTGACTGTGAGCAACTCATTCCCACAACAGTTTCCTAAATTCCACGCTGTAACTAAAAGGTACTTTTAAAAATACTTTTAGCTTCACCAATAAGAAATGGATTTACTCTCTGCAAATATTTAAAACCCCTGAAATCCTTTGCAACCCCTATTCCACTTGGCTGATGAGGGCCACGCCTGTTCCTCAGGATTACCTCTCCCAGACACCAACACGCCTTCCACCAAACCAGCCCTGGGAGGCCCGGTGGTCAGCTGGGAGTGCCAGGCTCCAAGGCAGAGAGATGGCCCTCAGTCAGCTGAAGTGTCCTAGTCTATGAAAAGGGCAGGCTTTCTAGGCCGGGCGTGGTGGCTCACGCCTGTAATCCCAGCACTTTGGGAGGCTGAGGCAGGCAGATCACAAAGTCAAGAGATCAAGACCATCCTGGCCCACATGGTGAAACCTCGTCTCTCCTAAAAATACAAAAATTAGCTGGGTGTGGTGGCGCACACCTGTAGTCCCAGCTACTCTGGAGGCTGAGGCAGGAGAATCGCTTGAAGCCAGGAGCCGGAGATTGCAGTGAGCCGAGATCGCACCACAGCACTTCAGCCTGGGCGACAGAGCCAGAGCAAGACTCCGTCGAAAGAAAGAAAGAGAGAGAGAGAGAGAGAGAGAGAGAGAGAGGAAGGCAGGCAGGAAGGAAGGAAGGAAGGAAAGAAAAGAGAGAGAGAGAGAGAAAGGGCGGGATGTTTCTTTGCCAAAGAGACAATGTGGAACCTTGGGAGAAAATAGCAGGAAAAGACATTGCTGCCAGGTGAACACACATCTCCGCCAGGTGGGCTACCCTCTGCCTTTGAGGCCTCGTGTCTTCAGACATCCCTCACGTGCCACCTGGAATTGATTCTGTGAGTGGAGCTCTACTGCTAAATGAAAACTTTCAATTACATTATTGTGAATAACGGACTTGGGGACCTTTTTTAAAGCAAAAGATGTAACAGTGCAGGAAAGGCAGACTAGAATTAAAGACAAGGAAAGGTCACGATCTGTTTTTCTTTGATGTATAGAAGCAGTTTTTAAAATTTTATTATTTTATTCATTATTTATTTATTTTGAGATGGAGTGTCGCTCTGTCACCCAGGCTGGTGTTCAGTGGTGAGATCTCGACTCACTGCAACCTCCGCCTCCTGGGTTCAAGCAATTCTCCTGCCTCCGCCTCCCGAGTAGCTGGGATTATAGGCATTCACCATCATGCCCAGCTAAATTCTTAAATTCACAGGGTTGAAAACTGACGGCAGATAGGATAACTCCACATTTTGTTCAGCTTGCTCAGTCCACTAGAATTTAAGAAAGTTCCCATTAAAAATCTGGTTTCTCTTGAAATATGGGAAGACCTGGCAACACGGCCATATTCTCACGACGGAACCAAGAGCTCAGAGCTGAAAGGCGGCTGCTCCCTCTGGGGGTAAATGCCCTCCAGCCCCTCCAGAGCACCCCTGTTGTGGTCACTCATGTCTGCATGTCTGCCAGGCTTCTGGAGCATCTAAGTTTTCTGATCCCTGTCTCAAAGGCTTCGTAACTTTGTCGAAACTTTTTCTGTTCCTGGTTTCTCCCCAGCCATTTCACTCACAACAGGCAAGCGTGGTTTTCCTGTCCTGAGTATCTTGTTAAACTACTCTTGCAAAACATACAAGGTGGAGCCCTGAGAGGGGTCACTGACCTCCCATGGGGTATGCACAAGAAAAGACCAAGGGTCAACAGAAGTGAGGCTTTGCTCTAGATCTGCAGCGGCCTGTGCCATGACCACTGTGTACTCAGCAATCAGCACCACGCCCAGCGCACTCCAGTAGTAAGCTCCGAATGGATGAACTAACTTTACTGGGGTCTTAAGCAGTTTATTCGCTTAACCCAATGGTCTCCAAGGTTTGTCCAGCCCTATTTTCTGTGATTCTGTGATCCGGCTGGCTTCATATGACTCATTGCAAGAATGATGGGCAGGGACCCAAAAGTCTGCTCGGTGTTTTTTTCCGTAGGTGATCGAGGAACAGGCTGTGTTTGGTTACATGACTAAGTTCTTCAGTGATGATTTGTGAGATTTTGGTGCACCCATCACCCGAGCAGTATACACTGTACCCTACTTTTATCCCTCACCCCCTCCCACCCTTCTCCCCAAGTCCGCAAAGTTCACTGTATCATCCTTATGCCTTTGCACCCTCATAGCTTAGCTCCCACATATCTGTGAGAACATACGATGTTTGGGTTTTCATTTCTGAGTGACTTCACTTAGAATAATCATCTCCATGGAATAACAAGACATCTGATTGGAGGGTTAAAAATAAAATCAAAACAAAACAAAAAAAGAATAATATCCTCTCCAGTCTCATCCAGGTCACTGCAAATGCCGCTAATTCGTTCCTTTTTATGGCTGAGTAGTATTCCATCATATGTATGTATCACAGTTTCTTTATCCACTCGTTGATTGATGGACATTTGGGTTGGCTCCACGTTTTTGCGACTGCAAACTGTGCTGCTACAAACATGCGCGTGCAAGCACCTTTTTTGTTTGATGACTTCTTTTCCTCTGGGTGGCTACCCAGTAGTCGGATTGCTGGAACAAACGGTAGTTCCACTTGCAGTTGTTTAAGGAATCTCCACACTCAAAACTCCGCCCAGTGTGAATTCCACTTGCCTGTAGCCTGTTAACATCTGTTGCTTCCGTGTTAAGTCTGGGTACATAGGAGTTAACAAGATGTGGAGTTTGACTTCTGCAAATGATGAACCAGAAAGTCAGTAATTTTAAGACAGTGGGGGTAGGATCACCCCACAACCCCACCCAACCTGCAAGCCCAGATCTCTGTCCCCCACGGTCTGTGCCATTATCACTTCATGCTGTTTCATCTCCGACCTTCCTTTCTGGGAAGCGATCAGTGACTCTCTGAGACAGAGGTCTGATCACAGTCTCTGGATGGCACCTCTGCTGCTCATCATTAGATGAGAGGTGCCTTTACAATTATGTTGGTCATAAATGGAGATGCTGAAGTTCTGGCTCCCCTGGGAGATTCCACCAGGATCCAGATGACGAACAGCAGCTTCCTTCCTGGATGCTGAGCGGAGTGAAGAGAGGGCCGGGAGGTCAGGAGGAGGCTCCCCTTGCTGGGGCTGGCCCTGTCTGTTGTCTGCTCTGCAGTGATCACCAGGCAACTCTCAGGTTACATTCAACTCTCTTGTGAGGGTAGTTACAGGCATGCACTTTACTTTCATGTGACTTTTTTTCTGGTTCTTGTTTTCATTTTGGTCTCACTCTGTCATCCAGGCTGGAGTGCAGTGGGGCCATCACAGCTCACTACAGTCTCAGACTCCTGGGCTCAAGGGATCCTCCCACCACAGCTTCCCGAGTAGCTGGGACTATAGGTATGTGCCACAGTGCCCAGCTAGTTTGTTTATTTTTGTTGCCCAGGCTGCTCTCGAACTCCTGGCTGAAGTCAATCCTCCCACATGAGACTCCCAAAGCACTAGGATTAAGGTATGAGCCACTGTGCCCAGCCACTTGGATACAATTTTATCTCTAAACTAATGAATTGTGTTGAAAACTCTGTCTCTCCAGAAGAGAGATCAAAGTTCAATCAGACAAGAGAAGAGATTGTCCCAGATGAACCGGCCTAAGGGGAAGAGTGTTGCAGCACCATGCCCTCGCTTAGCCCCCTGGCCGAGGCAGTTTTCATTCCTCTGCAGGCTGCCGGGACAGCACATCCAAGCCCTGAGCAGAGAGGGCCTGCCGAGAGGCAGCCTGGGCCTGGGGCCGCCTCAGCGTTCTGGGTGTCAGAGCCCACCCATTAGGTCTCAGCTCAGGCACTCAGCCTCATGCACACGTCCTAGGATTCCTTCTCACCCGAAGCCAGACAGGGTGGTGGGAAAAATTGGAAAATGGACACAACTCTTCTTGGAAGGCCGGAAGGTCTTGCAAAAGCCTCAGAATAGGGTTTGGCTGAAGGCAGCCAGACTCTCTCATCCCGTGCCTGAAAGCTTAAGGTAGATAACTAGGGGATGCAGAGAAACTGATCTAGGTAAGTTAGTTTGCTTAGGCCTTGGAACCTGGCCTTTAGTCACCTGTAGGATTGCTCTGTCCGGGGCAGGGGGCGACCATGTTAATCATCCGCCAGTGTGTGTACTGAAAGCTTTTGCCATTCAGTCTATTCTGAATAAATGCCTGCTTGTGAGAGCCGTAGCTGCTGCCTCTTTACAGCACTTCCTCAGTGTCTGTGGGTGGCCCGGACCCCTAGCTCACACTTTGACTGGATGTCTGTGTCTGAGTGCATTTGTTCATCTGTCACTGGGTCAGGGTCTGTGGTTCGGACCTGGAAGGAGGATGTGACAGCCTTGAACCCAGCTCTCGGGAACTCAACACGAAGCCTGTGATATCTGCTGTCCAGCTTTGGTCTGGTCCCTGGCGATGATAACCAAGCATCCAGCTCATTCCTAAGATTGAGCCTCCCTCCCTCAGTGCACCCTCTGGTTCTTAGGGTCAGCCTCTGGATTTGTCCTTTTTCTGGTAACTGCCCAGCCTCCCCAATGCCTCCAAACTGGAGGCCCTCTCTAGCCTCCTTTGGGGAGGAAGGATGCACAAACATTTACCGGGAGACTTCAGCATCCCAGCCACAACTCCAGACCCTGGGCCACATCTCCTTTTATATCTTCATGGCAGTTGTGCAAGGCTGATCTGGTCCCCAGCATAAATGAAGAACATCGATGCTGTTGAAGCTCAGAGGTGAAAAGGACATTTCCCAAGGTCACCAGGCTGAGGAGTGGAGGAGCAGGGGTTTGAGGCCTGGTCAGTCTCACTTGAAAGCGTTATGTTACTACTGCTCCACTCAGGGCCCCCCTGGGACTGAAGCACGGCTCCGAACTGCGGCTGAGTCTGGGCGCTCCCCTGCCAGCCACCTCACCTGGCACGCGGTGACTTCTAAGGGCTGCTCCTCCTGGGTTTGCCACGGCTGTCTTCTCCCCTGTTTGGGGTCCCTCACTGCAGTCAACCTTGCATCCCCCGTGGTCAGCCAGCCTTGGGGAAAAAAGCAAACTCTGGGCCTGAAACCAACTTGGCCACCTACCAGCTTGATCCGGGACCCTGAACAAGTGTCTTCATTTCTCAGACCATCAGTTTCCTCATTTGTATAAAACCTACCTCACAGAGTGGTTGTTCAGATGACTACCCTTTAAAATCTGGGTAGTCTGACTACCAGGTAAATCCGACTACCCTTTAAAATCCTGAATTTAAAAGCTTTGTTCCAGCCTGGGCAACATAGTGAGACGCCATCTTAAAAAAAAAAAAAAGTAAAACTTTGTTTCTCTGTCCATGAGTCTGGACTTAATGTTTAAAATTACTTACTTCAGGGCCAGGCATGGTGGCTCATGGCTGTAATCCTAGCACTTTGGGAGGCCCAGGCAGGCAGATCACCTGAGGTCAAGGGTTCGAGACCAGCCTGGCCAACACAGCAAAACTTGTCTTACAAAAAATACAAAAATCAGCCAGGTGTGGTGTCACATGCCTATAATCCCAGCTACTCGGGAGCCTGAGGCAGGAAAATTGCTTGAACCCAGGAGGCAGAAGGACCTTTCCCTGGGTTGCAGTGAACCCAGATCACACCACTGCACTCCAGCCTGGGCGACAGAGCGAGACTCTGTCACACACACACACACACACACACACACACACACGGCCTTTCTTTTAAAACTGAGCTATTTTTTTTTAAACCAACAAGACAGACTGAGACACTTGCCGAGGTTTTCACAGATGATATTGCTCTTGGAATCAGTAAATTGTATTGTGTATAAAATAGGATATAACAGTGTCATTCTGGCATTTGTTAGGAATGCAGCCATTAGGCAACAAAGGCCACAGAAAATCATGGTGTCTGTAAGCACGTTTTGTAACAATGGCTCTTCCCAGGAGGAGCCCTGCCACCAGGCTGACAATTTTCTTCGGGCTTGTCAATGTTTTTCGTTGTTTAAAGACACACATTAATGTAAAGTCTCCTCCCATTCTCTCTGTAAATTACAGCATTCAGAAGAAGTGGCAGCTGCTGTAATTAAGACACAGTTAATTGCCTATCTCCTTAATTGCAATGATAGGATTTTGACAGTTTGGTAAATAAGAATTGTTTGGTTTCCTCTGGCAACTTCAGCCTCAGTCGGTTCTCTCCTGCGAGTGCTGAGTCACCCAGTCCAGGGACAAACGGCTGTGGTCCAGGGGAGACAGGATGGGGCGGCAGCGCAGGTGAGAGGCGGGCAGTGTTCATGATTCACCTTAAGTCTCCTCTCTCTCCCTCCCCGCAAGAGCCTCCCCAACGTTGCCTGTTCCATCGCCCAATAAGATCCTCCCAGAGTTATCTCCCAGATGAATCACTTACCACATGAGCCCACAAGACAGGAAAAAACAGAAGCAGAATGCCCGCATTACGGGGTGATGATCTCCTGCTGCCGATGGGCACAGGAGACGTGATGCTGCCAGCTGAGGACACGGAAGCCGACGGAGATTCAACATACCCAGAGTCGGGGGCTGAGGCCTGCAAAGCCGGGACCCCAACCCGGGTCTTCTGACCCACAGTCGCAAGCACGCTCCGCAGAGGCGGGGACTTTGGAGTCGCACAGATCTGGGTTCAGAGCCCACGTTTGCCTTTACCGCCTGTGTAACTACAGGCCAGACACCCGGCGTTTCCAGGTTTCAGTTGCTTTCCTTGCAAATTAGATTTTGTAGTACCCACCTCATAACACTGTGAGAATTTTAAAAAATAATCTGTTGGACATGGTGCCTCACACCTGTAATCCCAGCAATTTGGGAGGCCCAGGTGGGAGGATTGCTTGAGTTCAGGAGTTCAAGACCAGCCTCAGCAACACAGGGAGACTCTGTCTCTACAAAAAAAAAAAAAAAAAAAAAAAATGCATCATGGTGGCACGCATCTGTAACCCCAGCCAACTGGGAAGCTGAGGTGGGAGGATTGCTTGAGGGTGTATTGTACCACAGCACTCCAGCCTGGGCGGCAAAGTCAGACCCTGTCTCAAAACAAAACAAAACAAAACAAAACAAAACAAAAATAACCTTACAAGGTGCTTTTAGCAACATGTCAGGCTTGCAATAAGGGTGCTCAACAAATGGACGTTATGTAGCAAGTACGAATCTTCTTCCAAAACTTACCTAAATAACTTTTTTTTTTAACATTTCTTTATTTTCCATGAGCTTAATTTTGACCGTGGCCTATGGTCCAGCTTCCCATTTCAGGTGTTTCTCTCCAGGATCTTGCTACTTATTGACGATACCACATCAAGGCACCAGAGTCCAAATGGCCATCAGAAGAAAAACTGCACCTAATTTTTAAAGCCTCCTAGGAGGCTGGGAGGAATCACTGCCCTTGCCTGCCACACTATTTGGTGCTGAAAAATAGAAAGAAAGAAAGAATGGAGGAGGGGAAGAGAAATAAACAAGTTTCCACAGTAAAGCAGTGTGTAAACAGTACATAGCTCGTTTTCTACCACGGTTATGATTGGCACTGAAACGTGACTGTAAACTGACTGTTGTGACAACCATGTTATCAGTCAATCTTTGCTACCCAGAGGCCACATAAGGCTCAGGAACTAGGATGTTCGTGACAATGGCATCTGGCTCTTTTCAGTACCCCTGGGTTTTGTTGTTGTTGTTTTTGGTTTGCTGTTTTTGTGCTGTAGCACCTGTTTTTCCTAAGTGTAAAGGTAAAGGAAATATTGGTATACAATAGCTAACATTTTTTCAACAAGGGAATGAATGAAGGGAGGGAGGTGACTGGGTAGAAAATTCCTCTTTAAAAACAAGATTCCTTTCCAGATAGGTGGATCTTGTCCTGCTCAACACGTATGTGGGTCTGGCTCTGCAGAGATGGGCTTCAAGGCCGGGCATGGTGGCTCACACCTGTAATCCTAGTACTTTGGGAGGCTGAGGCAGGTAGATCACCTGAGGTCAGGAGTTTGAGATCAGCCTGGCTCACGTGGTAAAACCCAGGCTCTACTAAAAACACAAAAATTAGCTGGCATGGTGGCACACGCCTGCAATCCTAGCTACTTGGGAGGTTGAGGGAAGAGAACTGCTTAAACCCAGGAGGCAGAGGTTGCAGTGAGCCCAGACCCCTTGAACATGGAAGGCGGAGGTTGCAATGAGGTGAGATCCTGCCACTGTACTCCAGCCTGGGCCACGCCGCAAGACTTGGTTTTCAAAAAAATAAAAAGATGGGATTCAACAAGATAGAAGCTCCCTGTTGTTTCATCTGAACCAAGTCCTGAGGAAAGGAGTCAGGAGTTGATTTGGTGGCTCCACAGGCATCCGGGAGCCAGGCTTCCTCAAATTTCTCATTCTACCATCCCTCATTCCCGGCTTCTCTCCCAGGGACCCAGGGCTGCTTGAACCCAGCATCTTGTCTGCATTCCCACCAAACAGGAAGGAGAGGACCACACCTTTTAAAAACTGCACACAACCTCCCTGTTGCTTTCCCTTGACCAGAGTTAGACACATAGCCACACTTAACTGTGACATACCAGGACCTGGCCACCCAACCAGCTGCCACTGATACAGATCCACTGAACACCATAATCTTAACTCAAGTGGAGGCTGCCGATGCCACAGTCCCAAAGCAGGGCCCTCATATATACTACAAGGCTTCCAGCCAGCCCAGTGCTTACCTAACCAGCAAACCTAGATGTTGCCAGCAAATGGCACATTGAGACACTGCGATTTTCTGACATGGAGACAGAAACGGTTCTGTCTCCTGGCTTTAAAAACCAACTGCATTTTGCCTCCCTTGAACCAAATCCCAAGAACCTAGAATCTGCGCTAGATCAGGTTTCTTGCTCAAGGGCTTAACTTTCCCACTCACTGTGCCATCTGTACGCTCTAATTTTTTTTCTTGAACACATGAAAGGGAGGCTGAGAAATATAGCCTTTAGTTGAGTCACCTCTGAGCTCAGCTAAAAAGTGAGGGTACTGTAAGGACAGAATAAATATGAGGGACAAATAGCAGTCTCTATCACACCCAGAAATTGGTTTTAAAAAACACAGTGGCTCACGCCTGTAATCACATCACTTTAAGGGAATTGCTTGAGGCCAGCAGTTCAAGACCTGTCTGGGCAATTGGCAAAACTTCATCTCTACAAAAAAAATGTTTTAATTAGCCAGTTACGGTGGTACGCACCTGTGGTCCCAGCTGCTCAGAAGGCTGAGGCAGGAGGATTACTTGAGTCCATGAGTTCAAGGTTGCAGTGAGCCCTGATCACACCATGGCCCTCCAGCCTGGTGGTGGAGCGAGACCCTGCCTCCTTAAAAAACAAAACAAGTCGGGCATGGTGGCTCATCCCTGGAATCCCAGCACTTTGGGAGGCCAAGGCAGGTGGATCACGAGGTCAAGAGATCAGACCAGCCTGGCCAACATGGTGAAACCCTGTCTCTACTAAAAATATATAAATTAGCTGAGCATGGTTGTGCACGCCTGTAATCCCAGTTACTCAGGAGGCTGAGGCAGGAGAATCGGTTAAACCTGGGAGGCAGAGATTGCAGTGAGTCGAGATCACACCACTGCACTCCAGCCTGAAGACAAAAAAAAAAAAAAAAAAAAAAGTGGAGTTTAAAGTTTAAAGTAAAAAGTAAATGAGAATATAGCCATACCTCTGCTCCCTCCCCAGCAGGCTTTGGACCTGTTCATGTAGTGACGCTGTGGATTTGAGATAATCGTACCCAGATCCTAAGTGACATTTGGGTGTAAATGAATGGTGGCATGGACCTGTGCATTTGTTACTACACATTCAACACCAGCAGCCCACTTGGGCCTGAGCTAGCAAGGAGGCCTGTGCCTCTTTAAAGCCACAAACTTCAGTTCAGTAAAAAGAGCACTGGACTTGGAGTCAAGATCTCCAAGGCGAATCAGAGCTCAGCCATCTAGTAGTAACTGATTTTGTGTTAGTGCCAGAAACGGAAATAATAATAAGAACACTGTATGCACAGCCAGGCGTGACGGCTTATGCCTGTAATCTCAGCACCTTGGGAGGCCGAGGCAGGTGGATCACAAGATCAGGAGTTCAAGACTGGCCTGGCCAACATGGTGAAACTCCATCTCTGTTAAAAGTACAAAAATTAGCCAGGCATGGTGGTGTACACCTGTAATCCCAGCTACTCAGGAGGCTGAGGTAGCAGAATGGCTTGAACACAGGAGGCGGAGGTTGCAGTGAGCCAATATCATGCCAGCCTGGGCCACAGAGTGAGACTCTGTCTCAAAACAAAAAAGAAAAAAAGATCATGAATACATGATGAGAGGTTATCACGTACCAGGCACTGTGCTAAGCTAACGTGCATTGATCATTGATTCCCCATAACACTACCATCTAGATAATAATGATCTACTGCCATTTTTCAAATGAGAAAATTAAGGCTCTGAAAGCAAGGAATGACCAATGGAACCAGTAAATTAGTAGCACGAGAATTTAAAACCCAGGCTCAGCCTGGGCAACATAGTGAGACTCAATCTCTACAAAAAAATTTAAAATTAGCCAGGTGTGGTAGCACATGCCTATAGTCCCAGCCGCAGGCATACCAGCTACTCTGGAGGCTGAGGCATGAGGATTGCTTGAGCCCGGGAGGTTAAGGCTGCAGTGATCCAGGGTTGTGCCACTGCACTCCAGCCTCGGTGATGAGAGAGACCCTGTCTCAATAAAATAAAATAATGAAACCAGGGCTCTGTGGCCAGACTTCTTGCTCGTAACCAACTTACGCTGTTTCTCACAAAGAAGATGTGTGCCAACCCGAAGGTGTAACTGGGCTGGCACAAAGGTGGGCAGCACCTAAAGGTCAGTGGAGTGGGAGAGGGACTACAAGCTCAGGTGGCAGGGGACACTCGCTAGATGAGGGATGAACAGCAATCAGCCAGGCAGACAGGAGGAGAGGTGTGATCTACACAAGGAGACAGCACGGGTGGCTGCATCGACGACGTCGCGGCTGCTGGCCGCCACACGCCGTGCTTCCCATTGCAGAGAATGGAAGGGGAGGGTGGGAAAAGATCGTTCGTTTTTCAGCGAGGAAAATATTCTTTAGCAAACCCCGAACAGATGTTTCCTTACATCTTGTCAATTAGAACTAAGTAACAAAGGTGCTTTGAGCTGTGATGGGAGCTGGGTGTGGTGGTGTGTGCACCTGCAGTACCAGCCACTCAGGAGGTTGAAGTGGGAAGATAATTGAGTCCAGGAGTTTCAGAGCAGCCTGGGCAACATAGACAGACCTTGTCTCAAACACACACACACACACACACACACACACACACACAGACCTTGTCTAAAACACACACACACACACACACACACATAGATAGACCTTGTCTCAAACACACACACAGACCTTGTCTAAAACACACACACACACACACATACATAGATAGACCTTGTCTCAAACACACACACACACACACACACATACATAGACCTTGTCTCAAACACATACACACATACGCACACACACACACGCACATGTACACACACATACATAGACAGACCTTGTCTCAAACACACATACACACGCACACACACACACACACATACATAGACCTTGTCTCAAACACATACACACGCACACACACACACATATACATAGACCTTGTCTCAAACACACACACACACACACACACACACATACATAGACAGACCTTGTCTCTCTCTCACACACACACACACACACACAGACCTTGTCTCAAACACACACACACACACACACACAGACCTTGTCTCAAACACACACACACACACACAGACCTTGTCTCAAACACACACACACACACACACACACACATAGACAGACCTTGTCTCAAACACACACACACACACACACACACACACACACACGGGAATGGGATCTCCAAGCTTGGGTGAGATCAACCATAATCATTCCCTTGAGCTGAGCCCATTGCAACCTGAACAAAATTGCAATTGTGCTAACCAAGAAGAAATGAACGACGCTCAGTGGGGAGGTGACCTACAGGCTTAGCTCACAGTCTTTTGCACAGGTCCAAGCAAGAGGCAATGAAGAATTGAGCCAGCAGCTGGCTTGAGAACAGCATGGTGACACCATCGGGAAGCAGAGGTGAAAGCACTTAGTGAGCTACCAGAAGTGAGGGCTGAGGGAGCAGGATCCTTAGGCGATTCCCAAATTTATGGCTTGGATGACTGGGATGTCAGTGATTTAATTAATTGGGGGCAGAGGGTGAGGACTGGGGAAGTCAGGCTAACAAGACGCATGAAATGATCTTATGACTTCGGAGACAATCTATTGCTTGGGGGATTCTTCAGACTTTCCTGTCTCTTGATCTGCTGGGCCAATCAAATAAATAAACCAAGTAAAAGCCTTTTTGAACAAGCCTCATATAATGGTCAATGCCCTCCTCTCTTAAATAGCAGCTGCAGTGGCTGCCTGATCTTATTTCCCCAGAGGCTGTGTCTGTGCTGTGTGACCCTGACCCCGACAGACAGGGTGTCATAGAAGCCGCGTCATATCAGTGGCATGCCCAAGGACCCTGAACCCCTGCTTCTGGGACCCCAAGACCTGCCCTGGGCCTGCTTCCTGAGGCATTACGGTTCCTCTCCTTCCTTCAGTTCTATAGTCCAATCTAATAAACACTCTAATAAAAATAATAATGATAATTTCTTTCTTCCAAGAAATTAATTTTTTTATCAAGTTACTAGTGATTATTTTTGTAACTTAAAACCAAAATAACTTTATTCAAGACCTTAGTAAGGTCTTAAAAAGCATTCAATATGTCACAAATTCCCCTGTGTGGTACTTATGCCAGCAATGTTTCCTTAGAATCTACTCATGAGCAAATGAGAAAAAAATTGACTGTGAGACGTTCTACAACTGGCACGCACTCTTTAAAGCAAGTTACTATCATGAAACACAAACAAAAGAATGAGGAGGAACAGATTAGAAGAGGCCAGAGCCATAACAACCACACAGAATGTGATTCAATCATGGGTCACTGAAAAACGGGAAGAAAAGATAAACTTCGAAAAATATTTTTGGGTCATTTATGAAAATTCAAATTTGGACCGAATATGTGATGGTGTTATAAAATCAGTGTTGCTTTTTTTAGGTGAGACAGCCCTCTGGGGTTAACAGAAAATGTTCCTATTCCTAGGAAATGCATGCTGAAATATTTAGAATTCACTGTCATGATGTCTACTTTCAAATGGCTCAGAAAAAGATAATATAATGTGGTGAAACTATTAACAATTGGTGCAAGTAAGTGGAAGGAACATGAATGCTTGTTATAGTCTTTCGACTTTTCTGTAAGTTTGACATCTTCTAAATAAACCGTTGGGTTGTACAATTATAAATGATCAATTTACAATAAAAAATCTGGGGGAAAGTGAAAAGCATGTTTGAGGCAAACATTCAATAAGTAATTGTCCCAAAGGACAGTTTATGTCAATGAGTCAAAGTGAGACCTCCCAGTCTACAGAGTTTTTGAGGTTTATGGCTAGCCTATATAATCATAACTAACATTTGCAAACGAGCGAAGTGCTGCCTCAGACATTCTGTCTTGTCATCCTGATGAGAATGAGCCTCCTGCAGTAGGTGTCACTGCCCTGGTTTATAGCCAGCGCGCACAGCTGCACGTTGGGTCTCTGTGTGTCTCCACGTCTCTTAGAATTTCCTCACTCCCGGCTGGCCACTACAGGAATGAGTACCTGGCAGGTTCTCCTTAAACACTATGTCTTGTGTGTCTGATAAAGAGACATGTTTAAATTCATTGAGAATATTATGTTAGATAGTTCTCCAAAATTTGGCTTTTTTTAATTAAAAAAAAAAAAGAAACGTTTTTGAGACAGGGTCTCACTATGTTGCCTCGTCTGGTCTCAAACTCCCGGACTGCAGGTGCCCGTGACCGTGGGTCTAATGGCATAATGGAATGGAATGGCCGCTGGAATGCTCTTTAGCCACTCTCTTCTTCATCCCCCCCCTCCCCACTCCCAAAGCACATGATGTACATACTCAAGTGTAAACACTGCAATATTTGACTGGGGACAGATGGAAAATGCTGGGGTTGCAGTTCTTTCGAAGAGGGAGGTCCTCTGGCCTGGGGTTGGTCTCTTAGACAGGGTTTTCTGGGGTCCACACGCTGAGATGGACATGTTCATGGCAGGCTACTGGGAAGTGGTCTATTGGGGTGTGCTTGTGCAGCAACACATGCAAGGAAGTGAAGGAAGCAGGATTTGGCAAAGGGAGAAGCTGAACTGTGAGTCGCTTACATGAGATGCGTCAGCCAATGCCACGGAAAGCTCTGAAGCTAGAATGGAACCCAGGAGATGTCCCAAATTCAAGCAAGAAGGCTGGCCTTCTGTCCCCCCATGTTACCCAGTCTTTGGACATGGGCTACCCCAGGAAGGGTGTGTAATCTTGGGTAATGCGAATCCTTGGCACGCGGTGAACTGTATCTGTGAGCCGGCAAACTGTCGTCCTCATACTGACAAGTCGAAAACGTTCAGCTGGGGAATAGAAGCTTCGGCCTCGAGACGGGCTCCAGAAAGCGCGTCAGTCCTGCCGCGGGGCACTTCCCGTCTGGGCCAGGACCCAAGCCAAGATGGCAGCTTGCTTTTATTTGCTATATCTCTTTTCCCTTTTAATCTAGAAGAGTTTCTCAGCCTTCTGGTATCTCTTTTGACTTCATCATTTTTAAAGAGTTCAGGCTAGTGATGCTGTATAATGTTTGAACTTTAATCTTTCCTTATGACTGAAATTCAGATTACTTTCCTCTGACTCATCGTTTTCTTTCCTCTCCTAGAGGGCCAGGCACTTCCTCTGCAGGTGACATTGTTGCTCCAGCTAATTATCATCTGGTGGCCAGCAGAGGAAATGGGGGTAAATTCTAGACAGGTGGCGAGATGGCCTCTGCATTATCTTCAAGCCCTCAAGCCAGGGAGGAACACTAACCCTGAGCAGGGATGAATCTGAGTGTGCAAGCTCCCAGGTGCTTTGACCTCTTGGTCCTCACGCACATCTTAGGTCAGCCATCCTTTCCAAACACAGCCAAGATGTTGGCAGAGCAGATTTGCTGGGCTCTTCTCGGGGGCCCCACTACCCTTACATTTCAATCCTTAGTCTAATTCTCATTTTTTTTCTGCCCCCTGCTGCAGGAAATGAGAGTCTGTCTGCATGCTGCAAAGGGGGAGCCCTGCTTTCACACTTGGCCTAAATTCATGATGATGTTTGCCGTCTTACGGCAAAGCATAGATGGCACTCATCAAGAGCCATCCGGTTTCGTGACTCTCGTAAGGACTTCTCCCACCGTCTCAAATGCCCGAGAAGCTGCACCTGCCAGTTGCTTTCCTCCCACTCCTGCTCTGTCCTGTCCCGTAAGGGAAGGTTTCAACAGTGGCAGGGGCCAGCCCTACTCCACCTCCCACCCGTAAGGAGGATTTTACTGATGCCCTGCTGGCGGGGACAGAATCTCACATTTCATCTTAGAGTCTGCTTCCTGGCCCACTCCCAGACCAACTCTTTCCCATCAGGTTCACCGGGAAACTCTCCGAGAGGGAGATTTGTGTGGAGGTGGTTTGCTGGAGAACAGGCACGAGAACCCTCTCCACAATGGAGCAAAGGGAGCAGGACTGAGCAGAGGGAAAACGACCCCAGACGCAGCAGGGCTGCGCCTCAGCCGGCTGATTCCACTGGGAGTCTGAAGCTGAGATGACCCTTCGCAGTTGTCCCAAACCCAGGCAAGGGGGCTGGTCCTTGTCGTCCCCATGTGGACGAGTCACTGGATATAGGCTGCTTGCAGGTGGGAGCATACACCGTGGACGTCAGTTTTGTTTAGTTTTTTGTTTGTTTTTGCCTAAGGCCAATTCTTGAAGAGCAATTTAGTTGTGAGTTATCAAGAGGCAGCCCACAGTCTCAGCAGGTATGGGCATAGCTTGGTCCTGAAGGGTAGTCGAGGCAGGGCACCACACTTTCCACTGCACGGATCCCTGTGCATCTTATGACTAGAGGGCTCATCTGTTTAAAAGACACCTTTAGACGGGAGGGGCGGAGGAGCCGGCAAGGGGACCAGAGGAAGGGCAGGAAATCTGCCATGTAGGGTCGGCTCCCCGTGGGAAGGTGGGAAGTGGATGAGGAACAGGAAGCACCGTGGCTGGGTCCTGGAATGAATTCTGGCTAACTAGCCAGGGCTTCCTCCTGCGAAGTGAATTATACATGGCACCCCACTCCAATCATAACTGTGATCTATTGAATGAACTCATGTTAATAATAGTGTCTCTGGATTGAAGAATGTCATATTATTTTCATGTTCCTGCATTTTTCCGTATTTTGTGAATTATGAGAACATGTATTATTTTATTTTATTTTATTTTATTTTTATTTATTTATATTGATCTCAGCTCATTGAAACCTCCACCTCTCAGGTTCACATGATTCTCCTCCCTCGGCCTCCCAAGTAGCTGGAATTACAGGCGTGCACCACCATGCCCGGATAATTTGTGTATTTTTAGTAGAGACACGATTTCACTATATTGGTCAGGCTGGTCTTGAACTCCTGACCTCAGGTGGTCCAACCGCTTCAGCCTCCCAAAGTGCTGAGATTACAAGCCTGAGCCACCATGCCCAGCCAGAACATGCGTTATTTAAAGGTTCATGCAATGAGGAAGGTCTCCGAGCTCTCTGATGTCACCGAGAAAGAAATATGAGACTAAGTGGACAGAAGATGACCTCCCAAGAGTGAATTAATGGTGGATCCTGGGGAAAGAGTTATTTAACAAAGTTGCTTCCAAACATGAAGATAAGATTTGGATATATTATAAGAAAAGATGATGCGGCCTCTCTGGACGGTGGCCAGCATGGACTGGCAATATTTTGCCTTTTGAGAGAGTCAAAGGACAATATGACATGGTGGAAAGATGGACCGATGGTGATGTGTTCACGTTTTGCAGGACAGTCCCAAAACCACTCATCTAAGGAAGCACCAGCTTGCCATACACAAAACCCGGAGGGAGATGTGGAGGGCATTTTAAAGCTGAGGGGAATGGAGACCTATGTGTTAGAGGTCACCAAGCATGGCACAGGCTTGACAAAATTTCTGTCAATGAACATCTTTATGCAAAAGCAGTGCCTGTTGTTCAGAGGCAGCTCCGCTGAGCAGTCCACACAATCTCTTCTGCTGTGTAGACTCACCGTACTTTTGGTTTGACTCTTCAGTTAAATGTTTTGAAATGCACATAAATTATATTTTTATATTTTATATACATGGCATGCATAATATGATCCTAGTTTTCTAAAATTATTTGTCTATAAAACTGTCTCACTCTTAACCTCTGTCTGTTTATCTCTCTAGAATGACATCTAAACTGATATTCACCAATTGTGGACAGTAATAATTTCTGACGTGTGGAAAGTAAAAGGTTCCTCTTCAAAGTGTCCCTTCTTGTTAAATAATAATAATAAATGTTAGAAATAATAGTGACCTTTAAAGACTAACTTTCTTCAACACCTTCTTGCTTTTCGCTAAGAACTCTTTGTTGAGCCCTATCCTATGTAGCTGTCAGATATAAAAGAATAAGTACATTCTATGTCCTTGTGCTTTTTTTTTTTTTTTTTTTTGAGACAGAGTTTCGCTCTTGTTACCCAGGCGGGAGTGCAATGGCACAATCTCGGCTCACCGCAACCTCCGCCTCCTGGGTTCAGGCAATTCTCCTGCCTCAGCCTCCTGAGTAGCTGGGATTACAGGCACGCGCCACCATGCCCAGCTAATTTTTTGTATTTTTAGTAGAGACGGGGTTTCACCAGGTTGACCAGGATGGTCTCGATCTCTCGACCTCGTGATCCACCCGCCTCAGCCTCCCAAAGTGCTGGGATTACAGGCTTGAGCCACCGCGCCCGGCTGTCCTTGTGCTTTAACCAAGGTATTTGTGCTGCACGTGCTCACAGGCGTGTCCCAGCTCACAGCCTGTGCCCCTTCCTTAGTTAAGAATGTTAGTACTTTTCTAGGCCCTTTTGAAAACAACCTCCTCTTAGCCTTTGTTCTCCATCGCCTTTGCCTATTGAGAAAAGTTTTAAGTTGTTAGCCAATCAGGTTCAGTTTAGATTGTGAAGTCCGGCTCCAGCCAACAGAGATCAGACACAGCAGTAAGGGCCCCAGGTGTAAAGAATAAACATGCCGCCTTTCCTTTGTTCATTGTGCTTTCACAGCAAGATTGCTTACCGAGAGCAATCTTTCTGCAGAAAGTAAAATTGTCTTACTGAGAAAACGTTTTGTCTGAATGTTCGTTTTTCCTTGCAGTACCGAAGAACAAGCATTTTGCTTATAACCTGACTAGTGAGATTTGCGTTCCTTTTTTAAAAAATTATTTGTTTTTTGAGACAGAGTCCTGTTCTTTCTCCCAGGCTGGGGTGCTATGGTGTGAGATTGCTCGCTGCAGTCTTTGCCTCCCGGGTTCAAGCAGTTCTCCTGCATCAGCCTCCTGAGTAGCTGTGATCACAGGTGCACACCACAATGCCTGGCTAATTTTTTGTTTTTTGTTTTTTGTTTTTTTGTTTTTTTTGAGACGGAGTTTCACTCTTGTTACCCAGGCTGGAGTGCAATGGGGCGATCTCGGCTCACCACAACCTCCGCCTCCTGGGTTCAGGCAATTCTCCTGCCTCAACCTCCTGAGTAGCTGGGGTTACAGGCACGCACTACCATGCCCAGCTAATTTTTTTTATTTTTAGTAGAGATGGGTTTTCACCTTGTTGACCAGGATGGTCTCAATCTCTTGACCTCGTGATCCATCCGCCTCGGCCTCCCAAAGTGCTGGGATTACAGGCTTGAGCCACCGCGCCCGGCATTTTTTGTATTTTTAGTAGAGATGGGGTTTAGCCATGTTGGCCAGGCTGGTCTCGAATTCCCGACCTCAAGTGATCCACCCACCTTGGCCTCCCAAAGTGCTGGGATTACTGGCACAACCCTTGTCCCCGGCCTGTGTTTATTTTTAAACTTTCTCCTTTGTACTTTTTTAAATATCGCCAGGTATCTCTTACATAAAGAACATGGGAATTTTTTTGTTCAGTTTTTTTTCCTCAATGGAGAGAACACAGCCTATTATTCTTACAACGCCTTTGACGTCAAAAAACTGGATTCAAATTGTAGATTCATTACAATGTGGTTGTATGACTGTTAGGCAAGTTTCTTAGCTTCTCTCAGCCTTCATTTCAAATAGAAACACTTTGTTTTCAATAGAGAACCTCCTTCCATGGTGGTGGTGGAGATTCTAGATGGTATATGTCTAATAGCTAAAACAACGTGTGGGGAGGTGCTTACTCAACACATGAGAACCAATTTATCATTTCTATTAGCGTGGGTCCAGTTTGTTGCTTCTGTTCTTATCTATTTAAGTTTTCTCTAGCTTATCTACTTTCAACAAAATGCTGTGTCACCAAGACTCTGTTATTACATTATTTTATGCCTCTTTCATGTAGGTTACGCTCCCAGCGGGAACCCAGCCTAGCCCCTGGTCTCTCCTAAGTGCCATCTGGAATCTTATGGAAATATTTTACTTTCTAACTTGCAAACTGTATCTAACTGAGAAGTATCCCTGTTTCCAGGGCAACCTGCAGTACAGAATGCCAGCGTTTTGTTTTGGTTTTGATCGAGGTGGGTCAGAATAAATAGTTTTGCCACTTTCTTCTTCTCAGGTTAGACTCGCTGCTCTGTACAGTGGTGCTACTGTGATACTCCATGGACTGGTTTGAACCATATTTTTAAATAATTAAAATTCTCCTTTGATACCTCCAGAGGAGCAGGCTGGAGCCTGATCTAGTCTTGGAGCAGGCAGAGCTGGCCTCATCTTTCCCTTGATGCCAAACCACGTCCTCAATTCCAGCTTGTAAAGGGCAGGACTCCTCAGTGTGACACCCAGATTTTCACCCTACATTGTGCTTGGGACAATCTTTATAGAAAAGAAAGCTCCAGTGATTAGACAGCCTGGATTATTTGCCTACAGGATTTCCCTTTTCACACTCATTTTTGCCCTTTCTTTCACGTGCAGCTGGACTCTCCCTAGCGACCAAAGGATCTCTACTTTTTATAAGCCCGAGACCTGAAAGGCATTGCCTGGCAAAGCTCTGTAAGCCCATGTACATCACAATCCCCTTTGAATGATGTAAAGGGATCAGGCTCTGCACGGCTGCAGTGTGTCCCTGCAGTTGATCCAGCAGCAGGAGGCAGCTGTCATCACCACCGTCCTCAGAGGAGTACATTTAGGAACAAGGAGGTCTCTGCCCACTGCAGCTGAGGCAGGTAATAGCGGTGTGCTTGTTACTGCCTGGACCTCGCTCTTGCCTCACGTAGTGGCTGCATTACTAAATGGTTGACTACATTTCAAGTATTTTAGAGATAGGAACTCACACCATAAAGAAACGTTACGGCAAGCCTTTTGATAAAGCAAACGTTTCTTTTAGAAAGTGAACACTCATCCCTCTCAACTTTGAATTCTTGTCAGTTTTAACTCAACGTGTCTTTTTTTTCTTCTTCTTCTTAGAAATGGGTGCACCTGTATTTCTTAAGATATTTGGTTCTCTGTGATACAAGAAGACCTAAGTTTTCAAAACGGTTAACTAGATTAACAGGTTATTAAGTTACTGAGCGACTGATTCTTTCATTCATTCATTCATTCTGAAGCACGCATCAAGCACTCCTTGGATAGGAAACCCTTTGCAAGAGAATGAGCTAGAAGGACAAAGAGAGTGAAGACAGTGGCCACCAGGACAAAGCGGTCCCCAACGTCTAGGAGCTCACATTTTACCTGGAGAGACAGAGTGCTGCATAAACTGCTGTCTTGGACAAGCCTGGTGGCTCACAGCGGTAATCCCAACACTTTGGGAAGCCGAGGCGGGAGAATTGCTTGAGCTCAGGAGTTTGATACCAGCCTGGGCAACATAGCGAGACCTTGTGTCTATTTAAGGAAACAAAAAACAACAACAAGAAAACCCCAGATGTCTTGTGGTTTGAAGAATTTCTAGAGCCTTATCCAAAGCCTGGCAGAGAGTTCGCTGATTTTTCTTAAATAATAGAATGAATAAATTAATTCAGCAGCCAATACACCAAAATGCATAGTAGAATTTACCAGAGGCTCTGGGAATTCAGAGGAGGGAAATGGGCCATTTAAAACTCAGAAGAGAGCCCTTGTAGAGAACTTCCGCAGGACTTGAATACGACCCTGAAGAATGGGTTTAATTTAGACTAGAGAAGGAGAAAGGAAAGAGTTTTCGGGCAGCAGAACTGACTCCGGAGTTGGTGAGAATCCGGGGAGGGGAGCCACAGAACTCACGACAGAATCAGCGAGAATCCGGGGAGGGGGAGCCAACCTTCCTGACCTGGGAAAACTGGCTACCTGAGAAAACAGAAAGTCACTCAGTGACTGCGAGCCCGCTTCTAAGCAGCCTCTCATCACACACATGCTCAAAGCAGCTGCTACAGTAGTCATGCTCCTCGCCAGCGTGGGTCATGTCAATCCTAAGAACCTCTTCACTCATGCCTCCTCTGCACCCTCTGATCACTAGGGCACGGCTTTCCCCAGGGGTTGAACTTCTTCTAATTTCATGAACACAGATGCAACACTTCCAAGGAAAAGGGGCATTATAAAATGCATCCAGAAAATCAACTGATGCAATGTACTCACCAGTTAAAATGCCATTTCCTGGCTATTCCACATGTTTCCGTTGACTCACTGAATTTTCCAAATCTTACTAGATACATAACATCAGTCTTGGGACCCTGACTGTAATATCCTTCCTCTTCCCCTTCTCTGGACAAATTAATTAATAGCTTGGTAGTTATCATTTAATTGGGGCCTATACATTGATAAATTTACTAAGTAATTGTTACTAGTTCCACTGGACATTGTACTGGGAGCACCCAAACTTTGATTTAACAACACTTTTTTTTTTTTTTTTGAGATGGAGTCTCACTCTGTCGCCCAGGCTGGAGTGCAGTGGCATCATCTTGGCCTGCTGAAGCCTCCACCTCCAGGTTCAAGCGATTTTCCTGCCTCAGAACTAGTCTTGAACTCCTAACCTCAAGGGATCCAACCACCTCAGCCTCCCAAAGTGTTGGGATTACAGACCTAATTTAACAACACTGTTTAAAATTCTTCCTACCATAAAAATAGACGCCAATTTTTAAAAATGTTTTTCAACGAAGTCTTCAGAAAGTCCTTCTCCTTGAGAAAAGCTTTTCAGATGTTTCATATCAGGGAAAGTGCGCAGGTTTTCTGAAGCAAATGTGATTTATCTGCTCTTAGAGATCCTGTGTTTTAGACCTCTGAAAGAGGAAAGGGAGGCGCAGCCTCCCAGCTGCCTGGAAGGTAACTTGGTGCTAAAGGATTCTGTTTTAGGAGGAACTGTGCTTTAATTTTATATCTGTGTGGCTCTATGATTAATATCTGATTTTATCTCCTCCACCAGACTGTTAAGCAACATGACAGTGAAATCACGTATCTTTTGCTACACGCATTTTCCAGAGTGCCTGGCAGTGTCCGGTGAAGGTAGTTGGTGAATAAATCTTTGCTGAATAGATCAGACAATCAGTGATCAGCTTTCAAGTTACTTTGAAAAACACACTCAGGTGAAATAAAGCAGCTAGCCAGGCGGCAGGCAACGAGTTAACTGTTGACTATGAAAGGGAAAAGAAGGGGCCGGGACACATTTTTTTTTTCCAGTCCTTTCTGTCTCCTGGTTACTGAATAATCCTAGTTTTGTTTTGGCTGGTGGTCTGGGTGCCTTGTGACTGTTTCGATAGAGAATAAGAGTTAAAATGAATGTTTCTGCAGCCCGAGGGTTCCAGCACTGCTTCCTTGGTAACCTCATACAAGTTACTTGACTTCTTACTGTTTTCACTTTCTTGGAAGCAAACAGAACTCTGAAGGGTTGCTGGGAAGGAGTTCATGCATGTTACCTGACACATAATCCGTGACTGCCAACAGGAACGCCTATTTCTCCCTTCACAGAGCTGCTTTCAGGGGCACAGAACACTCCCGCACTCATCAACGCCCATTTAACCCTCCGAGGGCTACTGTAATCAACGTGCAGAGTGGGAAAA
The DNA here is from genome assembly GCF_048565385.1 of Saimiri boliviensis. NCBI lineage: Eukaryota > Metazoa > Chordata > Mammalia > Primates > Cebidae > Saimiri > Saimiri boliviensis. The sequence goes on from NC_133462.1 coordinate 91,286,863, forward strand.
TGACCTGCCTCGGGCCACACGGGTTTCAGTCCAGTGTTCTCCCCCCATACCCCAGCCATGTTTGTGCAAACCACAGGCCCAGCTGTCTTTACGCCTACATAACAGATGCGCAGAGCGCAGCATTCCTAAGGCAAATAGTAAAAAGCATGCCTTTGTCCCCAGCCACTCAACTTCCCTCCCAATGTTTACTCTTTTTCATGTGAATCTTCTTTTTTTTGTATCTTTCGAAGAGATGGTATCTCACCACTTCATGGGATTATTTAAATGTAGCAGTTTGCCTGTAGCAAGCCACATTCTCCTGTAAATAATCAGATGTGGGCCAGGTGTGGTGGCTCATGCCTGTAATCCCAGCACTTTGGGAGGCCAAGGTGGGTGGATCACCTGAGGTCAGGAGTTCAAAACCAGCCTGGCCAACATGGTGAAAACCCATCTCTACCAAAAATTAGCTAAATAACCTATACCCATAGTTTTCTACTATGTCAAGTGTTTTACTGATTTCTTTCAAGATGGACTTTGTGGTCCTAGAGGGCTCACCCGTGGAGCTACGTGAAACTGGCAATATGATCCTTTATCCATATTTTTTTTCAGATTCCCATCCATCATGACTGCCATCCGACTACGAGAATTTGTTGAGCGTCGCCGAGCGATCCCACCAAGGTATTATTCTTCCAGATGCACAGCCTCGAGGCTGTGGCCAGGCAGCCAGGGCCTTGGGGAGTTAGAACCGCACATCCTGCTGCTCAGTGGTTGAGGGGCCACAGCTAGGGAGGTCTAGGGAAGCTCTTTGGGCGTTCCCTGTTGAGCTTGTCAGTGCAAACCTACTGGCAAAAGTCAGAGGAAGCTGAGGGGCCAAAAAAAGAGGCTGACAAATCCAGCTTCTTACAAAGAAATATTGAACAGGGACTTAGGACCAGAAGCTACGCATGTGTCTCAGGTGGCAGTGAGATGAGATGGTGGATGTCTGCGCCATTACGCCCGAGAGCCAGGGCTTAGATACCCTAGGTAAAGGGTGATACAGAAGCAATGTGTGGGACAATCAAAGTACTATAACACCAATGCTGTTTGGCTGAAGTGCCATAGAGAAACTGGAAATCTTAGAGGCCTGTGGTGATACAGTTTGGCTGTGTTTCCACCTAAATCTCATCTTGAATTGTAGCTCCCATAATCCCCACGTGTCATGGGAGGGATCTGGTGGGAGGAAACTGAATTATGGGGGGGAGGTTTTCCCATGCTGTTCTCGTGGCAGTGAATAAGTCTCACGAGATCTGATGGTTTCATAAGTGGGAGTTCCCCTGAACAAGCTCTCTTGCCTGCCGCCATGTAAAACACGCCTTTGCTCCTCCTTTGCCTACTGCTGTGAGTGTGAGGTCTCCCCAGCCATGTGGAACTGTGAGTCCATTAAACCTCCTTTTCTTTATAAATTACTCGGCGTCGAGTACTTCTTTATAGCAGTATGAAAATGGGCTAATACAAGGGATTAATCAGAAGCCAACATGGTAATTAACATCCAACATAGGCTTGCTTTCACCTCTACATTGGATTTAGGGAAAGTTGTAAGAAAAAGAAAGCTCATATTCATTGCAGAATCCAAGCAAACAGGCAACTCCAAATTCCTAAAAGAGCAGGATATTGGATTTTGCTTGGGAAGGGCTTTAGCAAGAAGTCTGAGGGACCCAACCCCACATTTTGAATTGGACCGTTTACTCTGCTTGGGGCGAAACAAATTGCTCCTGTACTTCTACGCAATGGGAGCTGACAGCACAGATGGAAATGAAGGAGCAGTTTCACTCTTTCTTCAAGGTCATCTATGGCACAAGAATAACAAGCCTTAGATATGTTTTGTTATGCTAAATGTGATATCAGATGACAATCTGTCAGTCCTAATTCCGCTCTCCCTTCACCACCTGCTGTGGAGTCTGCAGAAGCAGAGAAGCTAAAAACTCATGACAGCAACTTCGCATTGTGATTTTGGGGTCCACCCCTTGTAGCCCCATTGGCTTCGTGGCTTTGAGCAAGCCTCATTTTTACTTATTTATTAGAGACAAGGTCTCACTCTGTTGCCCAGGCTGGAGTGAAGTGATGGGATCGTAGCTTGGTCCAACCTCAGACTCCTGGATTTCACTGATCTTCCTGCTGCCTTAGGCTCCTGAGGCGCTGGGACTACAAGCTGCCTGCTCATTTTTAAATTTGTTGTCGAGACCAGGTCTTGCTATGTTGCCCAGTCTGTTGGAACTCCTGGCCTCAAGCAGTCTAAGAAGCAGCCCCTCCAGCCCGGCCTCTCCCTTCCCCTTCGTATGTCACTTGTGCCGCCCTCTCTCAAGTCCGCCCTGCAGAAGTACTGTCCCCCGGTCTCCACGTGCTGGCTCACACCGGCACTCCCCAAAATCCTCGGCCTTCAGCCTCTCGACAGGGCTGAGTCTCCCTCCTGGGCTTACAGGCGCGGTGCTTTGCTCACTCTGCTGCTTCACGTTTCGTCTTTACAGACTTAGTTGTTGTTTTTTAAAAAATGAAATTTTGTAAACATCAAAAGTAGAAAAAAAAACAGTATAATGAGTCCCCACTACCAAGTCCCTTATTTCTTTTATTATTATTATTATGTATTTTTCCAGACAGAGCCCTCCATTTACTGGCATTGTCGCCCAGGCTAGAACGCAATGGCACAATCTTGGCTCACTGCAACCTCCGCCTCCAGAGTTCAAGTGATTCTCCTGGCTCAGCCTCTCCAGTAGCTAGGATTAAGGCATGTGCCACCCCGTCCAGCTAATTTTTTGTATTTTTAATAGAGACGGGGTTTCACCATGTTGGCCAGGTTGGTCTCGAACTCCTTACTCCAAGTGATCCACCCACCTCAGCTTCCCAAGGTGCTGTGATTACAGGTGTGAGCCACCATGCCCAGCCCAGTTCCCACATTTCAACTGTTATCAACATTCGCCCCACTGGTTTTATTTATTTAATTTATTTTTTATTGTTTTTCTTTTCTTTTCTTTTAATTTTATTTTATTCCAGAAATATGCTTGACCACCCACTGGTTTTATATATCCACCTATTTTTTCCCCTAATATTTTGAACCCGATACCTAATATGTTCAATATTTCCTTATGAATCCTGAACATAAATGACATTTTATTACAGATGCAGGAAGTTGTGGTGGGAGGAGGGAGCTTGGCAAGGACCATAAACTTGCATTTAAAAAACTGTTATCAAGAAATTCCATGGGTTTTAGGGGCTCAGTGCCAGGAGCTGGGGACGAAGACCAAATATGTTTTGTCTTCTCCACAGCTGACGTTCTCCTGGAATGAACTAACGGTAAGAATGGCTTTCTTCTCACTTTCTGCTCTAGTATATTCATTGCTCACCAAGGAAGAGATCTGCAAGGCTATTACCCCGGGCAGCTGGCAAGACTCCATTTTGACGATAGTGCAAAGAAAGCTCCCAGGTGAGACACCCTCCTCAATCTCGATTTCCAAAAATGTCGCTCAAGTTACAATGATAAAAAGAGGTGGGTGGAAGATACCTAACTCCTCATAATATTGACAATAGCAAAAATAAGTATTATTTAATGGATAGAAGAAGTTTGAAAGGAAATATACCAAACTGTTCATGTTTTTTTTTTTAATGAGTGGTGAGATTATTCTTATTTTATATTTAATTTTTAATTTTTTTGAGACAAGGTCTCACGCTGTCACCAGGCTGGAGTGCAGTGGCACCATCTTGGCTCGCTGCAACCTCCGTCTCCCAGCTGGAGCAATTCTCCTGCCTCAGCCTCGCAAGTAGCTGGGACTACAGGCGCACGCCATCACACCCAGCTATTATTTTTGTATTTTTAGTAGAGACGGGGTTTCTCAAACTCCTGGCCTCAAGTGATCTGCCCACCTGGGCCTCCCAAAGTGCTGGGATTACAGGCGTGAGCCACCCCACTCAGCTTATGCTTTATTTTTAAATATTTCTCTCTATTTTCTAGAGTTTCTCTAATGAGTATATATTACTTCTACAAGCAGCAATAAATACAGTATTTTATTAACTCATCAAAGACACTTAAGAAACACCATGAGCGTTTTAACTTAGTCAAGTAACTTAAATTTTAGGAACTCAGTGCCAGGAACGCCTGCCCCAGACCATTAATGTTTGATTGACAGTGGGAGACATTCTTTTGTAGGAAAAGGAGGACGCTCACCCATCATTTAAGGCAAGCGTCCCCAAACTACGGCCCGCGGGCCGCATGCGGCCCCCCGAGGCCATTTATCTGGCCCCCCGCCGCACTTCAGGAAGGGGCACCTCTTTCACTGGTGGTCAGTGAGAGGAGCACAGTATGTGGCAGCCCTCCAACGGTCTGAGAGACAGCGAACTGACCCCTGTGTAAAAAGTTTGGGGACGCCTGATTTAAGGCATCTACTTTACGAGTTCAGACACCTGTTAAGCATAAAATCAGAACAAGTAGAGATGGGTGGGTATTCTCGATGATTCTCGAGGCCCATCCATACAGAGCACCCATCCAATCATCCAGCATCTCTCCCCATTCAGTATCCCACAAGCATGGCTGGATTCTTGCTCTTGCCTTTTCTGAACGTCAGGCAGATCCACTCCATTTCTGCTAACACACTCTTTCTTAAAGATGTCACATCACAGTGAAGGTGACCGAATCAGGCAAACGCAACTGATTGTTAAGCAGTCTTAGTTAGTCACCTCTTTAAGTGTGATTAGTTCACAGCTATATACTCACATAAGGCTACTCACCCCAATTAGATTTAGATGTTCCTAAATCTCAGCCAACACTTAATATTTTTCACATCAACAGCAACTCATCTCATCTATTTTATAGTTTAAAAACATAAAGGTTTATGAGAACATTCAGAAAACATTCACAATAAAAAATGAAATGATTGAAAATTATCCACAATATCATCTCCCAGAGATAATCATGCAGAATCATTCAAAATATGATGGGATGGGTGTTTCAAAACCTTTTTATTTTTGGTAACAGCTGCATTGAGATGAGTCACATACCGTAGAATTCATCCATTTAATTCAATTGAAATGAATTTAATTTAATTCAATTCAGTGCATAATTCAATTGAAACCTAGGTTTAAACTTAATAATGTATTGTGGACTTTTTTTCCATTTCAAAAATTATAATCCTACAACATCCTTTTTTTTTTTTTTTTTTTTAAGACAGACTCTCACTTTGTCACCCAGGCTGAAGTACCATGGCGTGATGTCAGCTCCCTGCAACCACCACCTCCTGCCTCAGCCTCCCAAGTAGCTGGGATTACAGGAGTCCACCACCATGCCCAGCTAACTTTTGTAGTTTTAGTAGAGACAGGTTTCACTATGTTGGCCAGGCTGGTTTTGAACCCCTGACCTCAGGTGATCTGCCAGTCTCGGGCATGAGCCACCGTGCCCGGCTGTACAGCACCACTTTTGACGGTGGCATGGCATTCCCACATATTTCTGTGTCACTGTCTAAATAATTTCCTATTTTTTTACATGAAAGTTGTCCCCATTCTTTTATTATCATAAAAACACTTTGACAAGCATTCTTAGAGCTAAGTCTTTGTTGACATCTAATTGCCAGGACAAAATATGTGCACATTGTCAAGGTTTTAATATATATCACCAGAGTTGTGCCAGTGAAAGTATACTGCCACAAGCGATATTTTGCCATTACATTTTGGTGGTTGTTTGTTTTTCTTTCCCAAGGGATATCTATTTGAGTAGGGGTCCAGGAAGGTTATAACTGATTTCAGGTTCACCAAACCCCAAGAGGCACACAGTGGTTAGTCTAACCCCAACCAGATAACCAGATGTACTGGATTCTTTTTTTTTTTTTTTTTTTTGTCTTTGAGACAGAGTCTTGCTCTGTCACCCAGGCTTGATCTCAGCTCACTGTAACCCCTGTCTCCTGGGCTCAAGAGATCCTCCCGCCTAAGCCCCTCTAGTAGCTAGGACCACAAGTGCATGCCACACACCCAGCTAATTTTTGTATTATTTTGTAGAGACAGGGTTTTGCCATGTTGCCCAGGCTGGCCTCGAACTCCTGAGTTCAAGCAATCTGCCCCTCTCAGCCTCGAAAAATGCTGGGATTACAGATGTGAGCCACCACCCCAGCCCTGCATTGGTTCCTTAAAGCAACCAAACATCCGCAGAACAGTTACATAGGGAAAGGGCACCGGGACCTCAAGTGTGGGAAGTGGCTGCACATGGGTAGGTCTAGCGGACGGTGTGATGCACATCACCTCCTAGGACCCGTGATTAGAGAGGAGGAGGGAGGCTAAAGCGAAGAACAGGGAGCAGAAGTCCCTGAACTATCTACAGAAGCTTTGCCAGGGCTGGTCTTAGAGCTGTGGGAGTCTTGTCAATACCCTCTTGTTAGCCCCATGGCCACTCCAGAGAATGGATTTCAGCTGACGAGAAAATGGATTGCTTTTTTCTACCGGGTTTTCAGCAAACTGTTTCTGTTTCCATTTAGACCGCTCATAGACTTGACAATTCCACCCAAGAGAAAATATCACTATCAGCCTCAATTAGACCAACAGACACTCATTCGCTATATTTGTTTTCGAAGACATTCAAAGCCTGCCGAACCGTGGTATAAAGAAACCACTTACCAAAGAGACTATTCTCTGCCGTTTTACGAGATTGGTAAGTCAGGGCGACTGCTCTTAACTCTCTGAGATTAACCTTGCCTGGGCCACAGATCAGCCTCTCGCGTGGGCTTGCTGTCTCAGGGAGCCTGTTTGGGACCAGTCAAGTTGGGGGCATGGATATGTGAGTGTGTTTCTGGGTGTAGGAAGAAAGGCCTCCCAGGGTTCCTGCCTACATAGCTCCCTGCAGAGGAGATTTCAGGGATGGAAATGCATATATCCTTATTAAGACACAGCCTCAAGTCTGACCACTGTGGTTTGTTTTTTTTTTTTAGAGACAGGGTTTCACTATATTGCCCAGGCTGGTCTTGAACTCCTGGCCTCAAGTGATCCTCCCACCTCAGCCTCTCAAAGTGCTGGGATTATAGGTGTGAGCCACCACACCTGGTTGACCCCTCTTCACTGACCCCTTGTCACATGACGAAATCATTATTGTGCCTAAACATACTGTTAGGGAACTTTTCTTATTCCTGATTTCAAACTTTATGACAATGATTTGACATTTGGAGGCATGTTTCAGAAATTCTAAGTTCCCCTTGTAATTGATGCCGCAGCATGTAAGAAAGTACTGAAAGGGACTGAGTCTCCCTGACGTATAGGACCTTGAGGGAGGACATGCAGACAGCAATTTAAACATTGCTTGTGTTCCTGCTGTCATTAGTGCTCTGAATTTTAGTTCTCGGGATGAATTACTTCATTGACAGATTTTTTTTTTTTTTTAAAAGACCGAGTGTCACTCTGTCGCCCAGGCTGGAGTGCAGTAGCGCCATCTGGGCTCACTGCAACCTCCACCTTCTGGGTTCAAGCAATTCTCCTGCCTTAGCCTCCCGAGTAGCTGGGACTATAAGCACACACCACCACACCAGGCTAATTTTTGTATTTTTAGTAGAGACGGGGGTCTTACCATGTTGGCCAGGCTGGTCTTGAACTCCTGACCTGAAGTGATCTGCCCACCTTGGCTTCCCAAAGAACTGGGATTCAGGTGTGAACCACTGCGCCCAGCCGACAGACTTTTTAAATGAATAAACCTCAATACTTTGGAGGCTGTTACACAGTGGTAAGCACATATTTAGTCCTCAAAGTCGCTCCTTGAGGTAAAGTGCTACTATTTCCCCAATTTTACAGTAGGAAAAGCCAAGTCAGAAACAGTTTATTCACTCGCCCCAAGTCACACAGCTAGGAGGTAGAAGAAGCAGAATTCAGACCCAGGTCATTTCACCCCAAGCTCTGCTTGACTCTGAAGCTACACAGCCTCTGTCACAGCAGAGTGTCACCTGTACTATTTATTTAATAGTTTTCTTTAAAGGGGGTCACTTTCTTTTACTTAAAATATGGAATGCCAGAGGAGATGGCCTGGGCTGGGCCCCAGGAAGAGCAAACACAGCAATTGGGAAGAGCAGGAACGGGGGGAGAGGTGGATCTTGGAGCGGTTGAGCCAGGGATAGGGGTGGCAGTAGATGGAGCCGCGATGGAGCCAGAGGATGGAGCAGGGCTTTGGGATGAGAGGCTTCAAGCAGGGCAAAGCCGGGTTCTGGAGGCTCAGAGAAGATTGGAGCCTGACGGTGGGACCTGCGGGACTGGGGAGGAGGCTGGAGCTGAGGTCAAGGTCACTGGGGAAGCAGGTGCTGGGAGGGAGTGCAGAGTGGTGGGGTTGCAGCCCCAGGGGCCCTTGGGAGGTCTGTGGTGATGGAAGCCGGGGATTAGCGGGACATGGGTTAGGGCTGGAGGAAGGATGAGGCTTAGAGACATAGAAGCTGCTGGGAGTTGAGGAGGGACCAAAAAGGGCAGGTGGTCAGAAAACATCAGGGGGGTTCCCGTCCCACAGGACTGGCTGACCTTTGTCCCTTCAAGACCAACTGGGAGTCTGAAATCTGTTTCCTTTGCGTGAGGAAATCCAGGTGGGGCTCGGGTTCCAAAGTGACCCTCAATAGGACCTTCTTTGCAACTCCTCTGCTATGAGGGTTCTCATAGACAGACAGACAGACAGACGCAAACGGTGTTCTCCCTTGCTTAGTTTAGAAGACGGTTCCTAATTCTTTCCAAACGTATGGAGCTAAATAAATGTTAGCAGAGCAATGAAATCTTTACCATCTACTATGTATTGTGCCAGTTCATACAAAGTCTGTCCAGTCAATGATTTGGGTCCTTCAGGAACTCACAATCCAGTTGGGAAGATGAGGCTTGAGGACGAAATACCAAGCAGAGGGGCAGGAGTTGAAAGAGGAGGCCGGGTGCGGTGGCTCATGCCTGTAATCCCAGCTCTTTGAACCCAGGAGGCAGAGGTTGCAGTGAGTTGAGATAGTGTCACTGCACTCCAGCCTGGGTGACAGAGCAGGACTCTTGTCTCAAAAAGCAAAAGTCACACATTGTCACTTCTGATGTATCCTATTAGTCAGATACAGCCAGCTCTAAAGCGGTGTGCAGAGGATTACACAAGGAATGAATACCAGGGGACAAGCGTCCTTGGGGTCCATGCTGGAAGCTCGTGGTCCCAGTATGATTTCGTTGTCTATTGTGCACCTATTATAAACCAGACACTGCTGTCTGCTGAGTACGGTGACCAGGGCAGACAAGATACCTGCCTCCACAAAGCTGACATCCTGGTGGGTGATATAGAGCATAGCCAAGTGCATTTTTTTTTTTTTTTTACATCATAGATTGTGGTAGTGCTATATGGGAATAAGCAGGGAGAGGAGGAGAGCTAAAGGAAGTTTCTTTAAATAGGGCAGTCAGGGAAAATGTCTATGCAATTTTAGCTGAGCCCTGAAAAATAAGAATGAGTCATATAAAGAGCATTTCAGGCAAAAGTAACAGTAAGTGTAAAAGCCTGGAAGCTGGGAAGGGCTTGGCGTATTTGAGGAACAGAAAGGAGACCAGTGTTGTTTGGTGGGTAACGAGTGACAGTGAGCGTGATCAAGCAACTGGATTTTATTCTAAGAGCAATGGTAAGACATTGAAGGATTTTTAACAGAAGAATGACATCCTGTATTTTATTTATTTATCCATTTTTATTTTTGAGATGGAGTCTCGTCGTGTCGCCGGGCTGGAGTGCAGTGGCGTGAACTCGGCTCACTGCACCCTCCACTTCCCAGGTTCGAGGGATTCTTCTCCCTCAGCCTCCTGAGTAGCTGGGACTATGGGCGCATGCCACCATGCCAGGCTAATTTTTTTGTATTTTTAGTAAAGATGGGGTTTCACGGTGTTAGCCAGGATGGTCTAACCTGACCTCGTGATGCGCCTGCCTCAGCCTCCCAAAGTGCCGGGATCACAGGCGTGAGCCACCACGCCCAGAGACTTACTATATTTTCAAGGCATTATTTGTATTACTCTGGCTGCTGTGAGGACACTGTTTAGAAGGGAAAATGGAGGGGAAAGTTTCTCAGGCAGACCACTGAGAAACTGTTTAGTAGGTTAGACCAGAGATGATGGTGGCTGGGAACAGCAGGGAACACAAGGAAAAATAAATGGATTCCAGAGATATTTTTGGGGTGGCATCAGTTGGAATTGGTGATATATTTGATGCCACAAACATTTTCACTCATCCATACTTACTCCTTCAGTAAATAATTTGAGAGCCTATTCAAGTCCCAGTCAATGTGCCAGGTTTTAGGAATACCACGTGAAGCAAGAATAGACACAAGATTTCTATACCCTATAACCATGAATGGGTGTGGTGGCTCACACCTGTAATCCCAGCACTTTGGGAGGCCAAGGTGGGAGGATTGCTTGAGGACAGGAGTTTGAGACCAGCTTGGGTGACACAGTGAGAACCCATTTCTACAAAAGAAATTTAAAAATTAACTGGACATGGCAGTGCCTGTGGTCCCAGCTACTCAAGAGGCTGAGTCAGGAGGACTGCTTGAGCCCAGGAGTTTGGGGCTTCAATGAGCTGTGACTGTACTGCTGTACTCCAGCCTGGGCAACATACAAGACCCCAACTCTAAAAAATAAATAACCCTAAAAGTCTACTTGCCTTAAATGCTATGAAGCAGAGTCTTTATGGTGGTAAAGAGCCTATAATAAGTCAGAGAAAGTTTCCCTTAGGAAATGATGAGCTGAGAGCTGAAGGATAAGCTAAAAGTTAATTGCGCAAACCGGTACACAGAAAGTACAGCATATGCAAAGGCCCTGTGGCAGGAAGGAGCACGACACATTTGAGGAACTAAAAAAAATAAGAGTGTGCTGGAGCACAGAAATCAGGAGGGATCTTGGAGCAGGATGCGGCTGAAGAGATGGCAAGACCAGAGTAAGAAAGACTTTACAGGCCATATTCAGGTTTTGGCCTCTAGTCTGAGACTAATGGGAAACTGTTGAAAAGTTTTAAGGAGGGCAGGAGTAATGATCGCAACTTCATTTTGTGAGGGATGAAAGACTACAAACAGGGTTCAGCGTATACTGATTGGGGGACGGGTGCACCGGAATCTCACAAACCACCACTAAAGAACTTACCACGTAACCAAACACCATCTGGTCCACCCAAAACTTACAGCAATCAAAAAAATTTTAAAAATCATTTTGAAAATGTTACTCTAACTGTGGAGAAGAAAAGGAGGAGCAGGATGGGAGCAGCATGGGGCAAAGATTGGACGTGGAGAGTCAGGAGACAATCGCAGTGGTTAGGTTAAAGATTTTTTCTCTTTTTGGGACAGGGTCTTACTCCCATTGGCCAGGCTGGAGAGCAGCGGTGCAAGTTCGGCTCACCGCAGCCTTGACAGCCCAGGCTTGAGTGATCCTCCCACCTCAGCCCCCTAGTCTCTGAGACTACAGGCACGTGCCACCACACCCAGCTAATTTTTGTATTTTTTTGTAGAGACAGGGTCTCACTATGTTGCCCAGGCTGGTCTTGAACTTCTGGACTCAAGCAAACCGTCCGCCTCAGCCTCCCAAAGTACTGGGATTATAGGTGTGAGCCACTGCACCCAGCCAGGTTAAAGATTAATTTTGGCTACATTCCTTGGAGTTTTAAAAATCTGGACACCCGGGCTATACCTAATACCAGTTAAATCAGGGTATCTGGATGCAAGGTGGCAAGCTGGCGGTCTCAGGCATCAGCAGTTTTTAAAACTCTCCAGATAATTCCACAGTGCAGCCCAGTTTGAGAACCAATGATTCAGGCAACAGATGACGGGTGTCAGCAGTAGATTTAGATACATTTGAGAGATGCTTACGTGGCAATAATTGTAGAAACAACAACAGGTAGGCGAAGGGCTGCTCTGCAAGAGGCTTGACAAGGATTCCTTGGGGAAGAGTTTTTCACAGAATAAGAGAAAGAAAATTAAATTGTTTATCAAAGTACAGGCTGTTATCCTAACCATTTGGCCAGTGTTTGATCCGATTCGCAGGGCAGAAGACATGTCTGCATGAGCAAGGATGTGCATTTCATGTTCAGTTCTCTAAGGTGTCTGATTAAATATAGACCATGATAGATCATGGCTATTGCTTAAGAAATTCTTCCTTAGTTAAAATTATTTCTCGGCACAGATAGTTTCACTGATTTCCTTAGGAAGCATTTGTTGGGCACTGACTGTGCAAGACACAGTGCGGGATACGGAGACGGCTCTGTTCCCAGAGAATGCATAGCCTGGGAGGCCGGGATGGAGCCTCCGAAGAACGTTACCCCTGTATTACTTACCCTGGTGCCAACTAATGCAAATAACTCATTTTTCCAAGACAAATTATGTGTCTTTACCAACGACACGGTCCTTAGGCTCGCTGACTCTCAATATTCTCATCTGCAAAAAGGATAAATATAGAATCTACCTAATAGAACTGAAATATCCATATAAAGAATGTCAGCTGCTGGGTGCGGTGGCTCACGCCTGTAATCCCAGCAGTTTGGGAGGCCGAGGCAGGTGGATCACAAGCTCGGGAGATCCAGACCATCCAGGACAACATGGTTAAACCTGTATCTACTAAAAATACAAAAATTAGCTGGGTGTGGTGGCACACGTCTGTAATCCCAGCTACTCGGGAGGCTGAGGCAGAAGAATCACTTGAACTTGGGAGGTACAGATTGTAGTGAGCTGAGATCACACCACTGCACTCCAGCCTCGTGACAGAGTGAGACTCTGCCTCAAAAAAAAAAAATAAATAAATAAAAGCTGCCCTGTCAGATTGGAAAAAAACAAAAAAGAATTTAAGCATAAGCATTATGCCTGTATGTAATATTACGTACTATACCTTCAAAAATCTTAGTTTCTGTTAGTATTATTGATCAAGAATAAATATATGCCATAATAAATATCTGTAAAAGACTAATGCAATTAAGTTCTAAAATCAGTGCACAAGGTAAAAATCACACATGATCAAAGTTATCCTTGAAAAATCTCTTAGACTGGCCAGGTACAGTGGCTCACACCTGTAATTCTAGCACTTTGGGAGGCTGAGGTGGGTTGATCACTTGAGGTCAGAGGTTTGAGACCAGCCTGGCCAACATGGTGAAACCCCATCTCTACCGAAACACACACACACACACACACACACACACACACACACACAAATTAGCCAGGCATGGTGGTTCAAACACACACACAAATTAGCCAGGCATGGTGGTTCACACACACACACAAATTAGCCAGGCATGATGGTTCATGGCTAAAGTTCCAGGTACTCTGGAGGCTAAGGCAGGAGAATTGTTTGAACCCCAGGAGGAGGAGGTTGCAGTGAGCACTTCTGCACTCCAGCCTGGGCAACAGAGTGAAGGAAACTCCATCTCAAAAAACGAACAGACAAACAAAATTTCTTGATTGTTAAAGAGTGATTATACTAAATCATCGACGTATTTGGAATACCCGGAATTCTCAGCAAGGTGATTAAAGTTTCTCTGTGGTTATCAACTAATTCTTCATATTATTTTTCAACAATGACTTCCAAAGTCGTCACCACCACAAATCCACACAAACAGTAATTGCATTTTGTCAGATGGTAAGGAAATCCAAAAAACCGTTTCACACTTTCCTTCCACAGCATCCCCGATCTGTGTAGCACATTTCAGGGTTGATAACAACTACTGTTCTCACATTTACTGTTGAGTTCACCCGGTTAAATGTGTATGATTCAACCCCATTGTACATCCTACAAGGATCACGAAGAGTTGCTGAGTGGAATTCCTCACATTTATAAACTACTTTATTATATTTCCAGAACACAGCATACTTAGAGACGAGATGGACCCTCAGAAGAAAGTTACCCTTGTATTACTTACCTGGTGCCAAATAATTCAAATAACTCATTTTTCCAAGATAAAATATATGTCTTTACCAACAGCATGGTCCTTAGGCTCTCTGACTTTCAATATTCTCAAGTGCAAAAAGGATAAACATAATTGGCCGGGTGCGGTGCTCACGCCTGTAATCCCAGCGCTCTGGGAGGCTGAGGCGTTGCTATTGGACTCCATAGTAAACCTTGGAAAGTCATGTCATTGCTAACTACAGACAGAATCACGCTTGATTCAATCTAAAAAAATCCTCAAAGATTTCATTTCTGGTTATGCTCCTTGGGTTAGTGAAATGTTTTCCATTCTTAATATCCAGAAATGTGGATTTCTTGAGATACTCTTGAAGCACTAAGGAAGGTAGACTAGAACAGTGAAAGATTGATGATTTCGGAGTCTGTTCTGTGTTAAATGTGGACTGTACCTCTTATAAGCTATGTATACTTAGGCAAATTAATCTTTTTGAGATGGCAATATCAATGTACCACTGAGAATTACTCTGTTACATTGTAACAAAAATGTATTATTAGGACCCTCCTAGCACTTTAGGAGGCCAAGGTGGGCAGATCACTTGAGGTCAGGAGTTCCAGACTAGCCTGGCCAAGATGGCAAAACCCCATCTCTACTAAAAGCACAAAAATTAGCAAGGGGTGGTGGTGGTGGGCACCTGTAATCCCAGCTACTTGGATGAGGCAGGAGAATCTCTTGAACCCGGAAGGCAGAGGTTGCAGTGAGCCGAGATGGCTCCACTGCACTCCAGCCTGGGCGACAGAGTAAGACTCTGTCTCAAAAAAAAAAAAAAAAAAAAAAAAGTTTTCTTACAATGCTATTGAAACACTAGTCTTTGGTTCCTTGAGCAATAACTGTATTAAAATTGTCTTTGAATCCTTATCTTTAGATGAGCAAAACTGTTAATGATTATAGATTAGAGGTTATAAAATACGAAGGAGCACCAATAGGTATGAATTTAGGGATGGCAGGATGGTGGGTGGATAAGACGTGAACTCTCAAGTAAGATCAGTAGATTTTGAGTTCTGCCTCTGCCATTTCCTGGCTGTGTGGCCTTGGGCAATGTCCTTGTCACTCTGCTGCTTCTGATAGCAAAGGGGATGGTGAAATGGACTCCCGGTTGAAGGTTTAAAGTGTGTTCTTTGGCTGTTGTCTGGAGGTTGGATGACGGCAGGAGTCTAAGCAAGGTGAAAGGATATCAGTGTTTCTGGTGAGTCCAGGTGGCTTGGGCAGGGTCGTGGCAGTGGGAGTGGGAGAGATAGAGAGTGATAATTAATTGGATTTGGTTGGTGAGACAGTGGTCAAGGGTGACTCCTAGGTTTCTGGTTTGTGTTATTGTAAGAAGAATGGATGAACTTCATTGATTTCTTTTCCTTATTATTTTTTGAGATGAAGTTTCGCTCTTGTTACCCAGGCTGAAGTGCAATGGCGCGACCCTGGCTCACTGCAACCTCTGCCTCCCGGGTTCAAGCAATTCTCCTGCCTCAACCTCCCGAGTAGCTGGGATTACAGGAGCCTGCCACCATGCCTGGCTAATTCTGTACTTTTAATAGAGATGGGGTTTCACCATGTTGGCCAAGCTGGTCTTGAACTCCTGACCTCAAATGATCCACCTGCCTCGGCCTCCCAAAGTGCTGGAATTAGCCTGAGCCACCATGTCAGGCCTATTTTCTATTTATTGTGATATCTATTGTACCTGCCAAAAACATTTTCTATATATTCAGTTTAAAGAGTAATAATAAAAATACTTATTTATCCCTTAGGTCAGTTGTGAAAAATAATTGACTAGTATACTTAAAGCCTTTGGGTCCACCATCTTTCTCCCCAGATGTACCCCCTGTCCTGAATTTGTGTTCATCTTGCCTTTGCTATTGATTGTTTTTACTATATATATATATATATATATATATATATATATTCCTAAATAATATAGTGGTTGATTTTGTATGGTTTTGAACTTTGTTTATTCTGTTTGGGGTACACTGAACTTTTCAGTCCAAAGGTTTATAGTCAATACAATTTGAAAAAACAAAGAAACCTCCAAAAAGAGAAAAAAATAATTTAGGGAGGGCAACGAGGGCAGTGTGGTACAAAATGCTGCACTGATAAAATGTCAGACTAAAAAGGTTTGGGGGTACCAAACAGACTGAGATACCAAAATGCAAATGCATGTGATTCGTTTCATCTTATATTTCGGCATAATTCAATAATATGCCTCTTCATCAGAGACTGAACCAAAAAAGGAACCTTTTGACCGAGTCCTTTTCCAACATTTTAAATGCATTCGTCTTAAACCCTGTAAGTTTTGTTGTTGTGCACAATTGCTAAAAGGACAGTGTGTTGAAAATTAGTGAGTAGCCTTAAAATAAATCCTTAATTTGTTTTCAATTCCAGATTGGAACCAGAAATTAGCCACAGCTTCGCTGAATCCTCGACCGCTTAATTCACTGCCAGAGCTCAACTGCTGTGAAGAGAGACGCGGCTTTGAAAGAAATGCTTCTAAACTAAAGTAACCATGGCATTCGAACAAAATAACGTCTGGCATTCTTAGGTGACTCTTTTAGACTAAGTTAATGGGAGCAGAACCATTTTTAATGTAAGTGTATATACAGATGACTATAATCCTCACATATTTACATGCGGCAAATTCTTTTCAGATTAAGTTGGTCAGCTTAGAGCAGCGAATTGAGATTTAGCTTTAAGAGAACTTGATTTTTAGCCCCACTGGCAGTCTTCCTGCTGATGCTGGCAAACCGTATTTCACTTAGGCCAGTGGTTATACATAGGCTCAGGTAAGAAGATCATTGCTTCTGTGCAATCATTGCACCACTGCTGGGAAAAATACAAAGAACCTGGGAGTCACAGCCAATTAGGAAGAAGACTGGCTCTAGGGACCCTAAAGGGGCTGTGGATGGATAAACTCAAGTACAGCATGGAGCTATAGTGAGATGTGGGGCTGGCAAAAACGATTGACTGAAAGTTCGTCTGTAGGAGTTAACACCCCTATCTTGGCAAGAAGGAAGCCTGACAGCTAGGCATCAGCTCCTCAGGCAGAAATCTAAAGGGTCTTCTCTAAGGAGAGAAAAGGATCCCAAAGACAAGAACCTTACATTTTGCTTCTGGGGACCTCTGCCCTCCCCCAGTTCCCCAGCATACTAGTTGGCTCCCTCTTCACTCACCCCCAAATAACACCACTTAATTAATAAACTTCTCCCAAGAATGCAGAGTTCTGGCCAAGCATGGTGGCTCACTCCTATAATCCCAGCACTTTGGAAGACCGAGGCGGGCAGATCACGAGGTCAGGAGTTTGAGACCAGCCTGGCCAACGTGGTGAAACCGCATCTCTACTAAAAATACAAAAATTAGCCAGGCATAGTGGTATGTGCCTATAATCCCAGCTACCTGGGAGGCTGAGGCAGGAAATCACTGGAACCCATGAGGCAGAAGCTATAGTGAGCCAAGATCAGGCCACTGCAGTCCAGCCTGGGCAACTCTGTCTCAAAAAAAAAGAGGCCATACGGTGATTACAGCCCTTATTCCTGTTTTTATAACTGCCGTCTGCTACTATCCATTCTGTATTCCTTTTGACTTCAACACACAAGTCATCAGTCATGGTTCTTTAACTGGTGGAGTGGCCTAAACTTCCATTCCTGAAGGATCTGGTGGTTAGTAGTCCTGCCTGGATTGGGTTGTTGCAGTTTTACCCTAACCTTAATCACAAGGTGTGGTAATGCTGACGCATCCTAAGTGACCTGTATTCTAGACAGTCCTCCTTTGTGGAGTGGTGGAGTAGCAATCCAGTTTCCCCTCGGTAATGCAAATCAACTGCCCCAACCAGCAATGTAACTTTCTTCTTAGCTTATTGACTCAGAGACACAAGGAGCCTACGATGGCTGGGCAGCAGTCTTAAATCCAGTTCAACAAGATCACTGTGTCTCCTAGCAGGAGCATTCCTCCCTCCGGAACTGAGATCTCTAGGCCAGCAGAGCATAAAGTCCTGGGAACAGTAAGCAAACATTTTGCTAATGGGTTACTAAGGGTAATAGTCACACTACTCCCATGTCTACCTCTTGATTCCTGGACCTGTGAATCCCAGCTATGGGAGAGAGAGCACCGTATATTGGACACTGGTTCAGAGCATTTCCAGCCTTCTGGAGAAGCTTCCTGCAAGCGCTGCAAGGTATTGCCCCCTAGCTGGTACCACAACTGATTCTTCAAAAGGCGATTCCATGGCTCTGTCAAGCCAGCTGCTTCTGGATACAGTGGGGAACACAGTAAGACAAAAAAATTCCGTAAGCATAAGCATAAGGCCATTGCTACGCTTCTTTGGCTGTAACGTTGAATTCTTTAATCAGAACGCAATGCTGTGTGGAACAGCATGATGGTGGATAAGGCGGTCTGTAAGTCCACACATAGTAGTTTTGGCAGAAGTATTGTGTTCAGGGAAGACAAATCCACATCCAGAGTATCTGTTTTAGTAAGGACAAACCGCTGCCCCTTTTATGATGGAAGCAATCCAATGTCACCAACCTGCCCCCAGGTAGCTGACTGATCATTCCAGGGAATGATGCCATACTGGGGGCCAGGCTGGCCTTGGCGAGTTGAAGTTCATGTTGCTGAGCCTGTGTGTAATCTCCATGCTTGCCACCATGGCTATTTTATTCATGAGCTCGTTGGGTAATGACAGTGGTGGCTGGGGAAAGAATCTGACTGGTATCTACAGAATGGGTCAGCCTATCCATTTTATTATTAAAATCCTTCTCTGTTGTCTGGGTGCAGTGGCACATGCCTGCAATCCCAGAACTTTGGGAGGCAGAGGCAGGAAGAATTGCTTGAGCCCTGGAGTTTGAGAGCCGCCTGTTCAATATAATAAAACCTCATCTCTACAAAATAAATAAATAAGCCAGGCATGGTGGCATGTACCTGCAGTCCTAGTTATTCAGGAGGCTAAGGTGGGATGATTGCTTGAACCCAGGAGTTTGAGGTTACAGTGAGCTATGATCAAACTTCTGCATTCCAGCCTGAGTGACAAATACTATCTTGTCTCCGAAAAAAAAATTAACAAAATCCTCTGTTGAGGTCACCTTCAATGAACATTCACATGGGACACAAACATATTTGTGTTTTTTGCCCATTCTGAGAGATCTATCCAAATACCTGTTATCCAAATTTCTTTTCCTTTTTTTAAAAGTGTAATAGAGGGGCTGGATGCAGTGGCTCATGCCTGTAATCCCAGCATTTTGGGAGGCTGAGGCAGGCGGATCACTTGAGGTCAGGAGTTCGAGACCAGCCTGGCCAACATGGTGAAATCCCGTCTCTACTAAAATACAAAAATTATCCAGATGTGGTGGTGGGCACCTGTACTCCCAGCTACTTGGGAGACTGAAACAGGAGAATTGCTTGAACCCAGGAGGCGGAGGTTGCAGTGAGCTGAGATTGCACCACAGCACTTCAGCTTGGGTGACAGAGTGAGATTCCGTCTCAAAAAAAACCAAAAATATAGCAAGAGACAGGGTTTTGCCATGTTGCCCAGGCTGTTCTTGAACTCCTGAGCTTAAGCGATCTGCCTGCCCCAGCCTTCCAAAGTGCTAGGATTACAGGCAAGAGCCATCACGCCTGGTCCCTCTTCTCCAAATTTCTTTGTCACTAAATTTCCAATCATTTGGGCCATCCAGCCAAATCACTGGCTACAGCCCATGAATTGATATTTAATTGCACATCTGGCCATTTCTCCTTCTAAACAAAGTGCATAACCAAGTCTGCTATGCAGAGTTATGCCCCACTGGGAGGATTTCTCTTTACCACTGTCCTGCAGGGGTGTCCCAGCGAGGGACTGTGGTGCTGTAGCTGTCCACTTTCGGGTGGGGCTGCGTATCATGCGGAACCATCTGCAAACTAGGCCCAATCTTCTTTTGAGGTGTCAGCTGATAACAGGAAACTCCCCATGAAGCCACAGGTGTAGGCTGAGAAAGAGAAGGCAGTGTAGAAGGAGTGGGGACCACCAGCATTTAGACCACTTCACGTAACTTACTTGTGCCTTCAGGGCCTGTTAGGGCCTAATCACATATGTATCACTTCTATTTGAGAATGGGATATTGTGTTGCTATGCACACCCAACTTAGGACTTGGTGGGTCAGATAACATCAGTTCGCGATGGGCAGCTAGGGTTGCACGGTAATTTGGTGGCCCATGGTCAAGCATTCAGTCTCTGCTAAAGCCCAGTAGTAGGCCAAGAGTTGTCTGTCAAAGAGAAGCTATCCAAGGATGTTGGCAGGGCCTCGCTCCAAAATTATTCTTTTTTTTTTTTTTTTTTTTTTTTAACTCTTTTTCTGGCTTTTTTGGGTAAACCAAACCAAAGAT
Organism: Saimiri boliviensis; assembly: GCF_048565385.1. NCBI lineage: Eukaryota > Metazoa > Chordata > Mammalia > Primates > Cebidae > Saimiri > Saimiri boliviensis. Next base: position 91,307,087 of record NC_133462.1, read on the forward strand.
AAAACAACTATTTGAAATTTCACACTAGAGATTTTGCTGGTCCCCCAAATAAAAACATTCTTTCCCGGCAAAACAATCCCCAATTGCAATGATGGTCGCTCCCAATGCATCAGACTCCATCAAGCAACGCACTCTCATTCCCCACACCTGGGGTAACTGTTGCCATTCATGCAAACCACAGCCAAAAGGGATGAATAAACAGTTTAGCAAAAACCTACACACTCAGCTGGAGTCAGCTGTTACATCCATTGGGTTCCTCTTTTCTTTTGTTCACGCTTATGAACTTGGAATGTCCACACCTGACTTGACAGAAGCAGCACAGGGCAGCTTGAACCCATCACAGGACTGAACTGGGCAGGTTTCCTGAGCCCAGCCCAGGAAACCAGGCAGAGCAAAAGTGTCCCAGGGTTTCTCTGGAGAAGCAGCAGAACAGCAGCAGCACCAGGCCTGTCTCCTATCTCTTGGTCTCATCACTGAGGGAGGCCCAGAGTAGCAGCTGAGTCAGCAAAGGAAAGCCCCCCCCGCCCCACCAGCAATCACAGTGCAGCAATGCCAGCTGCCGTCTTCCTGCTGAAGACCAGTGGACAGAGGAGATGATCCCAATGTTTGGCAGTGATCCATAGAAAACCCTCTGTATGGAAGGAAACCAAAACAGGACCCCAAGACACCTGGTTTGAGCCTTGAGCACTGCAATTGGCAGACACCTACTTGAGGTTTTCAGAGACTAAAGGGATGGGAGTGTGAAGGAATAGGAGTGATGGTGCTGCTGCTTCTCAAGCTCCATCTCAGAGCATCCCTCTGCAGTTGGAGAGCTGGAAGCTGCTGCAGCCTCTTTGTCCTGCTCTGGGGGTGTAGCTGGTGGCATGTTGCAGTCTACCTGTGGAGCTTCCAGCCTCAGCCCTGGTCAGCACGGTGAGTGTGCTACCAGAAGTCACAGAGAATGAGGAACTCCGGCTTCACCCGTGGGAAGGGGTCTGCAGGCTTTCCCCGCAGGCCTGAATGGAGTGGCATGGAACACAGCGTCAGTGTTAGTTCAGAGCTGGTGTTCAGTAGTCCCCCAAAGGTGTAATTATATTCTTTTAGACAATGCAGTTACCTTGGTAAAAGCTCGTCGATCCTTTTAGGGAAGGCTGGGAAAAATACGAGTATAAATTGGTAGGGTACCAGGATCCTTTCTTGAGGGTACCTAGTCTCTCCTTCATTCAAGAAGACTGAAAAATGGCTTAAGTCTGGAATTGATGATGGGGCCATGACTCTGTTTTTATAATTTGAGATGTTTGTTCACTTGACTTAGAACTTTTCTGCTTAAACAGATCAAGAATTCAGGAGAGCTCCGATCTAGTTCCCTTCTAGGAACACCACGATGAGCCAACACCACAGGTCACGAGTCAGACTATTCCACATGCTGTTTTGACTCTGCTGTCCATTACGGCAACTACACCCACTTTGCCTTTCGTAGTGGCCTTTGAGTGCCACTACTTGGCCCCTGCTACCTAGGGATCCAAATATCCCCCCTGCATTTAGGTTTTCCATTGAGTGGCTATGGTTCCCACTGTAAGTTCTGGCCAACAGAGAAGAGCAATTACCAGCTCCTCAAGGATGGTGGGGCTACTCTCACGAATTTATTTCTCAAAGGATCAGTGAAAGATGTCTTCTGAACCCATCCAGTGTGGGTGAGGTCTTAAATGACAAATCCACTCTAACATTTCAGTCTCTCTAAGCCTTTGACTCACTTTATCTACATATCAAGGCAGGTCAGGTTGAGCATTTCCAATTCACTCACAGTGGGCCATCTTTTGATCCACATTTGAGCCAGCCAAACAGTAAAAGCCCTTTCCCTGAGCCACAACCTTCAATGTTTAGTGGGCTTATATCAATACATTTACCCCGATCCAACTTTATTTTCCTTCTACCGTTATTCCACACCCGTAGTATTCATTCCCATTGCATGTCCTCTGGGGTATTGAAGTTTCTATTATTACGGAATCATTTCTCCGTTCAATTCTGTCAGTGTTTGCTTCATATATTTTGCCTGGGCTCTGTTGTTTGCTGAGTATGAATATGTTTATAATTGTTACATATTCTGGATGAATTGACCTTTTTATCAATAGATAATTCCCGTCCCTTGTAACAGTTTTAAATGTAAAGCCTATTTTGTGGAATGACTTTTTCCACCCTTTCACTTTCAACCATTTGTGTCTTTCTAAAGAGAGTTGCTTGTAGAACAGCATATAGTTGGATTATCTCTTATACCTAATTTCCTTCATTACTGCCTTTTGTCCTTAGTTGATTTTTTTTTTTTTTTTTTTTGGGGTAGGGTTCTATTTAATTTTCTTATCATTTTCTTTGGTGCATAAATTTTACATATTTGTAACAGTATTATCTTTTTTTTTTTTTTTTGAGACAGAGTCTCACTCTGTCACCCAGGCTGAAGTGCAATGGCACGATCTTGGCTCACTGCAACCTCCACCTCCCAGGTTCAAGCGATTCTCCTGCCTCAGCCTCCTGAGTAGCTGGGATTACAGGCACATGCCACCGCGCCCAGCTAATTTATGTATTTTTAGTAGAGACGGGGTTTCAACATTTTGGCCAGGTTGGTCTCGAACTCCTGACCTTGTGATCCACCCACCTCAGCCTCCCAAAGTGCTGGGATTACAGGCGTGAGCCACCGCGCCTGGCCAACAGTATTATCTTAATTGATACTAACTTAGCTTCAATCATGTAAAAAACTTGGCTCCTATACAGCTCTTTCCTGACCTTGTTGTCACTGCCATAAATTACATTTTAATGCAGCGCACCCAATAGCATAAATTTTTATTTTTTTATGCATTTGTCTTTTAAATCCTGTAGAAAAGAAAAAGTGGAGTTGCAAACCAGAAATACATTAATACTGGCTTTTATCTTTACTGAAGATCTTTATTCCTTCATTCAGCTTGAAGTTACTGACTAGTTTCATTTCAAGCTGGGAGACTCCCTGTAGCACTTTTTTTTTGTTTTTTTTGAGTGTTTTTTGAGACATTCTTGCTTTGTCACCCAGACCGGAGTACAATCTTGGCTCACTGCAACCTCCACCTGCCCAGTAAAAGTGATTCTGCTGCCTGAGCTTCCCGAGTAGTTGAAATTACAGGTGCATGACACCATGCCTAACTAATATTTTTATTTTTAGTACAGATGAGGTTTTGCCGTGTTGGCCAGGCTGATCTCCAGCTCCTGGTCTCAAGCACTCCACCCACCTCGGCCTCCCAAAGTGCTGGGATTATAGGCATGAGCCACGGTGCCCAGCCCCACTCCCATTTCTTTTTTAAAGAATATGTTTATTTTGTTTCACTTTTTGAGACAGAATCTCACTGTCACCCAGGCTGGAGTATAGTGGTGCAATCCTGGTGCAACGCAACCTCTGCGTCCCGGGTTCAAGTGATTCTCCTGCCTCAGCCACCCTAGTACCTGGGATTGCAAGCGCCTGCCACGATGCCTGGCCAATTTGTTTGTATTTTTGATAGAGATGAGGTTTCACCATGTTGGCCAGCTGGTCTTGAACTCCTGGCCTCAAGTGATCTGCACACCTTGGCCTCCCAAAATGCTGGAATTACAGGTGTAAGCCACTGCATCTGGACATGTAGCACTTTTTAAAGGGAAAGGTCTTTGGGTAATATTCTTCCTCCACTTTTGTTTATCTAGTTATGTCTTAATTTCTCCTTCATATCTGAAAAATAATTTTGCCAGATAATCTTAGTTTTTTTCTGTTAGTACTTTAAGTATTATCTCATTTTTTGTTCTGACCTGTATTTTTGTAAGAAATCACCTTTTAATGTTACTGAGGATCCCTTGTACATGATGAATAACCTCTCTTGATGCTTTCAAGATGCTCCATCTTTGTCTTTTTACAGTTTAATTATGTGTCTCAGTGTAGATCTCTTGTGTGTTTATCCAGCTTTGAATGGATTAAGCTTCTTGGATTTGTAGATTCATTCCTTTCATCAATCTTTGGAAGATTTTTTTTTTTTTTTTTTTTTTTTGAGATGGAGTTTCACTAGTTACCCAGGCTGGAGTGCAATGGCGCTCTCAGCTCACCACAACCTCCGCCTCCTGGGTTCAGGCAATTCTCCTGCCTCAGCCTCCCGAGTAGCTGGGATTACAGGCACGCGCCACCACGCCCAGCTAATTTTTTGTATTTTTAGTAGAGACGGGGTTTCACCATGTTGACCAGGATGGTCTCGATCTCTTGACCTCGTGATCCACCCGCCTCGGCCTCCCAAAGTGCTGGGATTACAGGCTTGAGCCACTGCACCCGGCCAATCTTTGGAAGTTTTTGATTATTTCTTCAAATATTCTGTCTCTTTCTGGGACTCCCATAATGCATGCTGGTCCGCTTGATAGTGGTCCCACAGGTCCCTAGGCTTTGTTCACTTTTCTTCCTTTTCCTTTCTGCTCCTCAGACTGAATCATTTCAGTTGTCCTATCTTCAAGTTCACTGATTCTTCCTTCTGCTTGCTCAAATCTCGTTGAATTCCCCTGTTAATTTTTCATTTTAGTCACTGTACTTTTCAACTCCAGAATTTCTATTTGGTTCCTTTTCACCAATTCTCTTCATGGATACTGTATTCTTTTGTTCATACATCATTTTCCTGGTTTCCTTAAGCTCTTTGAGCATATTTGAGACAGTTGATTTAAAGTCCTTGTCTAGTAAGTCTGATGTATCATCTTTTCAGGGATGGCTTTAGTCTTTTTTTTCTTCCTCTGAGACCATAATTTCCCGTTTCCTTGTAATTTGTTGCTGTTACTAAAAATGAACATTTGATTATAATGTGGAAACTCTGCAAATCTGTTTTTCTTTTTCCTAGGGCTTGCTGTTCTTGATTGTTGAAGGCTAAGATTATGTTACTGATTTTTCCAAACTTTTTTTGTTTTGTTTTTGCAAAAACTATATACCTTATATTAATTACTGAAGTCTCTGTTCCTTTAGATTGTGTTCAGCCAGTGCTTTGACAGAGATTCCCTTAATTCCTAGGATTACACACACACACACACACAAACACACACACACAAACACACACACACACAGCTCTGAGCTGAGGGATTCCAACTCTGCCTCAGCCTTCTCTTCTTGAGCTAAACCTAGAGATCAGACAAAGGTGAGATCTTAGGATCTTCTCTGGACTTTTCTAGGCATGTGTCCTGCCTTAAACATGTTTATGGCTTTCTATATTCCCTAATATACACTTTTGAATGACCAAATTTCTCAAATAAAGTCTCCTCTGTTCTTCCTCCCTGGCTTTAGATTATTATATGCCTCAACTGCATATCTTTTGCTCCAAGCAGTTGTGGCTTTTCTGTTCTCATTATAATGTTTCTAAGCAATGCTCACCACTTTTCCATCCTAGTTGAATCCATCCTAGTTGGCACACAGATGAGCACTGTGTGCCAGCCCTTCAGGTAGCCACAGAGAGGTTAAAATAGAAAAACCACAATAATTTGCAAATAAGGTCTGCTCTGTTCCCTTTAGAACCAGAGAATAGGGTCCCACATTGGCTATGCAGGTTGCTTTCTTCAAGATTGCCATTGACCTGAAAAGGGGATGGGCAAGGACAAGTAAAAACACCACAGAGCTTTCCGATCATTTTTAATTTGCCTTTTTCTTGAGTTGCTATTTACGTGACAGATGTAAACCTGTGTTTTCCAGAGTTCTGACAAAGTTCATTCTGACAGTTCCAATTTGTTTTTTGATGATTCTGTGGAGAAATGGGTGTCTGAAGATGAAACTCTGCCATTTTGCTGATGCCAGCCCTGATCCCAAAATTTATATCAAATGCAAAAGACCCAGAAGAGCAAAATCACTCTTGAAAAAGAACAGAGCTGGAGGGCTTACACTCCTCAATTTAAAAACATGCAATAAAGCCACAGCATCAAAATGGTGTGGTACTGGCATAAAAACAAAGGCACAAAGGCATTTTAATGGGAAAAGAATAGTATTTTCAACTAATGGTGCAAGGACAAATAAATATCTACACACAAGGAGATACACTAAGACTTTTACCTCACACCACATAAAAATTAACTCAAAATGGATCAAAGACCATTTTACGAAATGGCCTTTCACATGTGAAAGTTTAAATTATACATTTTAGAAAACAACATCAAATAAAAACTTAATGAGCTTGGATTAGGCAGATTCCTTAAATGAGACACCAAAAACAACCTAAGTAAGGAAAAAATGATAAGTTGAACTTGACCAAAATTTAAAACTTTTGCACTTCAAAAAACACCAGCAAACAAGACAATGAGATGGTGAGCCACAGACTAGAAAAAAATATTTGCAAATCATATATCTGATACAGAATCTGTATCTAGAATGTATAATGACTTCTTATATAATTAAAAAATCAATTTAAAAATGGGCAAAATATTTGAATACATATCATCAAAGATATATAAATGGACATAAAAAATGCTAATGAAACATCATTAGTTGCATTAGGAAAACATAAATTAAAACAAGAAACCAACAGTTCATACCCACTAGAATGGTTTGTATGATCTGACTCAGAGATTCCATTCCTAGGTGTCTATCCAAGAGAAACAAAAACCTATGTCTACACAAAGACTTACATGCAAATGCTCATAGTACTATCATACTATCAACGACAACAACAACAAACTGAAAATAACTCAAGTGTCCATGAATAGATGAAGAAAATATAGTATATCCATATTAATAGAATATTAATCAGCATTAAAAAGGAATGAGGCACATGGTATTGTCTCAAAACATGTTTTTAAAAAAACAGCCAGATGCAAAAAGATTAAATATTGTGATTTCATTTATGTGAAATGCCCAAGAAAGGCAACACTATTGAGACAAAAGTAGACTTGTGAGGTTGGGTGTGGGAATGGGAGTGACTACAAATGGGCACAAGTAATCTTTAGGGGGTGATGCAAATATTCTAAAATTGCACAGTAGGGACAGCTGCATAATTCTGAAAATTCACTATATCATTGAATTGTATCCTTAAAAACAGGCAAATTTTATAGTATATAAATTATACTTCAATAAAGTTGTTTAAATAAAAACTGCATGCACTTATCACTTTGATAAAAAATAAAATGGCAAAGCCAGAAAAAAAGCTGAAGAAAGGTGAAAGAAGACTGATGGATGCTGTGTATGAAAGTCACTCAGGTCTTTTCTTTTCAGGTAGACTCTAGAAAAATGAATGCTGTTTAACAAAAACATCTAGGCTAATGGTTGTTGGTGTTTCCGAGCAAAATTGCTTTTCAACCTTCAGAGAAAAAGGTAGTGGGCATCAAGTTACAAAGCCAATAATCTCTTCTTTCCCTAAATTCTGGAAGCATTTTCCAAAGAGGCAATCTTTTAGCTCGTACAGTACATGACTCTGGCATCTAATGAAAGCAGTTATTCTTTCTTTTACAATGTTGGTATTTGTGTCAGTGTGGATGTTCATATGGTTTCTAAAGACCAAGCCTATAAAATGATGTCAAATGTCAACATCTCAATTATCCTTCCCCAAAAGTACACTGACCATGATTTATACTGTGGATTCCTAAAACTATCAATCACTAAATGTACTCAGTTCTCAGGTATCTTTGAAACAGCAATTTATTCTCAGTAACTGCTATAACTCATTTCTTAAAAATACTTTAAAAACCATATACTCCTAAAAATATAAATACAAAAATACATAAAGAAAACTTCAAAGTTCTCTTCTAGTGATCAATGTTAATCATTTAATATACACCCTTACATATTTTGTCCTTGGTATAGATCAACAAATATATATAGTTTTAAATTTTATTCCATCCTCTATTCTATTTCATAGACTATCATCTTATGCTATTAACAGACTTTCAGGTTGTTTTCAATTACATATGAAATAGGGTTGCCTTTTTTAAAATTTATTTATTTATTTATTTATTTATTTATTTATTTATTTTTGAGACAGTCACCCAGGCTGGAGTATGGTGGCATGATCTCAGCTCACTGCAACCTCCACCCCCTAGGTTCAAGTGACTCTTCTGCCTCAGCCTCCTGAGTAGCTGGGATTACAGGTGCCCACCACCACACCAAGCTAATTTTTGTATTTTTAGTAGAAATAAGGTTTTGCCACATTGGCCAGGCTGGTCTTAAACTCCAGACATCAGGTGATCCACCCACCTTGGCCTCCCAAAGTGCTGGAATTACAGGTGTGAGCCACTGTGCCTGACCTTGTTTTTTCTTTTTGTAGTGTGATTGCTGGTAGGTCAAAGGATTTGCAAATACAACTTTTAACAGATATTGTCACATTGCTTCCCCTACAAATTATAATAATTCACACTGTAACCAGCAGGTATGAAAGTATCTATTTCTCCACATTCTTGGTAGCACTGATCTTTTCATATTTACCAATCTAAGAGATGAGAAGTGGTATCTCACTCATTGCTATTTTTTTTTCTTAATCTATAGGGAAAGGTGAATACTTTTCATGTTTTGGGCCACTGATATTTCTTTTCCTGTGGATTGCTCGATATGTATTAATTTTTTATCCATTTTTCTGTTACTTGTCACTTTATTTGGTTTTTGTACATTAGGGATATGTGTTGAAATATTTTTTCCCAAGTTTGTTTTCTCAGGCTTTTTAAAAAAAACTTTGTTCATAATATTAAATATGTATATATTAAGTCAGTTCAATCTGAACATTTTTCCTTAGGTTCCTGAGTTTCCTGGTTTTATGAAGAAGGCTTTCCCTAAGATTATATAAGCCTATGTTAAGTTCCCAAATATGCTTTCATCTATTTCTGGAATATCTATTCCGTTTCTTATGTATTTATTCTTTCTCATAGCAATGCTATATATTTTTATTACAGTGGCTTTGTAACGTTCTAACATCTGGTGGGAAAAACTCTCCTCTCAACATGTTATTTTCTCAAAAATGTCTCAGATATTCTTGCATTCCTATTCAACTATATTAATCAATTAGTGTATTAAAAATATGTTAAATAGGCCCCCTTCCCATTTAAATGTCTTGTTCTGCCATGCATTTTCCATCCACTGAGTTTTAAAATTCAGAGTATATAGTTTTAGCCATCTTCCTGTGCTCTCACTAGGGCCTTCTTAAGCATAATACAGTAGTCTCTCCGTATCTGTGGTTTCATTTTCCACCATTTAGTTACCAGAGGCCAAACCTGCCCCAAAAATATGAAATTGAAAATTCCAGAAGTAATTCATGAGGTTTTAATTGCAAGCACCTCTCAGTACCATAATAAGACATCATGCTATCCTGCTCCGTCCTGCCTAGAATGTGAATCATCCCTTTGTCCTGTGTCTCCACACTCTCTGCAGTACCTGCCTGTTAGTCACTTAGTAGCTGTCTTGGTTATCAGATCGACTGCCTGGTATCTCGGTGCTTGTGTTCAAGTAACTCTTATTTTACTTAATAGAGGCCTCAAAACACAAGAGTAGTGATGCTAGCAATTCAGATATGCCAATGGGAAACTGTAAAGTACTCACTTCAGGTGAAAAGGTCAAAGTAACATGGAAGGAAATTTTAAAAATCGCATGCTGATGTTGCTAAGATTTACGGTAAGAACAAATCTGTAAAATTTTGAAGGAGGAAGAAGAAATTCATGCTAGTTTTGCTGTCACACCACAAACTGCAAAAGCTATGGCCACGTGCATGATAAGTGTTTAGTTAATATGGAAAAGGCATTACATTTATGGGTGGAAGATATGAGCAAAAAACATCTTGTGATTAACAGCCATATGTCACTCCAGAAAGCACTGAGCCCATGCAAATACTTCACCAAGGAATCCCTCGAAATGAGTGGCACCAAACCATTATATAAACTCAGGTATGCACGTCAACAGTAGCCCATCGCAACATCACAATACCTACATCACCTCACTGCATCTCATCATGGAAGCATTGTGCCATCTCCCATGATCACAACAAGGGTAAATAAAGTACAACAGAAGATATTTTGAGAGAGAGAGCACATTCACATAATTTTTATTACAGTATATTGTTATAATTGATCTATTTTATTAGTTGTTATTAATCTCTTACTATGCCTCATTTATAAATTACACTTCATCACAGGTATGTATGTATAGGAAAAAACAGTATATATACGATTTGGTACTACTCACAGTTTTAGGCATCCACTGGGGGTGTCTGAACGTATCCCTCATAGGTAGGAGGGGATCTACTGTTTGTATTACATTATAGTCCTCTTCTTTCACGTACAACATGGTTTTGGTTGGGCACAGTGGCTCACAACTGTAATCTCACACTTCGGGAAACTGAGGCGGGCGGATCACTTGAGGTCAGGAGTTTGAGACCAGTCCCGCCAACATGGTGAAACCCCATCTCTACTAAAAATAGAAAAATTAGCTGGGCATGGTGGCATGTGCCTGTAATCCCAATTACCCAGGAGTCTGAGGCAGGAGAATCACTTGAACCCAGGAGGCGAGGGTTACAGTGAGCTGAGATCATGCCACTGTACTCCTGCCTGGGCAACAGAGTGAGACTCTGGTTCAAAACAACAACAACAAAAAAAAACAACAGAAAACAAAAAACAAAAAACAAAAAACAAAAAAAAATGAAACACACACACACACACACACACACACACACACACACACACCCATGATTTTATTCCTTGAATTTACTGCCAAGCTAATCGGCCTCATCAGCCCCTCATTCATTTTGTTTAGTTGTTTCAACTTTCCAAATCCTTTGCAGCCTCTGGGCCTTTGCACAGTACATGTCCCTCTGTCTGTTTTCTCTACGCATCTGCTTTGTCTGTTTAGACGTTATTTCCATTAATGGCCTTCCTTCTTCAACCCCTGCTAAATTAAGACTAGATTCGCATTCATCAGACCTTGTACTTTTCCACGGCAGCATGTAACGACTGTTTATAAATCTGTATTTGGTTACCATGCTGCCCCTACTACACTAAGTTTCAGAAAGACTGTGCTCCTGTCACCACTGCATACCCAACACTAGGTAGAGTCCAACATATATACTTGAAAAGAAGAATGGGTTCTTCGTATCTGTTTCTGAACCATGACTAAAAATACGTTTCAGTAGTACAATACTCGTAACCGAGATAGGAATGCAGACTTTAAAAGCCCATTCATTTTTTTATTAGAATAAACAAAGTATATATTCCTTATAAATTATTTTTACATATAAGTCATTATTGATCAGTAATTGGCTCGTAGGATAATCTGTATTGTTCTACATACTTATTGAGTCTAATGATACTGTTTCTATTTTAGAATTTTTCTTGAGCTAAGATTACACATATACTAGTATTACTAACCTATCTTAAAACAAAAACACAATACACAAAGCATACTAGAAATATTTGGTTCTTTTAATCAACTATTGATGGTATAATAAAATAAATTTAAGTGGCACCTAATTTAACATGTAAAACAGTTCATTAAAAGATAATCTACAAAACAATGTTAAGCCTAATTGTCAAAATAACACCTTTTTTTTTTTCAAGAAAGGAGAAATAAAGGCATGATCAAAATCATGGTTAACCACTTGAATTCATTTTGACACTTACAGATGCTTTTGTAGGCATATTGGCAGGCACAATGTTGAAAACCAATCCACCAGATTTAAAACTAATGGTAAGATAAAAAAGAAAAGCTAATATACATTTCAGAAGTAATGTTTGAAATTAAAGAAAAATATGCACCATATATTACAACAGATCTTTTAATAGCTAATCATTTTTAACATTAAGATTGTTTTGGGAAACATCTTTTCTCTTTGAACATTTGACTAAATGTTCAATGTTTCAAATAATTGAGAGAGAGAAGTAAGTTCTGTGTTCTGTACAAATTAAAGGACCCATGAATATAACCCCCCTACCCAAATCCCACCAGAGCTCAATTTTGCAATGGTCTCAACCGAAAATAAACAGTCCACAATTTAAACAGAATTCATAGCATTATAAAAGTTTACAGAACCCCTATGTTTTCATCTTTTGTTTCTAACAACAAAGATTACAATGACAGAATTGAATAATCAGAATGTAAAAATATTTGTGCAAAACTGCATTAATTGTTCTTACCATCTAAAATAGGGGTAAAACTTAAGAACATACAATGACAATAATGAAGAAAAACTACATTAAAAGTAATTCTACTTTAGATTTCAAACAACATGGATTATACTATTACTAAACATTAAAAAAAGAAACGTGGCACCATGAGAGCAGCAGGAGCAACAAGTGATTTGGCGATTATGCCAGCTAAGGAAAGCTGACACTGGAATATGCCAAAGTTAATCTCCACAACAGGCATCCATCTGAAAAGACTGGAAACAACTGGAGGGCTTACCAACTCACTTCAGTGTCTTTATTCTTAAATTTGCAGGTGATAAATGAAATATTTAAGGAAGTCTTTTCTCCTCCCTCTGAAGGAGTGTTTCTTATGTTACTGGTAATCATTAAAAGAGTTGAATCATAGACTCTCTGGATTTACCAACACCAATCCATTTAACTGGGAGAAAACAAAGAGAAAAAGGATTGCACTATAAGACCCAGCACAGGGAAGTATGCCTTGTTGTTCCATTTTTAACTGTGTAATATTTTCAGTTTCCTAATTCTTAATGACTTAGTATAGTAAAATACTGACTAAAACCAGCAGAGACCTACAGAAAGTTTGATCAAGTTCTTGATAACTGGCCAAGATAAGCATCTTAAACATCTAGATGAGAATATGATTTTAACTTGCACAGCCTCAGAAATTGCCCACTACATGAGTCTATGAAAATCTAATTATCAGCAACACATGGTTTTAGATTATTAAAGAATTACCACGTTCCACAAGGTACTGTTAGGATCAACCTTTGTGGTATTTCAGATTGTTGTTAGACTCACTGCTATTTATATTTCAAAAAAATGTCGACTAAGAGCAGTAAGCAAATATGCTTACTAAATTTGACATCAAGTTATGAAGGGCAGCCAGCAATTTGGAAAACAAGAATCATGCTGGAAATGAACCACAAAGACAAATGAACCACAGACAAAATCAAGAGTGAGCAGATAACAGGTTTTATATGGAGGATACATCCCAGCCACTTCACCTTTTCTTATCTTTCGAATATCCATCAACGCCAACAAAAGGATAAAAGGAGAAAGCCATCTCTTAAAAGAATGACTTCACATAATTAGAAACAGCCATAACTTCGTTATGCTTACCTCCCTTGCCATTTTATATTTGTTTGTTAATAAATAGTTTTGATCTATTTTTAAAATTCTTTTCCTGCATTTTTTCTAGTGAGATTTCCTATTTTCTATACCTATTATTTCCCAATGTGTATTCAGGAAACTCCAACTCTCAAGGGTAGTTTAACCCAAACAAACCATACACCATTTTTTAATTCCCCAAAAACACAAACCATTTTTGGTGGTGGTAAAGATACAATGAGGATTTGTTATTAAGAGGGAGAAAGGAATAAGACAATGTCACAGGGTGAAAAAACGGACTAAGAATTAAAGACAGGGTCAGAAGGGTGAGAATTAATCTATTATCTTCCATGTAAAGATGAACACTGTATTTACTCCAAGTAATAAAATTATTCCTTTACATCTTCCTGGGGATTTATGCAAATCATGTGAACTCTGCAAAGTAACAATGATCTTTCCTCTATTCTATTTCAGAGGCAGCCAAGTCAGTTAAAAGAGTTATTCACAAAGCATTTATGTTTACCTGGAATTTGAAGCTCATCTTCAATAAATCGAACATAGTTTTGTGCATTAACAGGTAGTTCTTTAAATGTCCTTGCATTTGATATGTCTGTGTTCCATCCTGGGAGAGTCTTATACTGAACTTCAACTTTATTTAAGACTTCTTGGTTTGCTAAAAGTTAAAGAGGAAATTTGAACACACTGCTTACTGTCAAACAACTTTTTGATATATTACGGGTTCAAAATCTCTTATCAAAATCTTTGGAGCCAGATGTGTTTTGGGATTTAGAATTCTTCAGGTAGTAGAAAGATAAAACAGTACAAATACCATCTGGGGTAGTATTCTATCATCAAACACATTTCTGCAGCAACACATATGATCATTCGCTATAAGAGGATAAAGATTATGTAATGCTGACATTAATTCAAGTCTGGTTTTGTTGCTAAATGAATCTGGGTGCCAAACTTAAAACTTTCCAGTTTTAAAGCTTATTGAATTCCCATTCTATTGATTAGGGACTGTAGATCTGTATAATGACAGCAACATCACAGAAAGAAGGCCTGCATAGCTGCTCTATTCTGAGAAATCTATTGTGCTGCCTGAAATCTGCTTCATCATTCCACCTATCTTCTCTGTATTCCCTAATGGAAACTGAAAACATACTAAAGAAGAGTTTCTTTGATTTGAGTCGATATAGTGGATGCTACGGGTACTCTGTCTAGATGTCTCTCAAGACTGAGAGCTTTGGGAGCTTTGCCTGCTGACCACTTACAGTTCAGAGCCTCTGCAGGACTCGCCCTCCACCGAAGGGAGCTGCCGCCACATAGCAGCCCACACCCACAGACTTGGGTCAGGCACAAAGCCATGGCTCCTGGGAGAGAAAACTCACAAGCAAGTCGAAAAGCCACTCAACTTTCTGACCACAGTTCAGAACACTGGAGTCAACAGAGAATGGCAGCTCCACTGACCTGGGGATGTAGATAGCTGACTTCGGGGAAGCTGAAGCTGCTAGAATCAGCAAGGCCAGGCATCAGAGAGGAGGGAGCTATAGAGAGAGGGGACCCCCAGAAGTCTATGTGAGAGTCCCATGGCTACAGTAGGACTCCACAGGTAAAGAACAGGACCATCAGAGGCTTACCAGACCTCAACTGCTACACAGTTGCGTGTGGAACAAAGACTCTAGAAGTCAAGTAGTGCTGCTGAAAAGGAAGGAACAGGGCACGCTGGCACTCCAGCACTGCTGCACTGAAGAGCTCTCATTATTATACCTTGTTAACTCTCCTGGCATCAAGGGGAGCCACCAGAAAGGCTGCTCTTTAAGAATAAAAGTCACACCCTTGAGTGAAACCTATTACAAACCTGCCATAATGAAGCCAAAAACCAAGTTCTGCCAAGATCTAAAAAAGAGACAAAATTTGGAGACTGACTCATATCAGCTTCAACAAGTTTGAAAAACACCTTAGGTTTTCCACGTAACTACACAACAAAGCAAAAAACCAAACTATACAAGTTCAAGATGATCAGTGAATAAGAATTCAATTGTCCCCTAAAACAAGAAGCAACACTATTCAGAGGAAGAAAACAGAATCTGAGTCTTTTTAACATATCATCCACGATGTCTAATAGTTAACCAATAGTCATTAGTCATAGAAACAGTGATCCACAACCAAGGAAAAGAATAGTCAAGAGAAACTCAACTTGAGATGACCTCGTTAGACTAACAGAAAAAAAAAGAGTAGCTAATACAAATTAAGAAAATTTCACTGTTATTGAGTAAACAGATAGGGAATCACAGTAGAGAAATAGAAAGTATAGAAGAGAACTAAACGGAAATTCTAAAAATAAAAATTTACCAGGTGGGTTTAAAAGCATATTGGAGATTCTGATCAGAATAATTTACCTCTTCCAGTGACTCCATTTCTTGCCTGCTGGCTTTGCCACATGAAATCCAACATAACAGCAGGAGCCTTAGCTTAAAGTTTAATGGGACTCTTCCCACTGTGACAGCCACAGTAAGGGCTAATTTATACCATTAACCTTCCTCTTGTAGGTTTCCCTAGGAAAGACAACAACCAGAATCCTACAGGAGCTCTTCCCAGAAGCACTCTCTGCTGCTGGGACTCACAGCTCAGTCCCTCTCCAGGAACTGCTCTTGGCCAAAGGGAGCTACCTCACTCGAGGAACAGCCCTTGTTTCATGGCTAGTTGTTGGGAGGTACAAAGTTCTGGCTACTTGCCTCAATTTAGCACAGCTCTAAAGGGCTGTCCTAGCTCTGTGGCTCCAATGGGGATTGGCTGCCCTGCATTTCAACTATTCCCTCTGCTTCGTTCATAAGAGCTATTGCTGAAAGCATTCTCTACTACACTTCTTGGATACAAATCTCCATCTTAAGAGTGTTTCTAGGGGAACCTGACCAAAAACAGCTTTAATATTGAACATGTGAAATTGACAAATTTTATCTGTTTTGTTAAGTATTTTAATTAAAAGAATTTGCTATAATGTTCTCTATGATAGACCTTGCCACATGTCATTACACGTGGTTAGACTACTCTCTTTGGTGTTTGAAGTTATAACTCTTGAAACAGGTTTGTAAATAGAATGAAGAACCAGGACATAACATATATTGGAACAGCCAGTTTTCCAAGTGAATATTATCCTACAATGGCAGTAGATACCTTTTTATAAGATAGCTAGACTCCTTCTATACATATATACATATAAGAAAAGGAAAGATAACGTGCATTTAATTTCCAAGAACTTACAGCTATCCTCAGTTCCTAAGAAACAGCTGCCACAAGGTAATCACAAAACCTATCGGCTCATCAGGTTTTATTAAGCTAGTCAATATTCCTAATCCTTATCAAATGACTAAACTATAAAATCAAGCGCAGAGAAAGTCATTGATGGGGCCTGAAGGACATGGAGGCTAATGTATTGAGAGCCAGCTTAACAAGACAAGGGCTCTTGTTACCCGAGTGTTACCAAGGAAGGGAGAAACACCTCCATGGAAATTACTTTCAAAGCAGGGAAGATGCCACTCAAGAGCAGTATGACTGGGCTCCGAGGTGCCCTGTTTTTCTTTATTCTTTTGAGTTTGAGCACATGCTTGTTGTGACCCAACACCCAAATAAGTATTAGTTATGAACCAAATACTAATAATAAGAGAGCAAATTTATACTAATTATAAAGGGCATATCAAGCCTGTCACTATCTATCTATTGCAAATTATATGGAAGAGCTTTATGAAATTGCTCTAATACATTCACCTTATAATATTCTTTAGATATTGCCTAAAAGAAAATACCTGGGATATGAGGTATGATTTCACCATCTAACTTGTAAGCAACTCCAACTTTGATTTCCGTAAACACGTCCAAAATATCCAACTTGGTAAGTGCCAATCTAATTTTGGAAGAAAAGGCAATGTTAAAAAAGCGAACTCTTAAACGCTCTAACATCTAATATGATTAATACAGGAGTAGAGAAAAATTCATGCAAAGCTAAAAGTTATAAAGCAATTCTGAAAACTGGTTAGGATTGTATTTTAAAGCGTGCCACACATAAAACACTAGAGGACAATATACACTGAGTTACTTTGCTAGTAATTGTAACAGATTTTCACTGATGAATTTTGCTTAGCTTTCTTTGTTTTGAGATAGGGTCTTGCTTTGTCACCCCGGCTGGAGTGCAGTGGCACAAACAGGGTTCATTGCAAGCCTCAACTTCCTGGGCTCAAGCGATCCTTGCACCTCAGCCTCCCAAGTAGCTAGGACTACAGGCGTGTGCCACCAGGCCCAGCTAATTGTTTTATATTTATTGTAGGGACAGGGTCTCGCCAAGTTGCCCAGGCTAGTCTACAACTCCTGGCCTCAAGCGATCCTCCTGCCTCTCAGCCTCCCAAAGCGCTGGGATTAGAGGCATGAGCCACCATGCCCAAATCAGCTTTCTTATGATTGATGAACAAACATGTATTTGTGGGAGGGGTGCCTGGAGTTAGGGATGCACTGTGGCCATGGAACACCGCAGAACTCACTACACTACATGGATGATTAAGATACATGTACATTTACACACATGCCAACATCCCCCAGTTCTTCATTCTGGTTACCATCGCCTCTACCCTTCTGGTCAGAAATTGTCAAAGAAGAGTGAGAAAAACCACATCAAGGACCTCTTCATGATACATCAAAATTTCCCGAGAAACTGACTGGAAAACAGGTTTTAAAGAGAAAATCTGTGGAAATGGATAACAAACTAAATTTGGGATTCTCATCCCAAAAAATACACTTTAAACCCTATTCTGTTATTTACTGGATGTTCAGTCTAATAGAGATATGAATATATTTATCTACCTATTCATGTATATGCATTAATAACAACCAACTTTTCCTGAGTGTTTTCAGTTAGCCAGGCAGTGTGCTACAGGCTCTTACTATATTTCTTACCTATTTTGAAAATATCCCTATGAAGTAGGTAATACTATAATCTAGATTTTAGAGAGGATGAAACGGAGGCAGAGGATGACTGCCTTGCTCAGCTCCACAAGCATAATGCACAGATCTGGGATCTGAATGAACTCAGACGTTAAGCCCATGCGCTAATCACTAGCTGCATTGCCTCCCCCTCTGTACACGCTCATGGTGTTTGTGCTATACACCTATCTATCTATCCAACTATGTACCCTATTCTGCCTGCCTCTATACTTACATACATGTAAGAGTGTCGTGATTCTTTTCAACAACTCTGGATGCTTAGGAAGGTAATTTGGGGTCCCTCTCCTTGTGTACCCTTCCCCCTGTATCTTGGTCTACTTCTGCCTGGCACTACAATTTCAATATAGAGGCTAAAGAGTGAAATTTTCCTATTAAGGTACTACACAGATTAAACCTATCACCATTAATTACCTATGATTTCCTGAAATAAACGTTTCTGAAGAATACTCACGCAGTAAATCCATTGATCATATGAGCATATTTGAGCAAAACGAGGTCCAACCAGCCACATCTTCTTTTCCTTCCAGTAGTTACACCAAACTCTCTACCCCTTGTTTGTAATAATTCTCCAATTTCCTACAGAACAGAAAATAGAACTTTTTGCAATAAAGAGGAATTGACACGAGAAAAAAAAAAAGAAAAAGAAAATAGAACTTTAGGATTAGAATAGCAGTGCTATATATCTAGTGGAATAATATATACTAGAGATCATAGCAAACATCTATCTTTGAGATAAACATCTTTCAGACAGTAACTAAATCAAAGATAGAATTCCATCGAGGTGATGAATTTTATCTGACGGACGCATTATTTGGAATGCTTCATTTATTATCTTTTTTTAAGTCAATATTTTTTATAATGTTATACAGATAACTTCCTAAAATTTAGATTGACAGATTAAAATTTTTTTTAAAAATCAGTATTTACTAAAATAGACAAATCCAGCCAATTCGTCCAAGAAGTGTAGTTTAATGTTCTTCCTGAAAACTATAAGGCAAACATATCTAGTAAGTCATTGGTATCATAATGCCTTTCTAAAGAAAACGGAGATAGAAAACATGCTCAAATAGCTAAGCTGAAGTCATTCCCCAAAACTTGTTTTTCCTGTGATCTACCTAAGTCCTTGATCTGTCCCTTTCTGTTTAAAGCTATCATTTCATTACATCTTATATTCTGGCATCATTATGACTACATAGTTTTTATTTATTTTTGTTGACATAGTTTTTGAGACAGAGTCTCACTCTGCTGCCCAGGCTGAGTGCCATGGTGCCGTCTCAGCTCACTGAAACCTCTGCCTTCTGGGCTCAAGTGATCCTCCTATTCAGCCTCCCCAGGTGTACACCGCCACACACAGCATGCTGCCCTGGCTGATCATGAACTCCTGGGCTCAAGTCACCTGCCTGCCTTGGCCTCCCAAAGTGATGGGATTACTGACAGGGGCCACCGCATGTAGCCAAAATTAGGTACTTTTAAGAAAATGTTGTTCTAACCAATCTTGCAAATTAAGAGAAAGGCACAAGAGATAAGAATTCATTAGGAAAAAAAGAATGAATTTTTATTTTAATACATTTTGTTTACTGAGAATAGGCTTACATTTTCTTGTTCTGTAGGAAAGGCACCAATACCAACTCTAGTTGTATAAGCTTTCAGAACTCCATACACTTCTCCTACATTTTGAGGGGGCATACCCAAACCAGTACAAACACCTCCAACAGTACAGTTTGAAGAGGTTACAAAAGGGTAAGTCCCTAAAAACAGAAACAGATATTAAAATATAGTATACACAGAAATAACATATTTTAAAACAGGATTACTATTACAATTCTGCATTTGAGTATATTATAGTTATCTAACAGATTTGAACTGTAACTGCCCTCTCAAGGTCTCAATGTTTTACTTTTTATTCATGTTAGCTGTAATGAGATAAAAATGAGGTTAGAGCTTTAACTGAAGTGCTTATACTGAGAGGCTCCTTGAATGCATGTACAAGTATAATAAATATGATAACTACTTACTTAATGGATTATGAAGAAATTTAATGCTGAAATTCATCTACTTATTTTCAGTTTCCTATTAGTGTAAAACAAATATGACTCCCTCATACAAATATTTAAAGTGTAGTAGCAACCTGGAGTGACTGCAACACATTTTGATAGTATTCAACATTTCTCCAGCTTTTAATCTCTACTCAGGGAATAACCCTCAAAGTATAAGAGCTAGAGAGTGGTATACTTTCTTACCCCCAAAGATCTCTTTCATATTGAACTATTCACTCTGCCAATTAGACACCCTGTTTTCTTTCCAGACTGGCTAGGCACATGATGGTATCAAAAATACATATCTACTATGTAGAAATACACTTTCTTTAATAGTTCACTTGGAGTCAAAAGCCAATGAAATGTCAGTTAAAGCTGAAAACAATGAGACTAAACATGAGAAATCATGTTTAAATGAAAGAGTAAACAACCTAATAAGTCAGTAGTTTGAAGAAACGAGTTAAGCATTAACTAAGCTTTGAAGATGAAGGAAATGCTCTGAATTCAGAGTCTCATGCCTAGGGAGTTAATTTATGTAAATAGGCTTTCATAAATCTTACTTAATAATAACGTATACATTTTTAAAAGGTTGAATTAAAGATGCAGATTATTCCATAGAATTTATCTTATCTTACAGTTTCAGGGTATGGAACTGAATCATAAACCAATGAAAACCACAATTTACAGAACCTCAGCCTTACTGAACTCAAATGATTATTTTTCTAATCAAATAGAGAGCTTAACACATGTATTGTGTGATCTGCAATATTCTTTTAAAAAGCGTGCCATAAGATGACAAACTTTCATCATCCTGAATATGCAAGCTAAAAACATCGCTTTAAAACTCCTTAATGCTAACATTAATTATTTATATCTTAACTACGTAGGGCTCAGATAAGCTCCCTTAACTACAAATCACATCTCACTTACCAAAATCAATATCTAATAGTGCTGCATTTGCACCTTCTACCAAGATTTTCTTTGGTGGTCCATGTAGGGCCTCATATAGGAAATAAACTCCATCCCTCACCATTGGTTTAATCCTTTCCATATAACCCTGTACACAAGACAAAAACCAATTTCCATGTACACTAATACATGTTCAACACAGCTGGTACAAGAAGAAATTACCTGACTTTATGACATGAAAACTGACAAAGGCAAAGTAGAAAGGAGCTGGTGACGGTGCTTGCTCTATTGTAACATTTGGATTACCTTTCATCTCTCATGCTGATTTTCCAGGAACAGAAAAGAGGCATTAGCTCAAAAAAAAACCTAGAGATACAGTGAAATTCAAAGGTTTTATATTAACCTCACTACAAAAAAATTAAAACCCTCCAAACAGCAAAGTATTCATACTTCATAAACCAGCTTTCAGGAAAATAAAAATAAATGACTGCATTACATTATGCTTTTAAATTTTGTGAGGTATTTGAAAAGCCGTATTTATAATACACAAAACCTTAATTGTTTCATTTCAGTTTTTGAGACAGAGTCTTCCTCTGTCACCCAGGCTGAAGTACAGTGGTAGGAACATGGCTCACTTGCAGCCTCAACCTCCCAGGCTCAATCGATCCTCCCACCACAGCCTCCAAAGTGCTGGATTACAGGCATAGGTCACTGTGTTTGGCCAACCATGAATTTTGAAACTTGCATCAGAGTGATTCTCAAAATGTGGTGATGGCCACAAGTGACACTACCACGTATGCAACTATTAGTGACTGATGGCTATTACTCCTTTTAATTGTATCCCATTACTGTAACATATCTACCTCTACACTATTACTAGTAGATAACAAATGGGCATCATAAACACTTCTTAGTACTACTGCTTAACTTCAGAATTCAATTAAAAATGTAAAATAACCAAGAGCTTCCCCTAAGGCCTATAATATAACTGCATGAAACCTAGGTTCAACTATGTTTAAATATGTAAACTATTATGGAAATTCCAGAATCTACTCATGAACCCACCTGAGCGTGTTAATATCCATCAATAAATGCATGATCATCCCTTGGCTCTAGTCTCCAGTTTCTTACTTATTCTTGTTTTAGTCCTATTTTTATGCCTGAAATGACCACACTAGTCCTCACGTTCCTTGTTCCTTAAAAGTTCTGGTTCAACATACATAACCTACAAGAATCTTCTTACCCAATTTTATTATTATTCACCTACTTTAAGTTCACATGGAGCATATATAAAAGCCATACTCATACTTTAGTATGTAAATATTTCCAAGTTGCTGGTAAAAAAGTTAAAATATTTATTGCATAACAGCCTGGGTGCCATAGCTCATGCCTGTAACCCCAGCATTTTGAGAGGCCAAGGCAGGCAGATTGCTTGAGCTCAGGCATTCAAGACCAGCCGGGGCAACATGGCAAAAACCTGTAACTACCAAAAAATATTAGCTGAGTGTGGTGATGTGCCTGTAGTCCCAGCTACTCGGGGGGCTGAGGAAGGAGGATCTCTTGAGCCCA
Source organism: Saimiri boliviensis (assembly GCF_048565385.1). Taxonomy (NCBI): domain Eukaryota; kingdom Metazoa; phylum Chordata; class Mammalia; order Primates; family Cebidae; genus Saimiri; species Saimiri boliviensis. The sequence goes on from NC_133462.1 coordinate 91,329,796, forward strand.
GGGGTTCAAGGCTGCAGTGAACTGTGTTCATGCCACTGTACTCCAGCCTGAGTGACAAAGAGAGATCCTGTCTCAGAAAATAAAATAAATAAAATATTTATTGCATAACAGAATAAAAAGAAAATGGCAGTCTATTCTAAACAACAATCAGTGCACTGAAATACAAATACCTAATATTTAGAATGTTCCTTATAGGTCATATATTTTTTTTAGAACTTAGTGAATGGACAGATCTAAGGTCTGCATTTATTCTAGTATGGTATATGAGGTTTGTAGATTCCTACTTAGTTCTCAAATTCATATTGATACTTATTTATAAATAGAAGAAGTAATAATCAGATGCATAGGTACAGTTTGAAGTTCATCAAACATTGTCAAAGATGAAAGAATGGAGAGGATAAGGATTTCAAAGAGTGTACTGCTAAAAAACTGACCCTGTGGGGTTATTCTTTTTAAATGGGTTGGTTAGCTTAAAGAGTTCTCACTTACCCCTTGGCTGATCTATCCTCTAATTGCTAGAAGTGATTTTTATATAGTGCAAATCTAGTCTTATTTCTGTTCAAAATTACCTAATAGCTTTTCATTATCTCCAGGATAAGATCTAAAGTCCCTGTCATTGCACGAGCCATGATCTGGACTCTGTCTCCTTCACTTCAGGTACTCCTCCTGCTCCCTGATCATTGTTTTGCCTAAGCTGTATCATGTAAAGTCACTCAAACATATCATGTCCACGATAAACAATTTCTTTTGCCAGTTCTTACCCAAAGCCTACATGAATGAAAAGATCTAGATGCCAATTTGGCAAACAAGTGTTAAAAAGAACATTAAAGAGGTCAGAAAGCATTACCTTGAGTTTTTGTAATTCACCTTCAATGTCTATTTCCAAAGTGGGGTATATAGATTTATATTGGTTAGCTAGAACTTTAAACCTGAGAAATAAAGATAAATCAAGACATTATCACTCTTTTAAAAATATTTCTAATGGTATCATTCAATTCAAATGATTTCTGCAGATGGTAAATGACCTTAACAGCAAAGTAATCCCGAAACTGAAATTACCTTCTGAGAAATAAAATTTAATAAGGAGATCAGCCATATGAATAAACAAGACACTCAAATTATTTTTTTACTCAAGTTTAGGCCTATCAACAGTATAATTAAGGTAATGTGTGTGTAGGGGGGGAATAGGATTGGAATGACTAAAATCTGTAAACACAAAAGACTTAAATCTTAATTAACTGTATTACACTGTACAAAAAAAAAAATGGGGGCAGTTTACATGATATTTTTAAGAGAGAGAGGCAGACATTAGCAATCTAACACTCTTCAGTAAAGGTGCGCTGCCAGTGCAGACACACGCAAGTGGTTGATTGAAAGGGGATACAATATGTCACTACAGCTTGGATGCCACTTGTCATTCAACACAACCAAGTCCCTATCCTTGAGTCACCGAGTAGCTTTCTGATGACTACTAAGTTTCCCATGGATATCTGGCTACAGAAAGTATGTGTTAATGCAGCATTTCTGTTTTTCAAGTTGAGCGTGGTATACAACAATTCACCAGTATCTGAGAGCTAATGACTTCTGGGTAGGAGAACATGAGGAGTCTCCAGGCCTGAAAATGCAAGGATCGAGACTTTAGAATGTGACCACCCTAGGACTGCCACACCCCACGGAATCATTCTCTTTCTCAGCCAACCATTCCATATTTCAAATCTTAAATATAACTCTGGTTTTGTCTTCTTAGGATATTCTATTAAATCACCATCATGTTATTTTTCAAGAAGTTAATCTGTAACTATGGATTAATTAGAATGTAATGAAAATAACTTTAATATTTAATATTTCAAATCTTAAAAAAGCCAACCACCACTATTTAACTAGAACACTGATTGCATCATTTTGCACCCTAGGTTTCAAAAAAAATCTAAAAATGCATTCATTCCTTCCATTTGAAACATAAGTTAGTTACCTCTCAGAGAAGCCATCGAAGTCAGAAACAAGATCGCACATCCTAAGTCCACTCCGAGCAGCTTTGGAAGAATAAACTGGCCCGATGCCCTTTTTTGTTGTACCCAAACTTAAAAACAAACCAAAACAAGCTTTAAGTTAGACGAAAAGATGTAGGTCTTATGGTCAGATCATTGCAAAGAATAAAATTACATATGACTATTTTCTGTTTATGCTACTTCTTGTTAAGTATATGTTCATAATCCCACTGATTTTCTCTGTAACAAGATATTTCAATACTTATTTTTCATAAACTTCTGCTCTAGAATTAAAATATAAGAGTCTGGATATCCATAAACTGTACCAAAATAAAAAAAATAAAATTAAAAAAACATACGTTTTTCCCGCTTGTTCTTGTCTCTGTTGTTCCTGGATACCATCAGCTGCTTGATGAAAATCAAATACTGAGGGGAAATGAAACCAGTTGTTGAAACAAAGATAATACACTAAAGCAAAACATACTGCATTTCAAATTACTGAAGTATAAATCCCTTCAGCCTCATTTCAGTGTGACAGACAAATTTTTTAAAGTGATAACGGTAGGAGATTATAACATGAACTAATACATTACTATGAAAATATGTCTGATCCTTTCTTTATTGAAGTCTATACTATTTTAAAAATAAGTCATTAAGAGGCTAATTTTGAAACATCTGACCTTAAATTTTACAAAGGTCAATTTACAGAAATACTCTTTTTTCTTCAAGTCCTGGACTCCAGAAATCTAGGGATCATTTTGACACCTCCTTTTTCCTCACTAGTCTCACTAGCTTCCATCATCTCTCACCAAAACCGCAGTCTCCTAATGTGTGTATCTCTTTCCATTCTTAGACATCTCAATCCAAATTCTGTAATGCAGCCAAAGCCATCTTTCCAAGACACAAATACGGCTTTCACACCTCTCCTGCCCTGAAAACTCAATGGTTTTCCATTGCTCTAAAAAAAGAGACAAAATTCTTTTTATATGACCTCCTTGCAGAGTCTACACTGTGATCCTATACCATGCTCTGCCACCCTCACTGCCCTCTGGTTACACCAGCATTCTTTGCAGCCCTTAGCTACAAGGCATGGGCTTCTGCATGAAATACTGCCTCTTTCTAAACCCACACATAACTTGTACTCTCTCTCTCCCCTGCCAATGCTCAAAGAGTATTAATTAGGACCATGTCAGTTTAGCCTACTAGTTGATTCCCAATGCAAACGAGTTCTCAAATATTTACTGACTTAATAAATAGCTGGTTTAGAGAAGAGGCAGAACTAGAATTTTGGTCCCTCAACTTCTCATCAAGGCTTCTTGCTTTTTGTTTTATTTTTAAACAGCTTTATGGGAACATAATTTATATACCATAAAATTCACTCATTTAACAATTTAACAGTTTTTAGTATATTTAACCATAGCTTCTTTTGCTAATGATGTCACTGTTTCCAAATAATTAAGTTCAAATGTATAGAAGACTAATATGAGGTTCGTGGAATTAGTGGTAGCATCTGTAAAAGAACTAATTAGAAGAATTGGAAGATTGATATTGAAGTTATAGATGGTGAAGCTAGAAAAGTCTGATAACCCAACCTAAACTCACCCTCTGACGAACCTGTCCCTAAAACCATATATGTACTCATCTCTGATTCCCTCCTTTAGAGACACTACTAAAACTGTCAAGGCAATCTTCCCCCGGTGCTTGGCAAGGTTAACAACTATAGCTTTTTATGATCAACAGGTTTCCCTGGTGCTGTTAGTAGGAAAGTTTTGATGCTGTATGTATTAATTAGTTACATTTCAGAAGCTCAATTTGTATTGTGTGATTTAAAAGTATCTAATAAGCAGTATCTGTCTTAGTGTCACACAGATAACAGTAACATCTCTGAAACCATATTGGTATACTGAACACCAAAAGACATCTACAAAAATGCTCAGGGTATCAGTATTTGTAATATCCCAATATTGGAAACAACTCAAATTTTCATCAATGGTGGAATGAATTTTTTAAATGGATTTTTTAAAGTGTGAATGGTCATATAAAGGGATATACTATACGGCAATGAAAGAGAATAAAATATTCTTTACGTAAACAATAATTGAGCTAAGAAGACTAGTTTATTATCATCTTCCGGTTTTATTGCCCAAGCAATAGTCTTTCTCAGTTACTTGAGAGGTCAGATAGTTCTTAGGCTGTTTCATTAAACCCTGATTTTGCAAATCAGTTATGACAAGATTGAGATACTGAAGTATGCTGTTTTCATTTCTTTTGAATAAAAAGACATTTGAATTTAAATGTTTTGTTTTCCATGCTCAAAGAAATTAAAAAAGCAACTGACAACCCACAAATAAATGGTTGATGGAAAGCAGATGAACCGTATTTTTCAGAAATTAATTTAGTACCTTGTGATAGAGCTAATGCTTTCCTTTTTTTTTCTAGGCCTCAGGAAGCAATTACTGTAATCAGAATAATTACTTTCATAAGACTTTACCATGGCATGGAGCATTAATGCCTCCACTATTACTGTTTTGAAAGAACAGCCTTGGAATAATAATATTTCACTTTCTACAGCCTAGTGCAAACAAACAAACAAAAAACTCAGAACTGTATACCTTTAGTTAAGTTTACTAACAGCATTTCATTTTTTTCCATTTTTAATTTACTATTCTAGTTAAGCTGTATTAAGATGATGACTGTTAGCCTGGGTACATGTAATAGTCCTTTGGCTTCCTCAAATCTCCCTTAGGTTTCCACTCAACTGTCACTTTTCAGTGAAGCCTCCCCAGTAACATTATGCAAAACTGTAAGCCCCTACCCCCCTCCTCTAAACTGCCTGACATTGCCTAGCTCCCTTCTCTGATTTACTATTTCTCCTCAGACCTGAGCACTATATGCCATGCTACATCTATTACATATTTCTATTTATATGGTTTGTTTTCACTAATGCGCTATATGCTCCCTTCAGAGATGTTTCCGGTCTTTTCTATTGCTGAACCTTTACTGCTCAGCACCATACCTGACACAGTAGGCACTTAATAGATAGATATTAAATAAAAGGACAGATACCTAACAAATCTGAATTTCATATTTAAATTTTTCTTTAAGTATCTCAAACCATTTCTCAGGCCATTTTCCCTCAATAAGCATCTCTTATAGTACAAACTGAGTTCTGAGATTCAGTGAACAGGGCAAAATGTTAACACAACAGGTCCTTGCATTAGTATGCTAATGTAAACAGTTGGCCAGCAACTTAATAATTTTTAAGTTTCCTTGAAAAAATCAACTGTTTAAACCTTCTAAGTGAAATAATATTTGAAGGTAAATCAAGTTAAGATAAAGATGCATATTATAACCTCTAGACTACCAAAATTCATTAATTCATAAGACAAGAGATATAGCTAGTAAGTTAATAGTGGAGACAATATTTAAAATGTTCAATCTAAAAGAAAGCAAGAAAAGAAGAAAAATAGACAAAGAACAAAAAGAGCAGACATAAATCCAATCATACTAATAACTAACTATGATAAAAGTAAATAGTCTAAACATTCCAATTAAAGGATAAAATTGTCATAATGAATAAAATGCAAGACCCACCTACATTTTGTCTACGAGAAATACACTATAAATCTAAAGACACAGCTACACTAAAGATTATTAGAGGCTGGAAAGAGATACACCATGCAAATAGTAATCTTAAGGCAACTCTAGTGGCTATATTAATATCAAAGTAGATATCAGAATAAAGAATATTATTGTAAGGAGGATATTTTGGTATTTACAACCATAGCTTTTTAGATTTTTTTTTAAAGATACTAATTAGTATAAACAGCATCAAAACTTTCCTATTAATAGCACAAGGGAAACCTGTTGATCATAAAAAGCAATGGTTCTCAATACCAAAGAGGGTATTTCATAATGAGGAAAGGTTCAATGCGTCAAAATCAGAATTTTAAACATACATGTACCTAACGGAGCTTCAATGCACACAAAGCAAAAACTAACAGACTTGAAAAGAGAAATAGATTAAATCCACAATTACTGTTAGAAATTCAACACTCCCGAGTAACTGATAGAACATATAGATAGAAAATCAGTTGGGATATAGAAGATTTGAACAACACTATCAAAAAATTTGATTTAATTGGCATGCAAAGAACACTCTACTCAACAACAGCAGAGCATATATTATTTCTAAGTGCATAAAGACCATTAACCAAAACAGACCACATCCTGAGCCATAAAACAAGTCTCAACAAAGATTAGAATTATACAGAGTACATTCTCTGTTCACAATGCAATTAAATTATAAATAAATTATAGAAAGAAATCATGAATCATGTTTCCAAATCTTCCAGTATTTGGAAACATGAACATCATATTCAACTTATGGATTAAAATAGAGATTACAAGTTATTTTGAACTAAATGAAAATAAATATATAAATATTTGTGAAATATAGCTAACATAGTGTTAGAGGAACAAATTAGCCCGTTTACGTTTAAGGTTAATATTGTTAGGTGTGAATTTGATCCTACCATTTTGATACTAGCTGGATGTTTTGCCTGTTAGTTGATGCAGTTTCTTCATTACATCGATGGTCTTTACCATTTGGTACGTTTCTGTAGTGGCTGGTACTGTTCCTTTCCATGTTTAGTGCTTCCTTCAGGAGATCTTGCAAGGCAGGCCTGATGGTGATGAAATCTCTCAGCAATTGCTTGTCCGTAAAGTATTTTATTTCTCCTTCACTTATGAAGGTTAGTTTCGCTGGATATGAAATTCTGGGTTGAAAGTTCTTTTCTTTAAGGATGTTGAATATTGGTCCCCACTCTCTCCTGGCTTGTAGGGTTTCTGCTGAGAGATCCGCTGTGAGTCTGATGGGCTTCCCTTTGCGGGTAACTCGACCTTTCTCTCTGGCTGCACTTAGCATTTTTTCCTTCATTTCAACCCTGGTGAATCTGACAATTATGTGCCTTGGGGTTGCTGTTCTTGAGGAATATCTCTGTGGTGCTCTCTGTATTTCCTGGACTTAAATGTTGGCCTGCCTTGCTAGGTTGGGAAAGTTCTCCTGGATAACATCCTGAAGAGTGTTTTCCAGCTTGGATTCATTCTCTCTGTCACTTTCAGGTACACCTATCAAAGGTAGATTAGGTATCTTCACATAATTCCATATTTCTTGGAGGCTTTGTTCATTTCTTTTCACTCTTTTTTCTCTAATCTTGCCTTCTTGCTTTATTTCATTGAGTTGATCTTCAATCTCTGATATCCTTTCCTCTGCTTGGTAGATTCAGCTACTGAAACTTGTGTATGCTTTGCAAAGTTCTTGTGCTATGTTTTTCAGCTCCATCAAGGCATTCATCTTCTTCTCTAAGCTGGTTATTCTAGTTAGCATTTCACCTAACCTTTTTTCCAGGTTCTCAGTTTCTTTGCATTGGGTTAGAACATGTTCTTTTAGCTTCAGGTTATTACCCACCTTCTGAAGCCTGCTTCTGTCGATTCATCAGACTCATTCTCCATCCAGCTTTGTTCCCTCAATAGTGAGGAGCTGTGATCCCTTGGAGGAGGAGAGGCATTCTGTTTTTTGGCGTTTTCATCTTTTTGTGCTGGTTTCTTCCCATCTTCATGGATTTACCTACCTGTGGTCTTTGTAGTTGGCGACTTTCAAATGGAGTCTCTTGAGTGGATGGCCCTTCTGCTGATGTTGAAGCTATTTCTTTCTGTTTCTTGGTTTTCCTTCTAACAGTCAGGAATCTCTGATGCAGGACTGCTGGAGGTCCACTCCAGACCCTGCTTGCCTGGGAATCACCTGCAGGGGCTGCTGAATATTAAGGGTTGCTGCCTGTTCCGTCTTCTGGTATCTTCATCTCAGAAGAGGACCCACCAGATGTCAGCCAGAGCTCTCCTTTATGAGCTGCCTCTCTGGATATACAGGGCTCAGGGAGCCACTGGAGGAGGTGGTCTGTCTCTCATCAGACCTCAAGTGCTGTGCTGGGAGCTCCACTGTTCCATTCAGAGCTACCGGGCAGACGTTTAAGTCTGCTGCAGTGGAACTCACGACTGCTCGTCTTCCCAGGTGCTCTGTCTCAGGAAGGTTTTTACATAAGTCCCTGAAATGCTGCTGCCTTTTTTTCAGAGATGCCCTGCCCAGCAAGGAGGGAGTCTAGTCACAGTCTACCTGCAGAGGCGCTGCTGAGCTGCTGTGCGCTCTGCCCAGCAGCTGTGTAACCTTCCTTGCGGTTTTACACAGGTAAGGTCAGAACTGCCTCGGTAATGGCGAACTGCCCTGGTAATGGCTGACTGCCCCAATAATGGCTGACTGCCTCGGTAATGGCGGACTGCCTCAGTAATGGTAGACACCCTTCCTGGCATGGAGCTCAATCGTCCAGGGTTGAGCTCAAACTGCTGTGCTGGCTGCAAAACTCTCAAGCTAGTGTGTTTCAGATTGCTGGTCTTTGTGGGGGTGGGACCCGCTAAGCCAGATTACCTTGCTTCTTGCCTTCGGCCCCCTCTTTTTCAGGGGAATGGGCAACTCTGTCTTGCAGGCATTCCAGGAGCCAGTTAAAACGACTGACCAGATTTGTGCTGGTTTTTGTGCTGGAAACCCACGCTGAAACAGCCATGCTGGAAACCTGCAGGGCTTGTCAGGTGGCAGAAAGTTCCTGGTCTGTGGGCCGTAAGGACCACGGGAGAAGTGTAGTATCTGTACTGGAGTGCCAGAGTGACTGGAAAAGCCCCCAATGGCCTCCGTTGGGTAGTGGGGGGGGTCCTCCAGTCTGCTGCACTTCCCGGTTCAGTGAGCGTCCCACCCTGCCTCAGTTTGCCCTCCTTGGGCTGCACTCACTGTCCAACCAGTCCCACTGAGATGCACCTGGTACCTCGGCTGAAAATGTGGAGATCACTCACCATCTGCAGCACTCTCGCTGGAACTGCACTCCGGAGCTGTTTCTATTCAGCATCTTGGCAGAGTTTGCCTATAGTTTTTTTTCTATTATACTACACTCTATATCACCCACCACACTTTTATACAGAATCTCACATTATGGAACATTTTGAAGCCTCTATGTGCCAGATCCTGTATGGAGTTCTGAAATGAGACTTCTAATGCCTTAAATTACATGGAGCTTGCAGAACTGTCCATTCAGTCCCATGGTGAGAGGGGGAGTCTCCAAAGCAAAGATCCAAAGTGGTTTCACAGCAACGATTCTCAGACAATTTTCCAGTTATTTAATTTTTTAATGATACTCTTTACTCTTTTTCTCTTTTTCACTATTATAGAATTGACTGTATTAAAATACATGTTTCTGGCCTGGCATAGTGGCTCACATCTATAATCCCAGCACTTTGGGAGGCCAAGGCAAGTGGATCATTTGAGGTTAAAAGTTCAAGACCAGCCTGACCAACACGGTGAAGCCCTGTCTCTACTAATTGGCATGGTGGTGCACCTGTAATCCCAGCTACTCAGGAGGCTGAGGCACGAGACTCACTGGAACCCAGTAGGTGGAGATTGCATTGAGCCGAGATTGCACCCCTGAACTCCCACCTGGGTGACAGAATGAGACCCTGTCTCGAAAAATAATAATAAAATAAAATACATGTTTCTCATAAGACTTTTTCAGGACCCTAGGAAATGAACCTTATAGGTTTTTAGTTAACATACATTTTAAAGCATAACACATCCATTATTACACATATAACTACTAACACCTAAATATGAGTCTGAGCTTATCTTCTAGGGGCTCAGTCTTCTATCAGAAACACTTTCCTTTAAGGACATACATTTATGGGGAAAAAAATCATTATTAAAGAAATATAATTATAAATAAAATAATAATATTCATTTCCATTTATTATGGCTCAAACCACATTACTTTCCTTTTACTCCAGGGCTTTTGACCCCTTTCTATTACTACTTTGCTGTTTTGTTTTGGTGGTCTAAAGTAATTAAGTAGCTTGCTTAACCTCTATGCTATACCGAGGATGGAGCTGTTAAGTGAAAGACCCAAAGCAACTGCAATGAAGAAGGAAGACGGAGAGTCCAGACAGGAACAGGGCTATGTCTCTTAACACTATGCTCTTTCCAACAGGCTGGTATCATCAGCGTATATTTATATCTAAAGATAGCCAAACTATCTGATTGCATACACTGATGCTACATGTTATTCAAAGGGCAGGTGTATTATTCCATTTTGCAATCCTAAATTGTGGTATGCTCATTAAGATACTGAATTTCACAGAGCAGACAACACAACAAAAAACCACTAGAAAGTTGTGAAGATAAGTAGTGGTTTTTATCATCTACTGCAGCATCTTGCTTTATTCACAGGAACAATGGATAGCAAAACGCTACATATAAAATCATAAAGGTTAAAAGAAGATAAACATAACTATTGGTAACAGAATAAATAAAGCTAATGAGTAGTAAGTGTAAGCAAAAAAATGCTACAAAAGTACTTCATAAAAACATATTTTTCCTTATATACATTGGAGACTGCCAGTAAGAAAGAATATTAGTAGGGCCGGGTGCAGTGGCTCACACCTATAATCCCAGCACTTTGAAAGGTCGAGGTTGGTGGATCACCTGAGGTCAGGAGTTCAAGACCAGCCTGACCAACATGTGAAACCCTGTCTCTACTAAAAATACAAAAATCAGCTGGGTGTGGTGGCACACCTGTGACACCAGTAGCTGGTGGCACATGTCCCAGCTACTCAGGAGGCTGATGCAGGAGAATCACTCGAACCCAGGAGGCAGAGGTTGCAGCGAGCTGAGATCACCCCACTGCATTCCAGCCTGGGTGACAAAGCAAGACTCTGTCTTTAAAAAAAAAAAAAAAAAAAAAGTCTTAGTAACACTCTATTGCTTCCTAAATTACAGCACAATAGTGACATATGAGTTTAAAATACAAGTTCTAAGATAAGCTAACTATCAAAATATAAAATTTTTTTTAAATCAGAAGCTTAAAATGGGCAAGAAAAATGACAGCCTCCTTCTGAAAACCAAAACAAACTCCTTTTATCCTTATCCAAATTCATGTTATCATTTGGGACTGCAAAGCTTCTTTGTTTCCTTTGTTTTCTGTCTTGGTTATACATCTATGCTATTAATTATGCTGGAAATATAAAAGGTGTCTTTTAAATAAAAGTATTACGGCCGATTAATATTTGCATAGTTTAAATGCAATCAGGTGAAACAAACTACTCACAAGTTTACTTTGTTTTATGAAAACACAGAAGTATTCCATATTTTATCTAGTCGCACTAACAAACAGCTATCAAAGTCTTTGTATTCAACGATAACCAGTCTACTAACAGACAACATACAGGACAATAAATACTAACATAAAATTGTTTTTCAGTAAAAACAAAAAGTTGTTCTTTTCAGACTTTACAGATTAAGAAGCATGTAGCAAACAATGTAATGAAAAGGCCATTTTCATATAAAAACTGTATGTTAATCCAACAGAATTTACTTCAAATAAGCTATTATATTAGATTACTAAGATTATACATAGGATTCAAGTCTGTGGCTGTTATCTGGAGGGACCATTATTTGATTTCTGTACTTGGCTAAGAAATCCTGTAAGTATTTTGATGAGGCTGCCTTTTAAATAGAAGCCAATGTTAAAACTAGAGCAGCTACTGCCTCAGGACACATACATATTTAAATACAATTTAAGACTGAAGATCAATCATATGGAAGTTTCCTACATGGTTTATACTTATACTTATTTCTTTTCTGGTTATTGTCTCTCAATCATGTCACTGCTAATTAACAATTCTATTGGTTCTGAAAGAGAATAAAACAGAGACTTAATCACAAATTTATTGGTAGCAGCTGAAATTTAGGTTAGTGTAAACCAAATCTGAATCACGTAAAAAGCAATGATTATTAACTATCTGCAAAATGGTACACTTACTTTTATATGAATGTTACCTGTACAAATAAACGTTCTTTGCATTTTTATGTGGCTTATTTTTAACAGCACTAGAGATGTCTTATGAAATACTGCTTGTATAATAAATTTGCTTAGCTAGCCTTTTTTTCAGACATAGGTAAATTTCAGCCTAGACTTTGTTGGAAAAAAAAAAAAAGTTTTTTGTATTTGGAACTCAATTACTACAATCCATCCTACATAGGCTAAATAAAAATGAAAGACAAAATTAGTTACTAAATACTTTCATTTGATACATTTCTGATAAAAAGATAGTTACAAATAAATGCAATATATCCATCTTACCAATATGAGCTCTGTCAGATATAATAAGCCTTTTTTCCCAGCCTTCTAGTCCTAGAAAGGGGAAAAAGACATATTTAATTGAATATTTTGTATAACATTTTTTAAATCTTAATTTCTTTAGAAGTTTGTCTAGGCTGGGCACAGTGGCTCATGCCTGTAATCCCAGCACTGTGGGAGGCCAAGGCAGGTGGATCACTTGAGGCCAGGAGTTCAAGACCAGCCTGGGAAACATGGTAAAACCCCATCTCTACTAAAAATACAAAAATTAGCTGGGTGTGGTGGTGGGTGCATGTAATTCCAGCTACTTGGGTGGCTGAGGCAGGAGAATCACTTGAACCCAGGAGGCAGAGGTTGCAGCGAGCCAAGATCATGCCACTCCAGCATAGGCGACAGTGAGAGATGCTGTCTCAAAAAAAAAAAAAAAAAAAAAAAAAAAAAGGAATATAATGTCTCAGCGTTTTTTTACTTAAGCAATCATGTTTGTGTCTTTTCTTCTGTATGGGAAACATCATGTCTAACAAGAGTTTTCTCACCTGTCATTCTTTCCATACACAAATTCACTCACACGCTATCTTTCCAAATGCCTTGCTCTAAAAGCTCTATATTCAAACCAGTCACATCCATATAAAATACCTCTAGGAATCCAAAAAGCAAATGGTAGAAAAACATCATTTTTGCTGGTTAGTTACCTAGCAGGGAGAAATCTGACACGAGGGAGTTAATTTTAGGAATGGCACCCTTTGCCAAAAGATAATTATAAAAAATAAGGGCTGGGTGAGGTGGCTCACATTTGTAATCCCAGCACTTTGGGAGGCCAAGGCGGGTGGATCACCAGGCCAAGAGATCGAGACCACCCTGGGAAACATGCTGAAACCCCATCTCTACTAAAAATACAAAAATTAGCTGGGTGTGGTGGTGTGTGCCTGTAATCCCAGCTACTCGGGAGGCTGAGGCAGGAGAATCACTGAACCCAGGAGGCATAGATTGAAGTGAGTCATACCACTGCACTCCAGCTGGTGACAGAGTGAGACTCCGTCTTAAGGAAAATACACACACACACACACACACACAGAAAAAAATAAACTTTTTCACTAATTCTTCTAAAGTACTGTCAATTACCATACTTACTACAATGAATTGTAAGGAGATATATCTATCTCCCCATTTAACTGTGGAAGCCCTAGAGTAGGGGCTGTGAGTTTTCATAGCACAGGATCTGTTATCAAATAAGTATTTTTAAAAATTATTTTTGGCTGGGAGCAATGGCCTATAATCCTAGCACTTTGGGGGACTGAGGCAGGAGGATAGCTTGAGGCCTGGAGTTTGAGACTAGCCTGGGTGACTTCTCTACAAAAAAAAATTTTTAAACCTAGCCAGACATGGTGGCATGTGCCCATGGTCCCAGCTACTTGGGAGGCTGAAGCAGGAGGCCTGCGTGAGCCCAGGAGGTAGAGGCTCACTACTGTGTTCACACCACTGCCATCACCACTGCACTCAAGCATGGATGACAGAGCAATTCCACGTCTCAAAAAAAAAAAAAAAAAAAAAAGAGATGCTTGAATGAACGAATGAATCCAAATCAAAAATACAAAAGACAAATTGACAACCTTTCAAAACTAATCTTTAAAAATGAAAAATTCATTTTTACCTTAAGATTTATTTTGAACATTTATTCCTTACAGATTAAGGAGGATAACCTCCTTAGTAACATACTGAAAGGTAAACCTGGAACATTAAGCCTCCCCTGCTACGGTTGTTTTGACACACAAGCATGTATTCTAAAGATAGTTTAGGAGATATAAAAAAATAGTACCAAGAAATTCAGTAAAGTGGGTAAAGAGCAGGGTTGGATGCGGTAGAAGGAAAAAGGGAGTAGGGCAAACTTTATTAAAGGAGATGAGAGCAGAAAGCAGCACAAAAATCTCAAGTTCACCAATATAAAAATCAGAGACTAGGTCACAGGTAAAAACACAGAAAAAAGAGATAGTAGCAAAGACAGGGCTCTATAAAGTCATAGTTAGTGGTTAAGAACACTTGAGGACAGACTGCTACTTTTCAAACTGAACAATACTTTAACAGTAATTGAGTGTTTTAAATGTGAGTTAATTCAAGGGGAACCTATACTAATGATATTCCTCAATTACGTACCACAGGTTGAGTGTCCTTTATGCCAAATACCAGAATATTTCAGATTTCAGATCTTTTGGGACTTTGGAATATTTTATCAATGAGATCCCCGGGTGTGGGTAGACTCAAACAGATACTTTAAATTTATTTATATTTCATATACACCTTATACTCGTCAGTTGAGGTAATTTTATACAGTCTTTTTAATAATTTTGTGCATGAACCAAAGTTTGTGAACCCTCCTCCTCCTTTTCCTCGTCCTTCCTCTTCTTCTGTCCTCCTCGTCCTCCTCCATCTGTGGTTGCTTAGCAACACCAACATTCTTAACTCTGAATTTATATGCTACTGACAAGTAATCATTTTCTTACGCTTATTCACACATAAGTATTTAACAGTAAAAAATATGACATACCCTTAATACAGCGAAAAAAATGTGTTTAGGGTAACTAAGCAGCACTAGTGCATCTGTGTCAGCCGGCAAAGAGCAGCGACAACCAACAATGGCAGGCTTCTGGTCTCCACCTGTACGCTCTATTTCATTTATTACCACAGTTGGCATGTCCAGCTAGCACACAGGCCACTTTATTGCCCTCCGTGGGCATGCTTGTGTGGGGGACTCTGGGCGTGCATGGAAAAGGTTTGTGAAAGCTGAAAGGGGAGAAGGTCTTTTTTCCCTCGGAGACACTGAAGAAACTGTGTGTGTGCCTATGTTTGGACCGTGACTCGCTGCATGAGGTCGGGTATGGAACTTTCCACTTGTGGTGTCATGTCTGAGTTCAAAAAGTTTCAGATTTGGGGAGCATTTTGGATTTCAGATTTGTGTATTGGGGATGTTTAACCTGGAATTATAGTGTCAAATTCCCCTCATACCCTAACGAGATGGCCGTGGTTAATGTAAACCTCTAAAAATCCAAGACATCAATAAAGGAAGGAATACAGGACTACTTTACGGAGACGGGCATGGATATAGAGCAGAAAAGCAACATTTCCTTCGTTTCGAAGGAGGGACCTAAACACTTGCCCTTATATCCGTGTAGCGTGGGGAAAAAAAACTCCCTTTTGCCCCTGAGTTACAGCAACCAAAGGAGATCCTCTAGATCCTCTAGAAAGCAAGACTGACTATGCAAATTCAGGGCTTTGCTAGTTTTGCCACCTATATATTGTAATTCTAGCTGCCTTAAGATAAGTCTGCGGATGACCAATGTGTAAAAAAGTCAGGACTTAACACAATAACAAAAGATGTTGGTCTTTTGTTTAAAATACTGTTTATAATGAATAAGACTTAATAACTGACATTAGAAATTTGTCCTGTATTAGCCTGAAATTTTAAAGTATAAGACAAACACATTGTTTGTCTGGCATAAGATCCTAATAAAACTTTATGAAAAACAACTGGTCACCAAGTAGACTTATTCTTTCATACCTTTTCCTTTTTGAACATTTTTCTCTGCTTCTTCAAACAATCCAGGTAGATGAATTACCACACCATTTCCTAAAGGAAAACAAACAAATCCCAACTGCAAACATCTTTACCTTTAACACAAACATGTGTAACTTACAGGACATTCTGATTTAACAGGGTGTTACCACAGAAATAATTCCAAGTTTTAAATAGGAATATAACTTAAATACACAATGGAATATAATACAGTGAATATAAAACACTAGAATTATACTCAGAATTATACTAGAATTATACAGTTTAAAATTTCTTTGCAACAAAGTGAAATATGTTTTTGAAGGAAAGTTATTATGTAATTTTAAGCAAATGGAACATGGTCACAGTACTCACTAGATCAGTATCTTTCAAGTTGGGGAATCAGGCCCTATTAATGGTCATAAATCAATTTAGTAGGTTGTGATTAGGATTTTTGAAAATTAAAAAGTAGAGCAAAAAAGATCAGATGGCATCATTTATCCTAAGTGTTCAAAATAAATTCATGAACCTCTGGTATTTCTTGCTATGAGTCATAGTTAAAAGTATTTGGAAAAAAAAGGATTTGGAAAACTGATTCAATGACCTAATACTTCTTAAGATCATCAATGAACACAGATGAATGTAATCATTCCAAAAAGTATTACCGTTAAAAGACCTTACAGTGACAAAAAGCCAAAGTCAGAAGGTAACAAGGTCCAAATTAATAAGAGATCAATGAACCGTCTGGTTAGTGAGAGACAAAATCAGTTTAGACAATAAAAATTAGATGTCATTGTCAATTGGTGGGGGGGAATGCAGTTCAGTATATATACTTACCGATGAATGCAGTCACATTTGGATTAATTATTCCACTGGGTAAGAGATGAAAATCATATTCCACAGAATCCACAACAACTGTATGGCCAGCATTATTTCCTCCCTAAAATATAAGATAGAAAAAATTGAGCCTGATGACAAATATGGCAAATAACATATCTCCTTCCAAAGTGAATTAATGACTTCCTGCCAAAAGGCCAACTTAAGAGAACCCAAGTATTTGCCCCGTTTACTGATTTGTTGAAGGTTTTAACAGTTTGGCTGTCTCCTTTCCCCCCTGCAGTGCATCTAAGTGAGTATCCTGAAAGAATATGGAAACTGGGAAATTCAGGTTTCTGAAAGACAGAAAATCATATTTCTTCTTAAAAGAGGAAAAAAACGTGAAAAAAACACAGAGCAATTAGTCTGTCTTTGGCTATGGAGGATTATGGCAATCTAACTAACCATGATATTCCATCTCCACACAAAAAAAATCTTTAAGATAAAAAAGAGTAATCTATCCAGTTACCCTAACTTGCTGTAAATATTCATATAATTCCCATCATCCTAAGAGTGTGTCAAGCAACTCTGTGACCTGAAATTTGTATTCCTATATGGACTTAACAAGAATCTCCCCCAAATATTGGTTATCCTTGGCCTCAAATTTATAAACCAGTCTGGTAGGTTTGGTTAGTGACAGATCCCTAGAACCTGCTCATCTCTGGATAAAGTAATATCCTGGGTCAGAACCGCTAACACTGAGAATCGTACTATAAATCCATGGTGACATTTCTATTCTATGAAGCTTATAAATAAATAACACAATGTAAAAAGTCAAATTTTAAAAATTAGGTACAAAGGAGACTAAATATTAAGTAACCATATAACTTTTCCAATTTATAAGGTTAAAAAACATGGAAAAAAGCACAAGTTTTCACAATCACGACAGCTGAGTACATATATGTTTAAACTTCTATGCAAGATTAACACAAAAACAAACTCAGGATGTTATTTGCAACAAAAACTTTGGCAACATCCTTGTGTAACATGAAAACACACCAATCAAAACTATATTGCCCAAGAGTGACTATTTCAGCTTGATCGCGAGGCTATTTTTCTTTCATTTTTAATTTTTGTTGGTACATAGTAGATGCTTGTATTTATGGGGTACATGAGATATTGTGAAACAGGCATATGAGTAATAATTATATCCGGGTAAATATGGTATCCATCACTTCAAGCATTTATCCTTTGTGTTAAAATCTAATTATACTGAGTTGTTTAAAAATATATAATAAATTACTGTTGACTGTAGTCCCCTGTTGTGCTGTCAAATACTAGATCTATTTCCATCTAACTGTATTTTTATACCCAATTAACCATCTCCCCACCCCACCCCCCACCCTTACCGCTACCTTTTCCAGCCTTTGGTAACCATTCTTCTACTCTCTATCTCCATGAGTGTCATTGTTTTCCTCCCACAAGTGAGTGAGAACATGTAAAGTTTGTCTTTCTGTGTTTGGCTTACTTCACAGAACATAATGACCTCCAGTTTCCATCCACGTGGTTGCAAATGACAGGATTTCATTCTCTTTTATGGTCAAATAGTACTCCGCTTTGTTTATGTAGCACATTTTCCTTATCTGCCTGGGTAACGCTGCTAATTATTCAAGGTTCATGGGCTTTTTAGTTAGTAGGTGATGAATCATGCCAGAACTGGGTCCTTCTTCTGGCCCAGGGTATGTCTAGAAATTTGTCCAGGAACTAGGGCCTGTGATGGGGAGCTCAGTATTCTACCCAGTGCCCTATTATACTGTGGCTGATATCCAACTGCAAGACAAAATCCTCCTTACTCTTCCCTCTCCTCTCAAACAGAGGGGAGAAGCCTCTCCTGGAGCTGCATACTGTGCTGCCTGGGGTAGGGGGAAGAACGCAAGCACTCCCTTGGCTGGTATCTCTATAGGTCACATGTCCCCCCAAATCCACTGGCTCCAAGTCCAGCACACCACCAGGATTTGCCCAAAAACTATAGTCTTTGTGGCCCAGACTATCTTCCAAATTTATTTAGGACCCCAGAGCACTTTAGCCTGTGGTGGCTAGGCTTGCTGGAACTCAGGTTCTGACCACTAGGATGGTCAATTCCCCTCTGGCTAGGGCTGGTCTAAATGCTCCCTCTGTGGGCACTGGTAAGTTCTGCACAGTGTTGCTTTCTGTTGTGACAAGGGCAGCACTGAGTTCCAATGCAAAGTCCTACGATCACTGAATTCTCCTGCTCCTAAGGACACAGATTCTCTCTCAGCACCCCATGGTTTCTGGGGGTGGGGAAGGGGTGGTATCAGCAATTCGTCTCTCCTACCCTCTTCCGAGCCTCTTTCAGTGATATGAAGTTAAAACCAGGTACTGTGATGGCTCACCTGATTTTCGGTTCTTATGAAGGTGATTTTTGTTTGTGTGGATAGTTGTTAAATCTGGTGTTCCTGTGAGAAAACAATTGGTAAAGGGTTCTGTCTGGCCATCTTGCTCCATTATGCCCAATCCACAAGGTTATTTTTAACAAATTGAATGTTACCTACTTTTACCAAATCATTACCAATCATGAGGTCACAAAGATGCTAGAAAAATGGGCCCTGCTAAAAAAAATCTTCAAAAAGCAAATACCTATTTCCATGGTGTTCTGCACTGTATAAAGCAAAGAACTCTTTGAAGACTAATGTATGACACACACTTAAAAAAAAACAAACTTGGCAGTGTTAGGCTAAAGCCTGTAAGACACACTTTGGCAAGGCACAGGAAGACAGAAACGAATGCTGAGCAACACCTTCAAGTGATACCAAAAAGGGAACAGGGGTATTATTTTTTACTATTTATTTTTTAATAGGAAATTCCTACAAGTGATACAGACACCAAATGGCACAGAAGTATGCACAGTAACATGTGAAGAGTGTCTCGTAGCATTGCTATAAGACAACCAGTTAGCACAAGTTTTTGGTGTCCTTCCTGAGGTGATTTATGCATATAAGACATATATTCTGTTTTATTTTACATATACAATGGTAACAAACTATATACATGTGGACAGCTTGCTTTTCATACGTGACAAATTTTAGTACTTCTGTAACCTTGCAAACAGAATCATCTCATTCTTTGAAAAGCTGTATTGTATCCTTTTGTATATGTAGGTATATAATAACTTATTATACTGGTCCCATAATGAGATGCATTCAGATTGTTTCCAATCTTTTTTCTATTATAAACAATCTTGCAAAATCAATAAACTCCCTGGTATAAATTATAATTTCACACTTGTACAATTTCATCCTCAATTCTGATAGAACCCTAGGACATTATTACACACCAAAAGAACACTATTTATCTTAGCCTTTTAAAAAGGAACACACAGGGTAATTCTTGCCTGCATTTCAGTTCCTCTTGTTACAAATATGCTAAGTTTAATAAGTTTTTAGTAAGTTGTTATGAAATATTTGGTAATTTTGAGACAAACAACAAATGAGGTATTATTATCAAAGCCAGACCAGGTTTTTTTTTTAAGAGATGGGGTCTTACGATATTACCCAAGCTTGCCTTGAATTCCTGGGCTCCAGTGATCCTCCTGTCTCAACCTCCTGAGAACCTGAGACTACATGTGCATGCCATCCTGCCTAAAAATTCATCATTTGCTCAAGGTTAAGAACAAACTATCTTACTATAATTTTCAGAGTAGACCCTTAAAGTAAGTCTCCTAATTTATACAAAATTACTTTTATAGATACACTAACATAAATCATTTGATAAAACAGTTGTCATTGGTAGTGAATGACAATGTTCTTACTGTGTAACAAAAGCTTCCTCTCTTAGCTAATATTTCACCAAGAGAGGTAGTAATGATGGAATTAACCATAATAAAGAGATGATGGTTCACACACACACACACTCACTCACTCACTCTCTCTCTTCCCCTCTCATTCCCTCTTCGGCAGATGGTGTGATGGATGACTGGCTTAAGTTTGTCCAAGTTTATCACTAGCTCAGGCTGGAAAGTTCAGCAGTAAAAGACTTAAAGTCATACACTGGTACAAAGTTTGCTCACTCACTAAATATTAGTTATTAAAAAATACCAACATTTTTCAATAACCAATATTACATTAAGGATTATTATATGGTTTAAATATTTAAATTGTTTAGCTGAGTGTGGAAATACGGCTAAATATACCAGAAAAATCCTAGGATTATCCTACGTAGAATTTAGGGGAAAAACATAAGCGTTTATTCATATTTGCTCACTAGTGCTTTGTGGGGCAGCTGGGGTATAACTTTTAATCTTAAAATGCACACTATGCAGAAGGGTCCTGAGGTGAACTGAGAAGGGGCTACTCATAAGGAGTTTCTTGATGAAGTAATCTTTATACGAAACAAGTTTTAGCATGCTATATATTATAAAATGCAACAAATAAAGCTTCAAATTTTAAGTCCCTATTTAGATGCTAACCTAAAATATTTAGATTATGTAAATATGCAAAATTCACCTTGGGAGCTCAGGCAACCGTCCTCAAACAGAGATTATACTGGTCCAAGGAGAGGTCACATATTAGCAGATGCAAAACAAAGAATCTGAAATATGAGCACCATCACCAAAAACAGTTTCAAATACGAGCACCCCCTCAGTCTCCCAGCTACATATTATAAAGGGCAGATGGAGCTGCCTCCGACATGGCTCCATGGGCAACTCCATGTAGTATGTGCCAGCACTGTGGCGGCTACTTAGGAGAATCATGAAACATTATTAAATAAATGATGGCACTAAATCAATGATGGGAGATATTTTATTATCCGATAGTACTAAATTAATGATGGGAGATATTTTGTTGTTGTCCTAATGGAGACATACCATTTCCTTCTCAATTCAAATTTTCCACAAACCAAACTTGATAATGGTTATTCCCTACAAAAATATTGATCTTCTAATCACATTAACAGTTACACATAACTACCTCCTGTTTCTCTGCTAAACTCCCATAACACTTATGGTCCCAGTCACTCTTGTTGAATGTAATACTTTTAATGATCATAGCTGTATGTTCTATATTACTTAACCAAAAAGAACACAATCAATTAATAATTATATAAACAAAGGGCTTTGGAATCTCAACGTTGTTTTTGGATCAGTTAAATCAATAGAGAAAACATTTAGCAATAATTCCCAGATACGATTTAACTTTTTTTCCCTAGAAATAAGTCATATTTCTGAGTTGGTAAAATGCTTTTCTGAACATACATTTCAGCATCTGGCAGAGTTAACCAAATGTCTGCCCATTTTTGTGTAGCTTTTACACAGTACAGATTTCACTGACGTCATCCTTGCATCTAAGTATTAAAAACATTTGACATTGTTCTTCTCAGTCGTCACAACACCCCTGCGAAACAGGTGGTATTGACTCTATTCCACAGATGGGGTGGCCTGGGCATGCAAAGGTTTAGTGGCTCCTCACAAGCCACATGGCAGGTGGCAGAGTGGCTCTCCGGTCACATGCTGACACCACCTTCACACTTTTATCGGTGCCACAACACCACACAGCAGGCTCTCATATCGAGGCCGATTTTTGAACCATTTTTAATTCCGAAATATACTCCCCCACCAACACCCCAAGAAACAAAAAGCAGCATGAGTCCACAAGTGGCTGCATGTTACGCAGCAGGTTTCTCTGAGGAAAAACATAAGCTTATAATGCCTTATATGATGTTCTTCTTGTATTAAATACCAAGAATAAATACATGTTAATTTTATTAAGGTGAACAATAAATATATGAAAGAAAATTCAATTAGTTCTCATTGCAGTCACAAAACATTCCCTAATACAGTATATATTTTACCAATTTTCTCTGACTGTTACTCTTACATTAAGATTAAAGACAAAGAAAATATTAAGGTAAGCTTCTTTACCACGAAAAAATGTACCTCATCACGGAGTGATGAAATAAACTGGAACATCATGATAGAAACAAAAGGCAGGACTAAAATTCTATGTTCTCAAAGTTGAAAAGCAAAGTTTCTGGTGTATGCTTTTTGTTTTTGCAATCAATACACAGCTAATTTTCATTATTTAATTAAGGTTAAAATAATAAAAACCAATTTAACTCAATTTTTTCTTCCAGAAAAGCACTACAGGTCCATAGCATATTAGACTATTGGAAAACAATTTACAAATAAGAACAATCCAGAACAAATGTTTCCTCATACCTTATTTTCCTATACGAAATTAACTCCAGGTTAGCTTTTGCATGTTCAGTCCCTCTTTTTTCCCTTACTTTGCAAACATAGGAACCATCCCCCAGCCACAGTGTGATACAGGCCGGGAAACGTGTTCCAGCCTGAGCCAGTCAGCAACTCTCCCTTGGGAATCTGGATCTGAGTATTGAGGAGGAAAGCGGTTAACAGTCTGAGATGCTGTCACCAATGGGAAGCATCCTAAAGAAAAAGGCTGTCAGTTGTAGCTGCTGAGATTCCAGGAGCAGCCTTCATCTCAGGCCACCATCCCGTTCTTCCTTTACACAAATCCCCACCTTGCTTAGGATAGTTTCTAACCACTGCTTGCAAACAAAGAACACAAATGATTCACAAAACACATTACAACATAGTATATACACACCTTGCTGAGTTTACATCTTGTACCGGTGAAACTGAAAATTAAAATAATTGCTAGATATTAATAACGTTTTATGCTGTCAAGGACAATAAAGCATGACTGCAGGATATAGGAATGATATAATAGTATTTAGTTATTTTGTAACTGTTCTCAGTTTTTCCATGCATTCCTTTTCTTCCTAATTTGATGTTAAGTTTAAGGCAGTGGGAAGAAGTGCTTTGAATTTTCTTTCCATGACTCCTCAAAACCAGAGGCTGTCAAGCCCAATTATAGAATAAAATTTTGGATCATGAAATGCTAATATGTGTAAGTTTCTAGTTAAGAAGCTCCAAAGGTCCAGGGGAGGGTAAAAACTGTAAGACCTGTGTCTCCTCCTTTTTTTAATTGGAAAGGAATTAAATGATATTAGTCTACAAAAGTGACTTTTGATTCTAAATTTGGTTTTGCTCTGGGCCTTCTCCTTCCCCAAATCACTCCTTTCTTCGCTCCCCGAGTACACTCCTGCTGTGGTAGAGAGAAGAAAGCAGTGAAGGATCCATAGTGTCGTAAACCTGCAACAATGGTCTCTTTTCCAGAGTACAGGCCCAACTGTTAAGGGCTAACAATTTCATGCACATAGCCCAGAGGCATTTTTCAGGCCACTTAGTTAGGCATCTGTGTCTTATCTTTGTCCTTTTGCTTTGTGTAAATTAACATTTACCGTAATCACAAAGCTCAAAATGAACATCAGGAAGTCAGGGACCACTATGGATTACAACAGAGAGCAGCAATGCCTCAGATCCCATGCCCATGAACTACTCCAGCAACCAAAAAAGGGTTGCTACTTTTTGTCCGTCTTCAAGCTTCTTAGGAGCCTAAAATCGTTAGAGTCAATGCTTATTACCCATGCTGCTTTCAGGGTAAAGACTATTGACATGTGTCTCCTCCTTTCCAGCTGAAACATGTTAGAATTCACCAAAAAGTAAGCACTTCTCAATCCACAGCAACAAAGAAATTATAAACAAAGATGATTGTTCTTTCACGAAAGCATTCACATAATTGCAATTAGCTTATGATTCCAAAGCAGAACAGGTTAAGTTACTACGAGTAAGTTGATCAAATTTAACTATTCAGCAGTAACCAGACACACTAGATCGGAAGAGAAAAAAATATACAGGGTATCTGAATTTCTTTTTAGCAAACATATCCAGGTGCACTGCTCAGTTATCCATTAAAAGGTTAAAGATATCCATTTTACCATGCATGCTTATAGTTATCTTCCAGTTTCATACACACATAAATGTCACAAATGATAAAAACCTCAGATATATTTTAGACCTTTTATTACCATTATGAAATAACTTCTCACAATGAAAGTGGAAAGGGGTGTCATCTGGGAAGATCTTAGGTTCCTAAATTAAGAAGCTTTAGACTCTGGGTATCAAACTGTAATATTTGTTCACACTCACTAAACCAGAGTCATAGATGAGAGCATTAAGACATGCAACCAAAAATGTGTAAACCAATGACATCACAGAGCTCTTGGTAAATGTTTGATAAAAATTCACCTAATTACATTCATGAAACTATTTTCTTAAAAACACACTGAAATTTAACAATAGATCTCAAGTCAAAAGAGTCTTCTCACTAATAAAATCCTTCAAAGATGAGGTTAAAAATATAGACAAAAATCTCATTTTTCAGAAATCTCATGGAGCCTCTGTTTTAAAAAGAATTTTATTATATGACTCAAATATAAATTTTGGTTCAATGTAAAGAACTGTCCCATCCCAGAGCAACCACAGGAACTCCCCTTCATTTATTGCTCTTTTCATTGCTTTCAGCAGCCAATACTGAATGCTGACGTCTCTTTCTCTGTTTATAAAAGTATTATAAGGCCGGGCACGGTGGCTCAAGCCTGTAATCCCAGCACTTCGGGAGGCCGAGGCAGGTGGATCACAAGGTCAAGAGATCGAGACCATCCTGGTCAACATGGTGAAACCCCGTCTCTACTTAAAATACAAAAAAAAATTAGCTGGGCATGGTGGCACGTGCCTGTAATCCCAGCTACTCAGGAGGCTGAGGCAGGAGAATTGCCTGAACCCAGGAGGCGGAGGTTGCGGTGAGCCAAGATCGCGCCATTGCACTCCAGCCTGGGTAATAAGAGCGAAACTCCGTCTCAAAAAAAAAAAAAAAAAAAAAAAAGTATTATAATAGTCACCAATTTTAATTTATCAATATGTAGCCCATCCACACTCATCTTTGGTGTCAACATCTGATATAGTCCCTGAGAGATAAAATAGCTGGATTCATATCCAGTTACAGCAAGTAAGCTATTAAGAACATATCAATTTACTGGTTCATTCTAGATTTGCTCTAGGCAAGTTTTTCCTAGAGATACTTGAAAATATCCAACAAACCCATCCATTCCCACCAAAGTTAAAGAAACAGAGTAATTTTGATCAGACACCACTGAGGTGGTGATGTCTGATATATTTTAAAACTCATGCCTCAAAAGTAGAACTGACAGGATACTATATTTACTCAACACAATAGCAACCTGGGAAATCCTCAGTGACTGAACCTTGAGATTTATACTGTGTCAGCAGAGAAAAACTAGTTACTAGAACCCTACATGTTGAGGAGATACATGATACAAATATTAGTTACCTGTTTTCTCCTAGAAACAATAAATAAGATTTTAATATAATAAACAAAGCCTTTGAACATAATGGTACAATGTTTAAAATTCCAGCTAAAATACTAAATAACAAATGTTAATCCAAGGAATGCTAGTAATTCCACCTTAAATGTATGCCACCAGTTAATTAAATTGTCCAGAGAGATATTAAAACAATTACAGGAAAGGGTCACTATTACTGATTTCAAATAAATTTCTAGGAGTGATCTTGCCACCCAGAATATATCTGTTGAGTATTTCCCTTCTGCTTCACATACTATTAGGTGCTACAGAATAAAACAAAAAAAGAACAAGTCCCCCTTTTGAGAAAATGCACATTCTAGTAGAAAAAGCACAGTAACCAAACAGAACAACATTTAACCAAGTACAGTATAACAGACATTGGTAAATACTTATGTACTGTCAGGCGCGGTGGCTCAAGCCTGTAATCCCAGCACTTTGGGAGGCCGAGGCGGGCGGATCACAAGGTCAAGAGATAGAGACCATCCTGGTCAACATGATGAAACCCCGTCTCTATTAAAAATACAAAACATTAGCTGGGCATGGTGGGGCGTGCCTGTAATCCCAGCTACTCGGGAGGCCGAGGCAGGAGAATTGCCTGAACCCAGGAGGCGGAGGTTGCGGTGAGCCGAGTTCGCGCCATTGCACTACAGCCTGGGTAACAAGAGTGAAACTCCGTCTCAAAAAAAAAAAAAAAAAAAAAAAAAACTTATGTACTAGGGAAATTATATAAAAAGAATCAGAAAACAGAAATAGCAATTGTTATAAACCTGGAAGAATGGCTTACCTTAAATGCTAATTACCTACTATCTTTCAAATTATGGGAAGCAGTCTGGCAGATCATTTTAGTTGTACAAGGTCAAGGTATTAAGTAACACTAACGTTATTTTCTTTTAAATTATCTTTCACCTTTTCTATTTCAAGGAGAAAGTCTCAGTTTATGCTTCTTTATCACTTATTAATAGTGGTTTCAGATCTTCAGCAGATACGTATATCTAGCTAGAAATTAGTAATATTTTTTCAGTGTGTTTATTTTTATAGCAAGCATTTATAAACACATATTAAGTGATGGGGTGTACTCTCCCTTATAATTAATTTTAGTCATTATTTTCTTTTTATTGACTTTAAAGCCTTGGCGAGAAAACACAGGGAAGCCTTTCCTGATTGCAGGCAACTTCATGTGTGTCATTATAACCAAGACCACCAAACTTACTTTCTTCAAGGACAATAAATAAGCCTTTACTTAAAGCCTGGTATAAACTACTATAGTTAAGAAGTTTCATTAGTTTCTACTCAGCAAAATAAAGAAAAGAAAGCACAGTATTTTACTTTAAGAGAATTTGGGGGAAAAAACAGTATTAGGTTTCCTAAAAAAACTACTTTTGTGGTGCCAGAAAGGGACCTTTTTGGTCCCATACTTTAACCTCTTAAAAAACTGATACAGTACCTTTTCCCGTCCCTACCTTCTCAATACTTCTTTACACAGCAGTTGTCCACCAGGTTGTGAGCTCCTTGTGGGGCAGAATCCCTGCCTTTTTCAGATTTTTGACTCCCAGGCTAAGTGATCCCTTGCAGTTACTCAATATGTGTTTACCAGATGAATGACCTGTACCAGGGTTGGGCCACCATTCAATTCTTCTCTCTTCTTGAAAGAAATATTTATTTAAAATTAAGGCATCAGTAGTGGTTGTCCTTTGATGCAAGTCCTACAGATTTATGGATCTGGGGAACCTACCAAGTTATAAATAACTCCTCATAAATCCTGAATCTGAACAACACAGGCCTTAAGCGCTGTAACAGTGAAAACGCCATAAGGTTTGCATCTATTGTTTCCAAAAAGGCATTTTATATATTAAAATATATCATTAAATGCAATGCCAGTTTTTTTTTGGGAGAAAGTCCTTATGATTCTACTGGTGAAATATGGATACATTATGTTACATCACTTCTGGAGAAACAGGACTGAACAAAATCTGAGGTCATGACATCAATATGGCAGAATATATTAAACTCTAACAAAGGACATATTTTCACTAACACACAAAACTTAAGACCTCAGACAAGGCAATCCAAGCTCACAATGTCTTACTGTTGATTTTTTCCAACTCTCTATACACAGTAAGAACTTCAGCATTCCGATTTTATAACCTAGGGGAACTTCATTAAGTAGATGCCAGCTTACCAGGGGTAACCAAATAATACAAAGTTACCAAGGTAAATCACAAAAGAGATAATGCTTAAATCTATTTATTCATTACTCATCTGCTTTTTGCTAACAAAACTAATAAAGAATCCTAATGACACACAGTTAAAATGCACCAGAAAAACATAAGGATTCTATAAGGTAGTTATGTCAAAATTTTACAGGTGGGGAAAGTCTGCCTAACAAGGCCCCTCGTTCGTTTCTCCGCTATCTTCAGCTAACATTTTCAAGCCAAACTTGGTTCCTCCTCAATCACTTCTCTAGCCTTTCCAAGGGCATCAGATCAGGTTGGTCCACAACTTAACCTCCTTCAAGACTACTTTCTCAGTAAGATTAGTGACACTTTCTCCAATCTACAAACTACTTCTAATATTTGACAGAATATTAAAATAGAGGATCCTTTAGAACAAATGCCGTAATGGTTGTGTTCTCCAAACCATCTCACAACCCACAGTGTAGCTCAACCTGAGCCATTTCCACATAAAGATGTCAAAATGTCAGTGAGGGAGACACACAGGCCTCAGCCTCTCACCCCTTCCAGACAGCAGGAAAGTTAGGTATTCTGATTTGTCTTTCCCCACAGCATGACCAGATCTGAATTTAAGACAAAAGGAAGGTAAAGGCTGGGTTTCTGGAGTATTTCCTAAGGCAGTGTGGGGCAGGAATTTAATGGCAACAGCCTCTGGAGTGCTAAGGTACAGTGTGTGGCCAGAAGGGTGGAGAAACAAGAGGTTGGAAGGAAAGGAGGAGGTGGTGGCTGTGACAGTTTCCTAGGACGCAATTCGTGCAACAACTATTTCAGAATAGGCAGGGTGGATTAAGTCAGAAAATATTTGCAGTATTTATATTTAACTTTTAATATACCTATGATTTCATGGTATTCAAGGGGGTCTATAACTTACTAGAACATACACAGCATGGCGCCATCATATCATGCCATGCATGTTCAAAAACAAGTATTCTTGCACTTAAACAAATAGTAGTTAACTTCAAAGATTACATTACACTTTTTTTTGAACGTGGTCATTGCTCATCTACATAGAATTCTGAAACTGGAGAGCTGTCTGAGAGCCTTTACAAAGGCCTACCCTGTGTGCCGCTTCAAAGGAAACGCAAATACGAAGAGAGCCTACACTGCAAACCACGTGTCTCCCGTTAGGAAGTACGTTACCACCTCGTTTCCCGAAAGTTCACTTTCGATGTTACCGTAACAATGCACATATTTATTTCCAAATATTCAATTGGACATCCATCTATTTACTTCCCTCACTTTTTTGAACAGAGATGGGATTCCCTCCTCTGGGAGCAACTAGTCAAAGTAATTTTTCCTTAACATTCATTGACGGAGTACATTGCAAAAACAAGAAACTCAGGGCCCTAAGACGACAATCCAAAGCCCAGAGGTGGGTGGGTTTGGATGTCAACAAAGGTGGACCAGAGGAAGCAAAGCACAGCGAGCCCGGGGCCGGCAGGGGAAGCGGATCGGGGGCTCTGGACTCGGGACACCTCGGAACAATCCCCTCCCACTGGGGCGCCCCGGCGGGCTGGGCATGGGGGTTCTGCCGCCGCGCCGGGTCCGCCCGCAGTCGGAGGAGCTGGGAGCAGGCCTCGGGCGGCAGCGCCCCGCACCCGGCCCGCATCCCACCTCCACCCCGGCCTCGGCCCCGGGCCGAGCGCCGCTCCCCAGACGCAGAACGGCGACTCCGCAGGCGCGGCGCGTCCCCGAGGCCCCCCGCCGGCCCACCTGCCCCTGCAGAGCCAGCCCGCGCTCCACCCGCGGCTCCAGGGCAGGGGTCCCCGACCTCCCGCCATTTCTCCCCGTCGCCGCAGGTCAGGACAGCAGGACGGAGCCTCAAGGTGACACCTCAGCCCGGCCGGCCGAGGCGGGCTCCGGGTCCGAGTCCCCGGCACCGGCGGCCAGGCAGCCCGGCTTCCCGCGGGAGGCCCGTCCTCACCTGGCAGCGGCACACGATGTCGGCGTCCTGCGCCAGCAGGTCCACCACCTTCCCTTTGCCTTCGTCGCCCCACTGCGCACCGAGCACCACCGTCACCCGGTTTCCTCCGGGCCGCGCCCTGGGGCGGCCGCAATCGCCGTTGGGCAGGGAGGAGGCCGCCGGGCAGGTCTCGGCCAACGCCATGGCTCCGGCGACGCGAGGAGAGCCCGAGGGAGACGCGGCCGGCGACGAGCGAGCGCACTCCACCGCCCAGCGACCGCCAGCCACATGCGGAGGAAGCAGGAGCCCGAGGCCGGCCCCGCCCCCGCCCCGCCGGGCCGCCACCCTCCAGCCAGTCCCCGCCCCGCCCTCCGCCACAGCCCGCTCAAGGCGGGACCATGACCGCCCCGCGCAGGCCGGCCTCGGCAGCACCGCCCGCGGGAACACGCCCTGGTGGCGGCAACGGCCGCCGCCCGGGAGCGAGGCCACGCCCCTGCCGCGGCCCGGCCCGCCACTCCCGTGCGAGCCTCGCGACCGGAAGAGGTCGGGGGCGGGGCTTCGAGCGCGCTTCTGCGTCCGCACCCCGCCTACCGCTCTGCCCCTCGCTTTCAAACCGCAGAGGCGCGGAGGGCGTGTGCCGCGTCGGACTGCAACTCCCAGCATGCAACGCTCCGGGCCGCGGCGGCCGGCCCCGGGGCCGCTGCGTCTGCCGTCTGCAGGTTCGTCTGAAAGGGTTTTGTTTTTTTTGTTTTCTTAAGATTTGTCTTAATATGAAGGAATGAGCGTGTACCAAATGCAAAGTGTGCAATTTCGCAGTACAAACAGCGTAAAATCGGACGTGTAAGTGTGGAATTGGAAGTTAAAGGTCTGGAAGTAACAGAGATGGGGATAGGGACCGAAAAAGACCAAATTCAAAAGTAAGGCTATAACGTAGAGGACACGAGACCTGAAATCAATAGGTCACGCAAAGTCCTAATCCTTCTCATTTTACACAGTAGTAACAACGGCTCCGAGAGGAGTGGCTTACCTGTGTCAGACAGTACATAGATGCAGATACTGTCATGCACTCGGTTTTTGGTTTTTGGTTTTTGTCTTTGAGACACAGTCTCATTCTATTGCTCAGGCTGGAGTGCAGTGGTGCAGTCTCCGCTCACTGCAACCTCTGCCTCCCGGGTGCAAGTCATTCTCCTGTGCCACCACGCCCAGCTAATATTTGTATTTTTAGTAGAGATGGGGTTTCACCATGTTGGCCAGGCTGATCTCAGGTGATACACCTGCCTCAGCCTCCCAAAGTGCTGGGATACGGACGTGAGCGTCCTCGAGGCTGGTTGCGTTTTTTAAATCCCCACTACCATATAAGGTAGGTGATTCTTCATTATCCTTATCTTACAGGATTTAAAAGCTAGCTAACTTACCTTAGTGAGGCTTGAATTGGTACCTCGATAATCTGAGTCCAGAGCCCATGTTCTTCCTGTAGATTCCACTCTCTCTTAGTTACAATTTGTAACTAGATTCTGGTGTATACTTACTGTTTATCTAATGCCCTTATCGACTCCAACACAAATTAACTATAATGTTTAATTCTGATAAAAGGGGCTTTGAAAAAAAATGGAAATAGAATCACACTAACGTATTGTCTCCCAAATCACCTGTACATACTGTGTGTTCACTAATGGTCCCTAAAACACACTTCAGTATTTTCTTTCTAGGCAATGAGTTAAGTCAGTAAACACTGAGAACCTGCTATTAACTAAGTGTCCTGGGCACTGATAACATGGGAGGAATAAAGATACAATTGCAGCCCTCAAGGATTCAAATTATTTGGTCTACTGATTAGTAAACAAATTAATTATAATACTATGTGATCATTGGTGTCTATCTTGGCTTTATTACAAGTTCACAAACTTTTTGGAAACAAGAATGCCATCTATTTCTTTCTACTCAAATCCCCAAGGTAGTGCTGGTCAGATAGATGATATGAATAAGCACATGTTACTAGTAATTTCTATTCAATTTTTAAAAATTATTTATGGGAGGCTGATTTGAGTAATAACAGAACTCTGTTTTCCTGCAGAGCCAGCTCTTCGTGAGTTACTCTTTTTCTATTGCAATTCCCCTGTCTCGATGAATTGGCCCTGTCTAGGCAGCAGGAGTTACTCTTTTTCTATTGCAATTCCCCTGTCTCAGTGAATTGGCTCTGTCCAGGCAGCAGGCAAGATGAATCCCTTGGGCAGTTACAAATTTGGGGGTTCATTGGGGATTGCCCTTGTGTCTACCTGATGGTGGTTCAGTGGCCCCCCTCCAGCAATGAATCCAGAAGCCAGTCCAGGCAGCCACCCAGTTCTCTTGGACTCTGGGCTGACTCTGCTACTCTCTACTGGCAGAGTGCTGCCAACCCAATGTGCATGCATTTAATTGCAATGGAGAAATAGTCTTTGGGAGACTATGTCTCTTAACTGTCTCCTTAGAAATAGTCTCTTAACCGTAACCCTATCACAGGGTGTCTGTCTGTAGCCCCATTGTGGGGTGTCTGGATTGGTGAGTTATCCTAGGCACTGCCAACGCCTCCTTCTTTCTCCCGACTGATTCTGTAGCCCTCTGGTGGGGTATCTGTAGCCCCACTGCAGGGTGTCTGTTCGGCTCCTGGGGGTCTTGCTTGGTTCTTTCTAACTAGTAGGAAGAGTCCTGGTTTGGGAGACTTCTCAATCAGGAAGATTTCAAGGTTTCTCAGAAGGAGTATAGGAGTGGCCAGGCACGGTGGCTCACACCTATAATCCCAGCACTTTGGGAGGCCGAAACGGGTGGATCACGAGGTCAAGAGATCGAGACCATCCTGTTCAACATGGTAAAACCCCGTCTCTACTAAAAATACAAAAATTAGCTGGGCATGGTGGCGCGTGCCTGTAATCCCAGCTACTCAGGAGGCTGAGGCAGGAGAATTGCTTGAACCCAGGAGGCGGAGGTTGTGGTGAGCCGAGATCGTGCCATTGCACTCCAGCCTGGGTAACAAAAGTGAAACTCCATCTCAGAAAAAAAAGGAGAATAGGAGTATAGTTTGGAAGGGATACTCGTGGAGTTCTTGTTTAGGGATCTGATTTGGATCTGATTTCTTGTCTTGAATTTTCCTTTCTCTAAACTACCCTGGGAGGAGATTTTTTTTTTTTTTTTTTTTTTTTTTTTTTGAGATGGAGTTTCGCTCTTATGCCCAGACTGGAATGCAATGGCGTGATCCTGGCTCACCACAACCTCCACCTCCTGGATTCAAGTGATTCTCCTGCCTCAGCCTCCCGAGTAGCTGCGATTATAGGCATGTACCACCACGCCCAGCTGATTTTATATTTTTAGTAGAGATGGGGTTTCTCCATGTTGGTCAGGCTAGTCTCGAACTCCTGACCTCAAGTGATCCACCTGACTTGGCCTCCCAAAGTGCTGGGATTACTGGAGTGAGCCACCACACCAGGCCCAGGGGAGATTCTAAATCTTAAAAAAAAAAAGAAAGAAAGAAAGAAAGAAAAGAAACAAAACTGCTTACTATCTCTTTGAAACACCTGTGTGTCCATGGCTAAGTTATAACCTTAGTTAAAACTTACTAATTTCATGTGGGAAGTTACCTGTGATAGAATTCAAAAACCAAAAATATTGGCCGCTTGGTGTGGTAAAGTTGGGTAATTAAAAAAAAGTTTTAAGAATTTTTTTTTAAAGAGCACTATGGTTAAAAGTCAGCTTAATTAACAGTGGATAAACAGAGCACTATGGTTAAAAGTCAGCTTAATTAACAGTGGATAAACAAACTACAGGTATGTTTAAAAGGCCTTTATGGTTATTTCCTCTTGGATCTTGTTTTTCTGGAAAAAGGTCTTTTTTCCTTCCTTCTCAGTGAACTGAATATTTTTCTCCACAGACAAAAAGTCTTACCAATCTTAATGCACACATGAGAGGCCCTGAGATGACTTCTGGCAGCCTGGGACTCCTTGGAATAAACAGGAGGCACCCCAGCCCCTGTTTTGGAAAAAGCTCTGTTTTCCTCATGAAACTGCAGGAATTAAAATCAGATAGATCCCCCTCAAAATCAAAGGCTCTGTACTGTTTTGCATTATGTTATCTGACGGTTTTGAGTTAGATATCAGAAATTACTTCTCATTATGAGAGAGTTTGGTGTGTACTAACTAGATAGGAAATATACTTTAGGGAATGGCTATAGTTATGGAGGCAGACTTGACTCTTTGCACACTTGTATCAGAGAAGCATGCTTTGGCCACCTGGAAAATATGGAAACATCCCCACCCGCCACTGAGAGATGAGACTCCCATTGGGGATGGTCTAATTACAAATGAACTGATGGCTTTCGGTTGTCTTGCAATGAAAGGCATGGTCAGTAAAAGCACTGCACTGTCTTCTCTCGAAGTTGTTTCCCTCCTTTTGGGATCCAGGATGCAGTATAAAATGGCACCCTTAATTTTGGGAATCTGTCTTTGCCTTCAGCTGCTTATTTCCTGTTTATTTGGCCCTAGAAATGCATGCTTTCCAGCCCTGTTCCTCCAGCTGCTCCACCCTGAAGCCAGTCATCCAATTAAGAAACTGGCAAATGAAAAATATTATAAGTGTTGAATCTTCTGTCTGAATTTATATGTGGTGTGTGTGTGTGTGTGTGTGTGTGTGTGTGTGTGTGTGAGATGTTTATATACAACAGAGCTCTAATTAATTGGCTTTAAAAAAATGAGTACTTACATCACATATTTTGTCAGAAAAACAGAAACTTTAATGCCTTTTTATTCACATGACTTTAGTAATCTTTTGGAAATAAAGACAGTTTTAAAGATTATTGGTAAAATAAAATGTCTTGAAAATATAGACATTTGCTCTAAATTAAGGTCAGATATCAGATGTGCTAAATGCTTTAAAGTCAAACTATTTCCTTAACTTTTGAAAATCGTTAGATGTACTTACTTTGGAGCATTATAGATAAGACCTAGGGACATATGGAGAGCCATGCCCACTATTTATGCTGAAAAGAGTCAGGCTTTATCTTCACTTCTGTCTAATGTCCTAGGCTCCACCCCTAGCATATAGTTAAACTCACTTACTTCTCAGGTTTTTCACTAAAAATGAAAGTTGCTAAGAGTTAACATTGTAACCTGAAATTGAGATTACTAGAGAAACAGTTTTACATACAAGGTGTGTAGGGAATGTGTTTCTGGGAAAAGATTATAAGAAGGTATAAGAATATGGCTTTTGTTAAAGGAAATGTAATTTTGTCTAGTTGTGAGAGTTTTAAGGATGTCTTAACCTAAAACAGTAAGGGAACAAAACGGAAGGTTTAAGCAAAGTGAAAAGGGTTTGTAAATGGTTGATCTTGTAAAAAATTCTGTGGGTATTAACAAGTTGGCTGAGATCTAAAAGAAATTATTTAGCTTTTTTCCGTAGATTAAAACATTAAAATCATACTTACTGTGGGGCCAGAATCTGGGCCCATGTGTCCAAGTAGCAGGGTTTCCTTAGAAAACTGATCTGCTGCTTGATGGAAAATTGTAAAGGGTTCTAAAAAGTTTATGAAAATCTTACCTTATAGTCAAACTAATCAAAACCGGATAGAGATATAAAATTTTATTTAAAAAACTAGCTTTAACATTAAAGATGCACTAGTGCAAACACGAAATTGGTTTTCTCTTTTGATGACAATTTTTATGTAACATTAAAAGATAATGAAAGGACTTTGGGAGGCCGAGGCGGGTGGATCACGAGGTTGAGAGATCGAGACCATCCTGGTCAACATAGTGAAACCCCGTCTCTACTAAAAATACAAAAAACTAGCTGGGCGTGGTGGCGCGTGCCTGTAATCCCAGCTACTTAGGAGGCTGAGGCAGGAGAATTGCCTGAGCCCAGGAGGCGGAGGTTGCGGTGAGCTGAGATCGCGCCATTGCACTCCAGCCTGGGTAACAAGAGTGAAACTCCGTCTCAAAAAAAAAAAAAAGTTAATGAAAGGGTTTTGTTTTAATGCCAGGCAAAAAAAAAGGAGGAGAAAGAGAAGAGACAGATTAAGTTGGCTTCATGCTATCTTCACTGGGTCTTGTTTAGAAAGCTAAGTCTCCTCTATCATAGTAAAAGTTTTTCTTTTTTAAAAAAAATTTTTGGAGTTATTTTGGCTTAGGTTGACCTGAGATTCTATTTTGTGATATCCAGTGTTTTAAACCTTTGATATTTGACAAACTTTCCAAAATCAAATTATAAATGATGTCTCTTTCTAACCTAATATTTTAGATATTAGGTCCTCTAAAGTCCAAAAATGATATATGGCTTATTTGGTACAAAAATCATACAGGAAGCATTGTCAAATATAAAATCGTGTTTGGCTTTCTTTGGTCTGTATTTGTGCAAATGTGTTATGTGTATATGTTCCAAAATTATGTAAAACTGCTATAATTCTAATATAACTTAGGATATATTATCAGTAATAATTATAATTATTATGCCAAATTACTGTGCACCACAGAGGTAAATTTCTTTGTCAGTGGTTCCTTTAATTGTGGCTGCCCTAACATGTTTTTGTCATCCACAGACAATTATTTTCTCACTTTGGTCCTCTTTAAAAGATGATTTTATAATCAGCTATAAAATTTAGCAGGTGCTCTTAAAGGCAAGTTTCTGATTAATAACTCTGGGAAATTGTGACATTAGAAAAAACTTTCAAATAGAAAAGTGAATGGTGTTTGGTTTTCTCTGGACTGTATTTGTATAAATATGTTATTGGTATGTGTTACAAAATTACGGGAAATTTCAATAATGTTGATATAATTTAGTATACATTACTAATAATTATAATGGTTATGTAAAATTGTTGTATGCCACGGAAGTAACCAAAATTCCTAGTCAGTTGTAGCTTTAATAGTGGCTATAGACTCTTGTCATCCACAGACATTTTGTCTTGCTTTGGTCCTCTTCAAAAGGCAGTGTACGTGTCTTTTGAAAAGTTACATAGGACTTTTATATGTCTTTTGAAAAGTTATATAAGACAGTTATAGAGGACTCTGAGTGCAGGTCTCAAATAACTTTTAAAATCGTGCTATTGAAATGGAGGGAAAAAAACCAAACTTCTTGGACTCTCATGGAGAGTTTATTTAAACCTTTTGCTTTCAGAGTCAAGAGAATTTATTTCTTTAGAGCTATTTGCAACTTCTAACAGGTGAATAAAATATACTCCTGTGAACAAAATTTAGAGCATATTTGTTTCTCTCTACCTGATTTCTGCAGAATTTGGAAACTATTTGTGAAGATTCTCAATTTAAGGCAGTGTAGTTGATTGCAGAAGTGCAATAAGAATCTGTTTTCTTTTGTAACTGGACACAATTGGAGAAACTAGTTATTTTACCAAGGCTTTGATTGAAATGGCATGCTTCCTTTAAAGTGTCCAAGTTGACTTATAAAGCCAGTTAAAGCCCATTGGGGAATCTGGCCTCATACCTTGCCCACACAGAGTCCCTGTACAAGGTTCCTGATCTGTGGTAAGTAAAAAAATATCACTTTGTAACAAGCCCAGGAACCTCAGGTTATCTTGGGACCTCAAGAGGAAAGAAATTTTCAAATAACGACTCATAGGTATTTGAGGATACAAGCCCATGGCTGGGCTTGGCTTTTAAAAAAGTCTTATCTGAGATTCTTGATGGAACAGAGTTCTATCAAAGCCCATTTAAAAAGCCTAAGTGAAAAATAATTATTCTTGCTTCACTTTATGCAAATAATCAGGCCAAGTACAGTAAGACTAAAGTTTATTTTGTAAACAAATCAGTTCTATCATGATTTGTTTTTATAAGAATGGAGACTGGAGAGAGAAAAATTACTCTTCAAAAGAAAAACTAAAGTACATTGTTGTTAGCTGTTCTTGAGTTTTTTTCTGCAGTTTTGACTAAATACTAAATTATTTGTGGGTTAGAAGTCCCCAAACTAATGCTGTCAAATCTTTGCTTTTAATATTGGGAATTGTACACCTCATCTTAGAACTCATTATTTACCTATAGCAGACTGTTCACTTAAACACTGTAGTAAAACTATAGATAAGAGTACTAATGTTTTTGCCATGCAAGCCTTGGAAACTCAACCAGGCCTGCATGAGTCCACTCAGACAATTGCAAAGTGGTTCCACCCTTCTGACCTTGGGGTTCACTCCCATTCCCATTATGTCCCCTGTCAGTAGGAAGAAGCCAGAGCCATCCACGGCCTTTTCCCGTCTTCATAGCCTACACCTTAAAATTAAGATGTTATAAAACCCAAAGAGAGGGATTGAACTGCCTTTGCAAAATTATGACTGAGACAGTGAAAGAGATCTGACTTAATAGTCTCCATCTTGCTTCTAACCTCAATGCTGTTCTTGTTCATTCCTGGGCATAGGCTGAACCAACTTTGGAAGAAAATTAGTTATAGTTTAAATAAATATGGTAACAGCCCTTTCCCAAAGCAGGCCTCCTTGCCTAGGGACTAGATTGCCTTTGTAGGACTAACATCAGCTATAAGATTAGAAACTGTGAGTTAGGAGTCATGCAGCTGGAGGTTACAAGATTCTGAGCCTCTCTAAACTGCTCCTAAGATCAGTGCTTGAGAGATTTTGCAGACCCTGCATTCGATGGGTCAGCTGGCACCACCCAGATCAATAAACTGGCTTGAATCTTGTGGCTCCCACCCAGGAAGTGACTTAACTTCTACTCCCTATGATTTCATCCCTGACCAATCAGCACTCCTTGCTGACTGGCTTTCCCCCAACTCAGCAAATTATCCTTAAAAACTCTGCTCTCTGATTGCTCGGTGCTTGTGAGACTGATTTGAGTAATACTAACACTCTGGTCTCCTGCAGTGAATAAATTTTTGAAAAGTCATTTATGTTGTGCCTGGCCAGATTTGGTGGCTCGTGCCTGTAATCCCAGCACTTTGGGGGACTGAGGCGGGTGGATCACTTGAGGCCAGGAGTTCAAGACCAGCCTGGGCAACATGGTGAAACAAACGTCTCTACTAAAAATGCAAAAATTAGCTGGGTCTGGTGGCACACGCCTGTAATCCCAGCCACTCAAGAGGCCAAGGCAGGAGAATCGCTTGAACGCGGGAGGCGGAGGTTGCAGTGAGTCGAGATC
Source organism: Saimiri boliviensis (assembly GCF_048565385.1). NCBI lineage: Eukaryota > Metazoa > Chordata > Mammalia > Primates > Cebidae > Saimiri > Saimiri boliviensis. The sequence goes on from NC_133462.1 coordinate 91,368,950, forward strand.
TCGCCACTGCACTCCAGCCTGGGCAACAGAATGAAACTCTGTCTCAAAAGCAAACAAAAACAACAACAACAACAAATCACTATGGCGTGCCTGCTCCCTGGAAAGCACTGCCAGATACGTATTTGCTACTGCAGCGTCTATACACAATCACGTGAAGATTTGGGCTAAAAGACTACCTTAAAAGTTTCACCTTCATTCAGGCAACTTGGATTTTTCTTTTTCTTTTCTTTCTTTTTTTGCTTTTTAATTAACAACTCGGATTTTCCTAAGAGTTTCTGCAATCTCGCTGCTGGAAAGCTTGGCTCTGCGTTTCCTAAAATCTGGTGTACAGGTTCGCGCGCCACCTGCCTTCCTGTAGAGAGCCCAGGTAGAGGCGCGCGCGCGCGCGCATGCGCACACTTCTCCCTCGCGGGTGCTCGGGCTCCGCGCCCTGCCAGCGGCGCCAGGCGGATGCTCGCGGGGAATGCGCGAGGCCAGGACGGAAGTGGCCCTGGCGGTTGGCGGAGGCGGAGCAGGCGCCATGTCAGCCCGGGGAGTGGCAGTGCTGCTGTCGTGGCTGAGCTGCTGCGGCTTGGCAGTTTGGAGGTAGAGAGACGCCAGCCGCGGGCGAGCGACTGGGCAGGCAGTACCCCCAGCGGGGCGGGGGGAGGCCCTATTCCCAATCCCCACCCGATGCGCCCCGGGACCGCGCGCCCTGGCGGACCACCGCCGCCTCCCGGCCCCCGGAACGCCAGCACCAGGGTCCCGCCGCTCCCACCCGAGAGTGTTTCGTGAGCGAGCGGGCACGCTGTGAGCGCTTCGCCGCCCGGATCCAGTTCCTGCAGCAAGGTCGCAGTCCGTTCGTGCTGCTGTGCTCAGAACGGCTGAGCCGCTGTGAGAGCTTTTGTTTTATATTTTTCTTTTTATGGAGACGGAGTCTTGTCGCCAGACTGGGTGCAGTGGCACGGTCTTGGCTCACTGCAGCCTCCGTCTCCCAGGTCCCAGCGATTCCCCTGCCTCAGCCTCCTGAGTAGCTGGGGCTACAGAGTTTTAGTAGAGACAGGGTTTCACCATGACCAGGATGGTCTCGATCCACTGAGCTCGTGATTCTCCCGCCTCGGCCTCCCAAAGAGTTGGGATTACAGGCGTGAGCCACGGCGCCCGGCCACTTTTTTTTGTTTTTTAGGGCGGGGACGTCTGTTTGTTTTAAAGACGGCCTCTTGCTCCTGCAGTGCAGTGGCGCCATCCTAGCTCCCTATAGCCTGGAACTCCTGGGTTCAAGGGCTTCTCCCACCTGGGCCTCCTCAATAGCTGGGACCACAGGCACGCGCCACCACGATTGGCTAAGCTAAAAAGAAAAAAAAAATGGTAGAGACAGGGTCTCACAGTATTGGCCAGGCTGGTCTCATTAAGTGATCCTCCTTCCTGGGCCTCCTAAAGTGCTGTCATTACTGGCCCTGAGCTGTGAACCATGAGCCATGGCACCCCGGCCCCTATGAATTCTTACATTCCTTTCCCCTCCTGCACCCTTCTTTTGCCCGAGGAGAGAGGATCATTGTGGTCCAAGAGTGAGATGACAGTGCCCTTTTCACGAAAAGATAGTGCATGTCGATCTGCACACCCCACACACCTATGGGCCTCTTAGATCCGTTTCCAACAGTAATATATTAAATATTAGACATAATTAATAAAGCAAGGATGAAAAGGCATTATCATTGTTATCTGTGAATAAGTTAATAAATTAAACATGACTCTTAGCTACTGTTCTCTCCCTACCCTGTCCTCAGCCCCAGTAGGAGTGGGAAGCTGTTGAGAGAACCAGTGAGGAGAAAAGACCTCCCGGGAAAGGTCATTTTATCATTAGCTACCAAATCTTATTAAATTACATAATTTAACTTTGTAAATTAAAGTACCAAATCTGCCATTTGCATTTTTCTCTCTGTAATGAAAGGGATCTTAGATTCATGGGAGGTGTGAGGTGGTTCACACTAAAAAAAAAGCCTTTGATGACAATAGATTTAATTTATAGGTGTATATAAAATACATGAACATGTTTTTTATTCGATCTGTATATACAGAAAATGTGTTTCATTATAACGGTGACTGATGTCTGTTAAAAATTAGAATTCAGAGTGCTATTAAGGCTTGTATAATTCTGATAAGGGAATTGCATAATGATATCCTAGCAACTCTTCCTCTGCATGCAGAACAAAGGCCTCTGATTTAAAACTTTGGATAGAGCAATTTCAATTGCAATTAGATATGCAGTGTAGACATGGAATAGCTTCTTGAAGCAAATGGAAGGTGAAGGAATTGTAAGATGATGATTTATGATAGTCACCAGCTACATGTGCCTTTTGAGCACTTCAAATACAGCCCAAATTGAGATGTGTTTTAAGTGTAACATACACACCAGATTTCAAAGACTTAGTATGAAAAAAATGTAAAATATCTCACTAATAATTATTTTATACTAATTATATGTTGAATAAAATAGATCATTAAAATTAATTTCACCCATTTCTTCTTGTGCTTTTAAAATAGCTACTTGAACATTTTTAATTAATAGGAGGTGAGTTGTATTATCTTGGTCAGTACTGCATTAAATGAATCATACAGACAGAAATTAAGAACCCTTCATTGCAGCAACATGGCCAAACCCTAAAAATACAGAAATTAGCTGGGTGTGGTGGTGTGTGCCTATAGTCCCAGCTATACAGGAGGCTGAGGCCAGAGGATCACTTGAGCCTGAGAGGTCAAGGCTGCAGTGAGCCAAGATTACTGCACTGTACTCCACCCTGGGTGACAGAGAAAGACCCTGTCTCAAAAAAAAAAAAAAAAAACTGGGTTTTTGAAATTCCGATCTTTATTATTCTTATTAACTCTTTTTTTTTTTTTGAGACGGAGTTTCACTCTCGTTGCGCAGGCTGGAGTGCAATGGCGCGATCTCGGCTCACCGCAACCTCCGCCTCCTGGGCTCAGGCAATTCTTCTGCCTCAGCCTCCTGAGTAGCTGGGATTACAGGCACGCGCCACCATGCCCAGCCAATTTTCAGTACCTTTAGTAGAGACGGGTTTTCACCATGTTGGCCAGGATGGTCTCGATCTCTTGACCTCGTGATCCACCCGCCTCGGCCTCCCAAAGTGCTGGGATTACAGGCGTGAGCCACCGCGCCCGGCCTCTTATTAACTCTTTATAAGTGAAGGAGTTAAAGCCAATGTTCTTTAAGGGTTTTTGACCTACCAAAAAAAAAAAAAAAAAAAAGGAAAAGAACATTAGCTTCTCGTCTTAGTGTCTTCAGATACTGAGGAAACCCTAACACATCCAGAGATGCAATTAGAGGTCACTGACAGGCCCAGTTTTAGCCCTGAGTTGCTGTCTAGGAAGGGAATTAAGCAGAAAGGTGAAGCTCCTGGCAGCCTAGGTATTCCCTGACCACATGTAGAATCCTCATATTTGAAGAATAAATTAGTTTTAATATTCATACTTGGCTTCTTCCTCCACAGGTATTATAGTAAGAGTCCCGACTATCGAATTTTTACCACCAGAAGTATTGTAAGTGTTGAATTTTTAATAAAATCTTATTAAGTATTAAATTTTTTGAACTTTGGAGCAGGGAACAGAATTAATCATATTGAGTTTTAGTCATCGTCACTGTTCCATTTCATTTCTTTCATGTATTACCCTAATTCATCCCATGTATTACCACGTGGGTCCCCGCCTTGATCCATGTCCTTCAATTTGCACGTAGCAAAAATAGTGTTGTTTCAAGTGTTTCTGTGATTCACTATTTGCAATGTGGTGTTATTATATAGATAGGAAAACTGTTCAGTATATTGCCTAAACTATTGAGAATGGGAGTGCTATTAATAATTATACAGCAGGAATAAATTTACAATAGGTGTAAATTGGAACTGTCTAGACAAACCAGGATGTATAGACCTCATTCTCTATATTTTTCTTTTGTTATTCAACACTTTCTACTTCATTTCTTCTTATTGCTGCTTAATTACTAGCGTAAATCAATTATGTTTTATGTATATATACCCTTATTGCTGGACATATAACTTCTTACCATCATAGACAATACTGCAATGAGTGTCTTCTACAAGTCCTTTTATGTATCTCTGCAATCATTTTTCTGCTGTATGTAGCCAAATAGAGTTGCCTGGCCAAGGGAAATACAGACACCTAATTTAACGAAGTTCTGGAAGATTGTTTCCAGAATGGCAGTTACAATTTATATTCTCACTCAATGCACATCTTCACCAAAATTTGGTATTAATACATTTCCTATTTTTACCAATCTCATTATTATCCAGGAATAGTTATTCCTGTTGTTGTTTTCAGTTCTCGGATGACTAATGATTTTGAGTATCTCTTCACGTATTATGCAGGCTTCTCCTTTTATTACCTGTTCATATCCTTTGCCCATTTTTCATTTAATTTTCTGCCTTTTTCTTATTGACTAACACAGTGCTACCTACATTGCATTCTAAAAATTAATCAAATGTTTGTTTCAAACATTCAGTTATCTCTTTCTAGTTTCTATTAACTTTATGGATACTTAACTGAAAAAGAAAGCTGATTTTTGATGAGCCAAATCTTTACTCTCTCCTCCTTTGCCTTATAATTTAAACTTTTTTTTTTTTTTTTTTTTTTTTCTGAGGCGGAGTTTCACTCTTGTTACCCAGGCTGGAGTGCAATGGCACGATCTCGGCTCACCGCAACCTCCGCCTCCTGGGTTCAGGCAATTCTCCTGCCTCAGCCTCCTGAGTAGCTGGGATTACAGGCATGCGCCACCATGCCCAGCTAATTTTTTGTATTTTTAGTAGAGACAGGGTTTCACCGTGTTAACCAGGATGGTCTCGATCTCTTGACCTCGTGATCCACCTGCCTCGGCCTCCCAAAGTGCTGGGATTACAGGCTTGAGCCACCGTGCCCGAATATATTGATTTTTTTTTTTTGATGGGGGGAATAGGACATTTTCCTGGTATACCTTTGTCCATGACTTAAAAAAAATTTTTAAGTGTTAATAGAGTTTGTTTTTTTTTAAAGCAGTTTTAGGTTCATAGAACAATGGGCAAATCGTACAGAGAGATCCCAGAAAACCTCCTCAGTTTCCCTTATTACTAACATCTTGCATTAGTGTGCTACACATGTTACAACTGATAAGCCAATATTGATACATCATTGTTTACTAGAACCCATAATTCACATTAGTTTTCACTCTTTGTGTTGTACATTCTGTGAGCATGGAAAAAGTTTAGTGACATGTTTCTACGATTATGGTATCACACAGAATAGTTTCACTACCATAAAAATTCTCTCTGCTCTGCCTTTTCAATCCTCCCTCTCCCCAGCCCCTTACAACACTGATCTTTTAACTGTCTCCATAGTTTCACCTTTTCCAGAATGTCATCTAGTGGGAATCAAACAGTATGGAGCCTTTTCAGACTGGCTTCTTTCACTTAGCAATTCACATTTAAGTTTCCTCCATGTCTTTTCATGGCTTGATAGCTCGTTTTATTTTCGCACTGAGTAATATTCTATTGTCTGGATGTACCATTGGTTTATTCATTCATGTAGTGAAAGATATCGCAGTTTGGGCAATTATAGATAAAGCTGCTACAAACATTCATGTGCCGGTTTTTGTTTGGGTAAATACAAAAAAAAAGTACAATAGCTAGATAGATGTTAGTAGTGTGTTTAGTTTTGTAAGCAATTGCCGAACTGTCCTCCGGGATGGCTGGACCATTTTACGTTGTCACCAGCAATGAGTGACAGGGCTGGTGCTCCACATCCTCACCAGGATTTGCCGTTGTTAGTGTTTTGGATTTCTGCTATTCTAACAGGTGTGTCATAGTATCTTGTTGCTTTAATTTGCAGTTCCCTGAGGACATATGATGTGGAGAGTCTTTTCATATCCTTCTTATCACCTTTGTATTGTCTTTGGTGAGGTCTCTGTTCAGATCTTTTGTCCATTTTTAAAGATGGGTTTTTGGTTTCTTATTGTTGAGTTTTCAGAGTTTTTTGCATGCATTTTGGATGCCAATCTTTTATCAGATATGAGCAACTTTGCAAATATCTTCTCCCAGTCTGTTGCTTGTCTTTTCCTTCTGTTAACAGTGACTTTTACAGAGCAGAAGTTTTTAATTTTAATGAAGTCCAGTTTATCAAAAGTTTTTTTGTTTATGCTTTTTGTGATGTATTTAAGAAGTTGTGGCCAAACCCAAAGTCACCTAGGTTTTCTCTCATTGCTTTTTAGTCTTTCTGGGTCACTCTTTCCTTCTGGTATTTCTCTTGAACACAGCATGTATTGGGTCTTGCTGTGTGAGTTAAGCCCATTCACATTTAATTATATAAGATATCACTGGTCTCAATTCTCATATTAGTTTATCTTATGTGTTCTGTATTTACTGTTCTTTCTTTGCTGAATTCTTTTAAAAATTACCTTTCTTTATTTAGAAAGGTTTGTATTTCTGTTTTAGTGGTTACCTTTGTGCTTATACCTTTGGAACATCTTTGGTGCCCTCCTTTCTTATTTACTCTTTTACTGCCTGGTTTCTTTTCTTTCTTTCTTTCTTTCTTTCTTTTTTTTTTTTTTTTTTGCCGGAGTCCCACTCTGTCACCCAGACTGGAGTACAATGGCGCAATCTTGGCTCACTGCAACCTCTGACTCCCAGGTTCAAGCGATTCTCTTGCCTCAGCCTCCCAAGTAGCTGGGATTACAGTTACAGGTGCCCATCACCACACCCAGCTAGTTTTTTTTTTAAATATTTTTGTAGTAAAGACAGGATTTTGCCATGTTGGCCAGGCTGGTCTTGAACTACTTATGTTGTGATCTGTCCACCCCAGCCTCCCAAAGTGCTGGGATTACAGGCATGAGTCACCTCGCTTGGCTTACTGCCTGATTCCTTATTCAACCAGGCAATGATCTTATGCTACTTTCAATTATCTTACACTTATGTTCATTTCAGTTTTTTAATTTCATGTATTATTAATTATAGAATATTATTATAAGAAGATTATTATTCTTTATTTATAGTTACTGTTATTGATCTGTTCCAAACATTTTGGTTTTCTTCTTCAGGATCTCCAGATATATGTATATTGGATTTTCTGTTCCTATCTTTTATATTTGTTGCCTACTCTTAAATCACTTAATCATTTTTTAATCTCTTCTCTTTTTTTTTTTTTTTTTTTCTTTTTTTTTGGTTTTTTAGACCAGGTCTTGGTCTCGCTCTGTCACCAAGGCTACAGTGAAGTGATGCAATCACAGCTCACTACAGCCTTTAACTCCTGGACTCAGGACTCAAGTGACCCTCCCACCTCAGCCGCCGCGGTAGCTGGGACTACAGATGTGTGCCACCGCACCCAGCTAATATTTAAATTTTTTGTAGAGAGGGGTCTCCCTATGTTGCCCAGGCTGGTCTTGAACTCCTGGGCTGAAGCAGTCCTCCTCCCTCAGCCTTCCAAAGTGCCAGAATTATAGGCATGAGCCACTCAGCCCTGTCTCTTCCTTTTTTATTTTGAAAATTTTTTCTTCTTTTAACCTGCTATTTCACTGAAGGCTTTATCTATTATATTCACAATGTGTCTTTTCTAATTTAGTTTATTATTGAAATGACTTTTTCTTTTAATTCTAATTTTTTTCTGAGTTCTGGCTCATTTTTGAGTTTCAAATTCTGATTTATATTGTTCTTTCATAACTTCTATCTTTTATTTATTTTGCCTCATTTTGGTAAGTAGGTGTGTCTGAGTTCTCCAGGGAAATGGACCAAATAGAATTTATACATATTAAATATCTATATATTATATACACATATAAAGATATTTATTTTAAGAAATTGGCTCATGTGATTGTAGAGTCTGGCAAGTCTAAAATTTTTAGATCAGGGAGGTGGAGGAGAAGAAGAAAAAAATGTTTTTTAATAAAATTTTTAGGTCAGGCCAGCAGGCTAGAAACTCAGGCAAGAGTTAATGCTGCAGTCATGAGACAATTTCTTTTTATCCAGGAAACCTCAGTTTTTGCTCTTCAGGATTTCAGCTGATTGGTTGAGGCCCCACCCTCATGACAGAGGGTATTTATTCTTCTTCTTTACTCAAAGTTAACTGATTGTAGATTTAAACCACCTCTGCAGAATACCTCACAGCAATACCCAGATTCGTGTTTGATTAAATAACTGGGTACTAGGTTCTAGCCAAGTTGATACATAAAACTAACCCTCATATTAGGTTACAGTTTCCATTTGTTTCTTGGGAAAGTCTTAACAGTGTTCTTACCGAGATGTTATTCTGCCTCTTATTCTCTTTCTTATGACTGTGTGGGATTTGGCTGCGATCCTTTTTCTGTGGGTCATTTTTCTACGTGAAATTAATGTTCCCGACCTTTAAGGATCGGAGGAGTGGGTCAGAATAACTTTTCTGACCTCTCGGCTTCAGTGTTCCCACTTGTGCTGTTTTGTAGTGGAGAAAAATCAAGTCAATGCTTTTACGTTCTGTTTCCCTTCCTCATCTACATGTCTTCCCTTTGTCTGTCTTTCCCTTTCCTGCTCGATTGCATTTCTTCTGCCGGCATTTCTGTTCACTCTGGGTCTTTGTTCCAGAAGGCGTCTTCGGCTGATTGGTCCTGTGGTTGATAGGTCTAGCTTGGAGTTTATAGATTCCAGCTTCACCTGTCCTTTCAGATATTACTGGGACCTCTTACACGGAACTTTAGAAATTGCCAAGTTCAGAATCCCCTTCAGTTAGAGTTGCTGTCCTCAGATGGGCCTGCCGTGGCCGTCACTGAACATCTGTTACTGATTTAGGGGTTCTCGTCTTCTCAGGTTTACCTTATTGGCTTTCTTTCACTTCCTTATACTGATCTCATACAAATCTGCTGATTTTTCTTGGTTTCCACCAACCCACTTATATTTTGGGATTTGAGAGGTGCCTTGTTACTGAGTTTTATTATTGATTGTTGTCCAGTGTTTTTGGGGACTATCCTAATTGTTCTTTCTGTGTTTATTAGGAAATTTAAATAGCATTAACAAACTACATCCCCATCGCCCCTTCCCAATGCTCTTTCATTTGTTTTCTTTTATAATTTCTATTTTTACTCTTTTCTTATATCTTTCCTTTTATTTGGGGGGATATTCTCTGCTGTCCTTTTATTATCATCTTACACCGAAAATAGAGTTTATTCACTTTTAAATTGTCTTATTTCTTTTGTATACATTTAAGGTGACAAATTTTCTTCTAGAAACTTTTCTTTTTCTCTTTTTTTTTTAATTTTTTTTTATATTTTGAGACAAAGTTCCACTCTGTCCCCCAGGCTGGAGTGCAGTGGTGCAATCTCGGCTCACTGCAACCTCCGCCTCCTAGGTTCAAGCGATTCTCCTACCTCATTCTCCTGAGTAGCTGAGATTACAGGCTCATGCCACCATGCCTGGCTAATTTTTGTATTTTAAGTAGAGACAGGGTTTCACCATGCTAGCCAGGCTGGTCTCAAACTCCTGGTCTCAAGTGATCCAGCTGCCTTGGTCTTCCAAAGTGCTGAGATTACAGGTGTGAGTCACCACCCCTGGCCTAAAAACTTCTTATACTACATACCATGATTTTTTAATAATATTAAATGCTTTTACTGTTTATTCATAAACATTTTATAATTTACATCATGATTTTTGCTTATGAATCATTCAGAAGTACAGGTTTTGTTTTTGCTTTTTATTTTTTATTTATTTATTTTTTTAAAGATGGGGTTTCACCATATTGGTCAGGCTGGTCTGGAACACCTGACCTCAGGTGATCCGCCCCACCTCAGCCTCCCAAAGTGCTGGGATTACAGGTGTGAGCCACCGTGCCCAGCTTTTTGCTTTTATTTTTTAAAGACTCCAAATATCTTAGGATTTTTTTCTGGCTAACTTTTTGAGAAATTCTAATTTTATTTCACTAATATCAAAGGACTTGGTATATATGATAGGAATTCTTTAAAATTGGTTAAAACTTTCCTTGGAAGCGTGGTCAGTTTTGGTAATTGTTCTATGTGAGCTTGCAAATGATGTATACATTTTATATTGCTTAATTTTAGGGCTGGGTACAATGGCTCATGCCTGTAATCCCGGCACTTCGGGAGGCTGTAGTAGGAGGACTGCTTGAGGCCATGAGTTTGAGACAAGCCTGGTCAACATAGTGAGGTCCTGTCGCTATTAAAACAAAAAGTAAAAGGGAAAGACTTTTTAGGAATGTATATCATTTTAACATATATATAATAAACTTACTAACTATATTTTTTAAGTCTTTAACTACCTTTCCCTCTCTTCCCCAAGTGTGAGAAAAGTGTGTTAAAAATCTACCACTATATTTATGGTTTTTGAAATTTCTTCTAGTAATTCCATCAAATTTTGCTTAATATATTTCATTATGTTGTATCTTCTCATGAATTTTTCTGTTTTTTCTTCTTATACACTATCCTATAATATAAAATCTATGAAACAGGTGGCATTATATCTCCATTTTCCAAGTTAAAACGCCAAAGCAATCTTCATCTATGTATATATAATTTTGTGTCAAGTATTGGAAGGTAAAATTGGGTTCCAACTCTGGCTGAAGAGGAGGATCAGTGCTGAAACTAAGACTGACAGTGTTAGAAAGTGACTTGGTATATTCCGGAGGGGAAAGAAAGAATTTCTAAATGAAAGAATAGAGAGGCAGGAAAAAAAGTAGCTTTAGAAATAAGAAAAAGGTGCCCAATGAAAGTTATGTTAATAGTAATATGTAAATAATAGGATGTCAGAATTAAAAGTGACTTGTTTTTAAGTGAAGGATCATTTCTCATTTGCCTTTTTATAATACCCAGAATCTACCAGAGTATCAGTCACTGCCTACTGAATAGATTTTCTTTCTTTCATTTCTTTTTTTTTCTTTTTTCTTTTTTTTTGAGATGGAGTTTCGCTCTTGTCGCCCAGGCTGGAGTGCAATGGCATGATTTTGGCTCACTGCAACCTCCACCTCCCGGGTTCAAGCAATTTTCCTGCCTCAGCCTCCCAAGTAGCTAGGATTACAGGCACCTGCCACCATGTACAGATAATTTTTGTGTTTTTAGTAGAGGTGGGGTTTCACCATGTTGGCCAGGCTGGTCTCAAACTCCTGACCTCAGGTGATCCACCTGCCTCGGCCTCCCAAAGTGCTGGGATTACAGGCATGAGCACCACACCTGGCTAATAGATTGTTTCTGAAGTAAATAAAATTAAAAGTTCATAGTTTTTTGGAGTGACTGCTAAAGTCTCCCAGGTGGGTTAATTTACCTTTTCTTTGTCACATTACTTTGTACAATTTAAGGGGAGTTGAATTTTATTTATTCTTTCCTTAAATAATTAGAACCCAGAAAATTGAATCCTACAACTGAGCCCTGAGGTGAAAATTTTGAATAATATTTTTTGTTTGAACTCTTACTTTCTTTTTTAGATTAGGTTAGAGTATGATGGAACATTATTTATTGAGTGGAGTGTGCCAGAAACTTGTACTGTGTTAGATAAAAGGTAAGATTTATGCCATAATTATCAATGTATGTGTATATTTTTTAAATCATTCATATAATATGAACATTCAGATTCAAGCCTGTGATTTAATATAAATTTTCTTTCATTAAGGAGATGTGAAAAGTAAGACAAAATCACGTTGAATATAGTATAGAAGTAAAATATTGCAAATATTTTTAAGTGTCTCGTAACAGCATACAATTGAAGTTTTTAGGCTTAAAAAAATAGTAAGGGAATTTTATTAATCTATATGCACCTGTAATTATTATTTCTCATCTCTTTAAACACTAGATTCCCCGTGACAGAATTGCGTTGTCCTTCACCTGGTTTTTATGCTGTAAAACCAATTGTTATAGGCCCAGTAAGTTGATTTTAATGATAAGTTATTAAATCTTGAATAATCATCCTGTTATCCTGTTACATTTTATTTTGCATTTCTTTTGAGCTTTTCAATCTAATTTAACCTGTTTTAAATAGTATTAATTGTAACTATAAATACGTGCTATTTTAAAGTTATTGGCATATGTCAATTCTAAATTATAAAATTATATACAGTTTTGATCTTAGTATTTTTATTAATAAGTATGTTAAAGTTCATAGCCGGCCGGGCATGGTGGCTCAAGCCTGTAATCCCAGCACTTTGGGAGGCCGAGGCAGGTGGATCACGAGGTCAAGAGATTGAGACCATCCTGGTCAACATGGTGAAACCCCGTCTCTACTAAGAATACAAAAAAAATAGCTGGGCGTGGTGGCGCATGCCTGTAATCCCAGCTACTCAGGAGGCTGAAGCAGGAGAATTGCCTGAACCCGGGAGGCGGAGGTTGTGGTGAGCCGAGATCGCGCCATTGCACTCCAGCCTGGGTAACAAGAGCGAAACTCCGTCTCAAAAAAAAAAAAAAAAAAAGTTCATAGCCACCACCTTAATGGCAGTGGGACTCTCAGATGAATGGGTCTCATGTCATACACTTTTATGCCAACACCTGGGATTAGGAGTGATTTCTAGCAGATTTATTTTTACTCCACTGCATTTTGTTCAATTGAAAAAATCATGTGAATGCAAATGAATTAGAATGAGGTTGAATCTCTCCAGTTTACCAAAAACACCCAAAGACAAAGTAAAACATTTTCAGACATTGGTACTTTAATGATAAGTAACAAAATACTGGCCACATACCTCCCAGCTGATGTTCCCACACAAGTGTGTCTGAAGCTACTGTCCTGCAGATGCCATGTGACCCATCCTGCCTTTACTTTGAGGCTTGGGCCTTCTCTTTAATTAAAAAACCTTAGTGTCGAGGCACAAGTGGACAGAGTGATGTGGGAGAGGCCAGATGAATATTAATTTGTTTTTCAATCCTTATGGAGTGAAAACTATTTGAATTTGTCTTTTTGAGTCTATGATTATTTGTGTGTTTCAAGAACACAATCCATGAAGAAGTAAAGGACTCCTTTTCCTTCTGTGGTTGAAGAGATACATCTGACTTTTTTTTTTTCTTTTTTTTTTCTTGAGGTGGAGTTTTGCTCTTGTTGCCCAGGCTGGAGTGCAATGGCACGATCTTGGCTCTCAACTTTGCCTCCTTGGTTCAAGCGATTCTCCTGCCTCAGCCTCCTGAGTAGCTGGGATTACAAGCGTACCCCACCATGCCCAGGTGATTTTGTATTTTTAGGTAGAGATGGGGTTTCACCATGTTGGTCAGGCTGGTTTCAAACTCCTCACCTCAGGTGATCTGCTCACCTCGGCCACCCAAAGTGCTGAGGTTACAGGCATCAGCCACCGCTCCAGGCCACTGACAGTGGCCTGGAGTCCTTTTTCAAAAGTCAGGCCATCTGACTTTTGAAAAGGACTCAGTTATAACAACCAGAAGCGTCTCTAGGTGTTGCCGAAAGTCTCTGGGAAGCAAAATTATCCTCACTGAATGAGAAAATTAGTTGAATTGTATTTCAGTGAGGAAGACAAATATAATAAAAATGATAAAGATGGCAAGTCATCAAAACGTCTTCTAAATTTTTCATTCATGATAGTAAGTTTTTAACTATAGAGAGTAGACAAAGAATTGATGTAGTTATTTTTATATATATAAATATTTATATATATGTATTTAAATTCTATTCTGAAATTTATCCTTCTTTCTCTGATTTTAGATAAGTAACTTACTTCCTCTGTGACTTTTATGCCTATATCCATATTTGCATTTGATTTAATGTTAATGTATCACAATTTCTACATAGTCAAGAATTTACATCAACTAATGGGCAAAACAGCCAGTTAACATTAAATTACAGTATTAAATTTACATATATTATTATTAATTCTAAATTCAAATTGACTAAATCCCACAATCCAAAGACACAGACAAGCAAATTAGATAAAAAGCCAAAACACATCGGTATGCTGCATCCAGACCCATCTCACATGCAAGGATACACAAAGACTCAAAACAAAGGGATGGAGAAAGATTTACCAACCAAATGGAGAGCAAAAATAAATAAATAAAAAGCAGGAGTTGCAATTTTTGCCTCTGATAAAAGTCTTTAAAGCAACAAAGATCAAAAGAAGCGAAGAAGGATATTACATAATGATAAAAGGATCAATGCAACAAGAAGAGCCAAAGATCCTAAATATATACGCACCCAATACAGGAATACCTAGATACATAAGACTTATAAAGAGACTTAGACTCCCACACAATAATAGTGGGAGACTTCAACATCAATATTAGACAGATCAATGAGACGGAAAATTAACAACAATATCTAGGATTTGAACTCAGATCCGGAACAAGTAAACTCAATTAACATTTATAGAACTCTCCACTTTAAATACACAAAATACACACTCTTATCAGTACCACATCATACCTACTTACAGGTTTAAATGAAATATTGGTTGGCTGCTTGTTTGTTATTTTTTTCCTCATTTTTTAATGTCTCTATTATTAAGCACAGTTATAGGCATACCCATTTTTAGACTGCCTTCTAGCCCGGGCAATAAAGTAACACCCTCATTCTCTCTCCCTCTTCCTCTTCCTCTTCCTTCCTCTTCTTCATTCTTTTTCTTTTTTAAATTTTTTAAATTTTATTATTCTTTTTTTTTCTGTCTTTCTCTCTTTCTTTCTTTCTTAAAAAATATATATATCACAATTTCTTTTGCATTTTCTTTTAGGATGAAGAAGAACGCTATTTATTTGTGGCCATTTCTAATACTTGCTTTCTGTGGTACTATAGAGTTAGGTAAGTAATGCAGTACTAAATAGGTAATTTTGCTTTCACAGAGTATTCTGCTTCAACTTTTAATTAACCACAAATAGATCATCTATATTATGGTTTCGAAATAACTTTTGTTCACCAACCAAGATATTCTCAAATATACTGCCAAAGAAATACTGAAGAACAAACAGTAAAAATAAGAGCAACCACTGTTTGAGCATATACTGTGTCTACATGTTTATATTTTAATATAAATTTTTTCTTAATTTTTATAATAACCACATAAATGTCAGTCTTTATAGATGTGGAAACATAAACTTGGATGGGTTAAACAATTTGGAAAAAAATACAAAGCTACTGGCCAGGCACAGTATTTCACACCTGTAATCCCAGTACCCAGTACTTTGGGAGGCCAAGGCGGGCAGATCACAAGGTCAGGAGTTCAAGATCAGCCTGACCAACAGGCTGAAACCTTGTCTCTACTAAAAACACAAAAATTAGCTGGGCATGGTGGCACATGCCTGTAATCCCAGCTACTCAGGAGGCTGAGGCAGGAGGCTCAGGAGGCAGAGGTTGCAGTCAGTGAGCTTAAACCCAGGAGGCAGAGGTTGCAGTGAGCCAAGATTGCACCACTGCACTCCAGCCTGGGTGACAGAGTGAGACTCCATCACCAAAAAAAAAAAAAGAAAGAAAAGAAAGAAAGAAAAAAAAAAGCACAGAGCTACTAAAAGATAGCATTGAGATTTGACTCTGGTTTTTCAATCTACAGGGCTCTTCTGTTACATGCATTTCAAAAATACTTTCTTGTATTGGATAGCTTTTCAAACTCATTACAACATGCAAGTAGCCAATATAAGAAGGGAAAAGTGGTACACAAATACATAATTAACTGTGTAAGAATCATTGATTAAGTTAGAAAAGTATCCATGAGTCAGAATATGCTGTAGTATCATAGTCACGGCAACATCCCACACACTGTGTAAGATATAAAGAACTACGTTATGTGGATCCTGACCTCAAGATGCCTGGAAAGTACTTATTTCCTTTTATCCACATAATATCCATTCTCTTAGGGCAACCATTCTTCCCTATTCTGTGACAATATTGTTAATTTCATGTGATGTATAGGGACTAACTCTACCAACCCACAGTTTCTTGGTTACAGTTATTAGTTGAGGATTGGCACATATATGATCCAGGCAGAACCAATAAGAATACTCAAGTCTTCAGTAGAGCATGATTGTTGCTGATAATTTTATTGTCCTGGTTCACATAGTCCCTTAAAGTCAGATGGTTCTGCAATTTATGTGCAATTTTGGATTGGACATCCTGAGCTAGACTATTAGTCCTAATAATACCTAGGCTTCAGCAAGCACCACCAGGAGTACACGTTTACCCAGTCGTCTCTGACTCACTGCCACCTTCCCAGAGTCTTATTGAGAAGCCGGGAGAATTGAATCTCTGCTACTCATGAAACTGGCAGGCTTTTGTCCTTGTTGGCAGTTTCAAAACTCCCAATCACCAGCTTTTCCTCTGTGGGTCCTGAAACAGTTGAGAAAGACAGAAGGGCAAGTTTGGGGATAACAAATTCTGATAGAAGCCAGGCACAGTGGCTCATGCCTGTAGCCCTAGCTACACAGGAGGCTGAGTTAGAATCACATGAGCCCAGGAGTTTGAGGTTACTGTGGCAAGGTTATGGTGAGCTATGATTATGCCACTGCACTCCAGCCTGGCTGACAGAATGAGACTCTGTCTCATAAAATAAAATAATAGGCTGGGCATAGTGGCTGATGCCTGTAATCCCAGCACTTCGGGAGGCCAAGGCGGGTGGATCATCTGATGTTAGGAGTTCGAGACCAGCCTGGCCGACATGGCGAAACCTCATCTCTACTAAAAATACAAACAATTGGCCAGGTGTGGTGGCGCATGCCTGTAGTTGCACCTACTTGGGAGAGAGGGCAGAAGAATCACTTGAACCCAGGAGGTGGAGGTTGCAGTGAGCCAAGGTCTCATCACTGCTTTCCAGCCTTGGCAACAAGAGCAAAACTCCATCTCAATAAATAAATTAATTAATTAAAATTAAAAAATAATAAAATGAAATAAAATATTCCTGGTAGAGTTGAATTGTAAAATAGGACTTGCCCCTTTGGCCAAATGGGCTACTTTCTATTCTTCCAACTAGATCTCTTGGGAACCATCAGAGAGGATAATCTGTTGCAATAAGACTGTAGGTTTTTGTCCCACCCCTTTTACCCCCAAATTTTTATGCTGAAACCTAATCCCTGATGTGATGGTATTTGGAGGTAGCACCTTTGGGAAGTGGTTAGGTCATGAGAGGACAGTCCTTATGAGTGGGATTAGTGCTCTTACAAAAGAGACCCGAAAGATTTCGTTTTTCCCTTCCACCATGCAAGGACCTAATGAGAACATAGCCCCTTGATCTTTAGACTTTGCAGCCTCCAGAACTATGAAAAATAGAGCTCTGTTGTTAAAGCCACCCAGTCTATGGTATTTTTATTATAGCAGCCCAAACTAGGACATCTGCCAAGAGGCATTTAATGGATTACCAATTTCATTTACACACACGGAGACTTAAGAGCTAGGGCTAGAAGAGATGGGCCTCCAGGCTACCCTGATCTAGATCTGTTTTCTCCACGTAAGAACGGAAAGAAAGACACCTATCCAGGAGGCAGATTCGTCCAAAAGAGAACTCCAGAGAAGCCAAGAGTTTTTCTGTAATACACATTGTAAGAATTTTCAGTCTGTCACCTGTAAAAATATCAATTAAAGAATAATAACGAGGCCTAGCATGGTGGCTCATGCTTGTAATCTCAATGTTTTGGGAGGTCAAGGTGAGAGGATTGCTTGAGCCCAGGAGTTCAAGATCAGCCTGGGAAACCTAGCAAGACTTGTTTCTACAAAAAATATTAAAAATGTGCCAGGCATAGTGACTTGCATCTGTAGTCCCAACTACTTAGGAGGCTGAAGTAGGAGGTTCACCTGAGCCCAGGAGTTCAAGACCATCTTGTGAAACATAGCAAGACCTCTCTCTACAAAAAAAAATTTAAAATCGTCAGGCATTGTAACTGGGTGACAGAAGCAGGGCTGTGGGGGTGTCCCAGAGACGCTTACTGTTTCCCAATTGGATGTGTTTCCCCAGGCCTTTGGGCCTCACTCACCCAAGAATGGGGAGAGGGCCCTGGTGGTGTAGTGAGCTCGTTCAAGTAAGTTCAGACCCAGAGAGTTTTGCAGGAAGTGATTTATTAGGCAGTGAGAGAGAAAGAGAAATATAGAGAGAAAGTGTGAGCTCCCACGCTGTCGTGGGAGGGGATCTAGAGATGGAGTCCATATAGGTAAGGGAGTAGGGGGGATTTTAACCCTGGAGTTTCTCCGACCCCATTCAAGTTCTTGTCCAGTGAGAGGAGCTTTTCCAGACTTCCTCCGGAGTAATAGATCTTTGGCTCTGATATTGGATTGGCTGTTTGGCCCACAACAGAGCCCCTCCTTCCAGAGCTTTTGGTGGTCTTTTTAAACAAAGGAGCACACCTGTAATTTTACCTAGCCCATGTGGGAAAGCTAGACAAAGAACCCTAGGTGTCTGGACGGGGAGGTGGATGGAGGCATGGTGCTGGGAAGTTTTTGCCTTTGAAACCATGCCCCTTGTGGACCCGGGAAGAGAAGTTAACACAGTCCCTCAGTGCCCCCTCTGAACAGGAAAGTCCAGCTGCTGTTGAGACACGGGCATCAGTTGCTTTTTAGCTACTTCCTGCTGAATTGGGGCATAGAAGGGGCCCTGCAGTTGAGGTTTCCTCCAGAGGGGAGTCTTTCAGGGGTGCAGGTTGATCCAGAGGTCCAAAATAGAGCCTATGAGCCAAGGACATCTGGGGTTCCATTTGCAGGATTATTTGTGGCCTTATGGTTTTAATTCTAGAAGAAATGAATGTGACAAAAAGGTTAAAGATGAGAAGCCCAGAAGCCAACCGTAATAGAATGGTTATAAACAGGCCTAGGAGAGGATATAACCAGGACAGCCAGTTGTTAAGAAAGCTTTATGATTCTGTTTCTTGAAGATCTTTAGCCCTGTGTTTGATTGATCCCTGAGTTTTTTATCTTTAAGACAATACTTAATTGGTTTATAAAGTAGCAGCATTCTTTTCCTAGAAAGAGGCACGTTCCTTCTCCTGCTGTTAGCAGATTTGGGGCCCTTCTACTTTGAAGAGCTACAGCAGCTAGAGAATTAAGCTGTTTCTGCAGAGTGAGCTGCCTCTGCAGAGAGAATTAGTAGCCTTTTTCATGTTATTATTTGCCTCCTGAGATAGCTTATATTAAAACTGAGTAGAGGTCATAACTTTTCTAATGCCGGTACCAAGTTTTTCTATTATTCCGGCTCCCCCCTCTCCACCCAACTGTGAAAGGAATAATTGGAGTTCGAGAGTCTGGTTACAGAGAGCAAAGTGAAGAGTGACAGTCCTGTTAATGCCAGGATGTAAGTGGGACTCATGAGCAGTTACTTTCCTGGGGTTTTGTCGGAAGAGCAAGCGTAAATCCTACAATGGCTTGCGTGTGTATGAAGGGTCGTTTCTGGGAACTTCAGGCTGCGGAGTGGAGGCCTGTGATTTCCTTCAGGAGGCGTCCAAGGCTTCGGCTGAGTGTGATGAATCCATGAGTCAGTTCCCACCACCTTAACTGCCATTGGGGTAGACAGAATAACCAAAACTGGTCCTTCCCAAGATAGGCCTAGAGAGGGAGGGTCTGAGAAGAGAGAGGTAACAAGCAGCAGGTCTCCAGGGCAGAACAGCTCTTTCTCTTTTTCCCTAGGGTGTCCTTCAGGCAAAGTTCTACTTAGCCAAGGAGGTTATATCTTGTATTAGATTTGGTGTTTCCTTGTCTAATACAAGATTATTAGTAAGAAAGGGCCGTTCATAAAGCATCTTATAGGGGCTGAGTCCTATTTTCTGAGGAGAGTTCCAAGCCCTCAAGAGTGCTATATTGGCAATAGAGAAGGCCACGAGAGGTGGTGGGTTTCCTGTGCGGTTTCTTTAGGTGTCTCTTAAGACACCTCTTTTCATCTTTTCCACTTTCCCTGAGGACTGAGGGCTTTAAGCACAGTGGAGATGATACTGTATTCCTAATGCCCTGGAAATTCCTTGGGTCATTGCAGTTTTGAAGGAAGGGCCGTTATTGCTTTGAAGACAGAGAGGGAGTCTGAATTTAGGGATTATTTTATTAATCAGGACTTTTATTACCTCTTGGGCTTTTTCTGTTCTACAGGGGAAAGCCTCAGCCCAGTTTGCTTAGGCATCTGCATGTACTAACAGATACTGATGTCCCGAGACTTAGGCATATGGGTAAAGTCCATTTGCCAGTCTTCACCTGGGTAATGACCGGCTTGCTGTTCCCCAGGAGGAGCTTTGTGATATGCCAAAGGATGATTTTTCTGGCATATTTCACATCCTTTGACTATTTGTTGAACAGCCTTGAAGAGACCCTTTTCTGTAAGTATAGATTTGGCCGTTTGATGTGTATTTTCTATACCCATATCAAGGTTTGATGCAGGGTTTTGAGTACTTTCCACCGGCTGGCAGCAGGTAGGAGCACTTTTCCCTCCTCAGTAGCCAGCCATCCTGAAGGAAGAAGATTATGTCCCTGGGAGACTGCCCACTCTACCTCTTCTGGTGAGCATGAGGTCTAGTTCCCTAGAGAGGGCTTTCCCATATTTCAGGTCCGTCTATAAATTCTTGTCTAGCTGCCCTTTTGCCCTCTAGGTCAGCTCAGCCATTGCCTTCTGCTTTCTTCTCATCTTCTTTCTGGTGACCTCGGCAGTGTAAGACTGCTACCTCTTCGGGTTCTTGGATAGCTTGTAATAAGTCTACATTTTCATTATGATATTTAATGGGAGTTCCTGCTGAGGTTAGGAACCCTCTTTCCTTCCATGCATGCAGAACCAGGTGAGCATGTCTGAAATCTGTGTATACGTTTATTCTCTTTCTTCTTCCTAATTTTAGAGCTTGAGTGAGGGCTCCTAGTTCTGCCAGCTGGGCACTAGTTCCAGGAAGAAGAGAATTACTTTCAAGCACTGTTTGATCACTGACTATTGCATATCGTGCTTTTTGAACTCCATTTTCCATAAAGGAACTTCCGTCAGTGTATAGGTTAAGGTCAGGATTGGCTAGAGGAGTTGTTAAAAGATCCTCGCCGGGCGTGGTGGTTCAAGCCTGTAATCCCAGCACTTTGGGAGGCCGAGGCGGGCGGATCACGAGGTCGAGAGATCGAGACCATCCTGGTCAACATGGTGAAACCCCGTCTCTACTAAAAATTCAAAAAATTAGCTGGGCATGGTGGTGCTTGCCTGTAATCCCAGCTACTCAGGAGGCTGAGGCAGGAGAATTGCCTGAACCCAGGAGGCGGAGGTTGCGGTGAGCCGAGATCGCGCCATTGCACTCCAGCCTGGGTAACAAGAGCGAAACTCCGTCTCAAAAAAAAAAAAAAAAAAAAAAAGATCCTCTAGGGCTGCGTAGTTCAGGGCTAAAACCTGCTGACAGTCATGTTCTGTGTTTACTCCTTCCTTAGGAAGAAAAGCAGCTGGATTAAGGGCTGCACGTGTACACAGCTGAAGTACAGGCCCTTCGAGCACTAAGGCCTGATATTTGAGTAAGCGGTTGTCACAGCCATAAGCTTCCTTTAGAGGCCAGAATTCCAGCTACGTTCTGTGAAGTCCATACAGTTAGATCTTTCCCTTGCACTATTTTAACAGCTTCTGAGACGAGGATAGCCACTGCGGCTACAATCCACAGGCAGTGTGGCCAGCCTTTGGCTACTGCATTATCTTCCTTACTTAGGTATGCCACTGGTTGTGATGTGGTCTCCTGAGTCTGGATGAGAACCCCCAGTGCCACTTCTGACTTTTCCGTAACATGTAGGGAGAAGTTGCTCCCTATAGGAAGGCTTAGAGCAGGCGTCCCCAAACTGCGGCCACCTGAGGCCATTTATCCAGCCCCCCCGCCACACTTCAGGAAGGGGCACCTCTTTCATTGGTGGTCAGTGAGAGGAGCACAGTATGTGGTGGCCCTGCAACGGTCTGAGGGACAGTGAACTGGCCCCCTGTGTAAAAAGTTTGGGGACGCCTGGCTTAGAGCTAGAGCCCACAGTAGTGCCTGCTTTAGGGTCTAAAAGGAGGCCTCAGCTATAGGGTCCCATTGTATTAGAGATGGGTGTTAGCTTTTTGGTTTTCTTAATCAGAGTATATAGGAGTTTGCTATTTCACCATATCTGGGAATCCACAATAGGCAGAAACCAGTTATTCCTAAGAATCCTGCAACTGTTTTAAGGTCTTTGGGTGGGGGAAGGCCAGTATGTGTTGAAAACATTCTTTTTTTTTTTTTTTTTTGGAGACAGAGTCTCACTCTGTCGCCAGGCGCCAAGCTGGAGTGCCATGGCACAATCTCGGCTCACTGCAACCTCTGCCTCCCGAGTTCAAGCAATTCTCCTGCCTCAGCCTCCCGAGTAGCTGGGACTACAGGTGCACGCCACCACGCCCAGCTAATTTTTGTATTTTTAGTAGAGACGGGGTTTCACCATGTTGGCCAGGATGGTCTTGATCTCTTGACCTCGTGATCCGCCCGCCTCAGCCTCCCAAAGTGCTGGGATTACAGGCTTGAGCCACCGCGCCCGGCCCGGAGACGTTCTTTATCAAGGGCCCAAGTGCCCTTAGATAAGACAAGCCCTAGGTATTTTACCTCTTGCCTACAAAGCTGGGCTTTTGGTTTGGAAACCTTATATCTGCAGGTGGCAAGAAAGTTTAGGAGGTCTTGGGTAGCCTGCTGACACTGGGTTTTTGAGTTCACAATAAAAAGTAAGTTATCCATATATTGAAGAACCAGGGTACCCAGATGTGAAAAATTACTAAGGTCCTGAGCTAGAGCCTGGCTAAACAAGTGGGGGCTATCTCGAGAGCCCTGGGGTAACACTGTCCAGGTGAGCTGAGACTTCTAAATCGTCTTTAAAGGTAAACAGAAACTGGGAGTCAGGATGTAAGGGAACACAGAAAAAGGCATCCTTAAAGTCCAGGACTGTAAACCATTGTGCCTCTCCTGGTATTTGAGAGAGCAAGGTGTAAGGGTTAGGTACAGCTGGGTATAAAGGAATCACAGTTTTATTAATAAGCCTGAGATTTTGTACCAGCCTCCATTGTCCATTAGGTTTTTGTACTCCTAAAATTGCAGTATTACAAGGGCTGTTACAGGACTTTCTAGAGCCTGAGCTTTTAAGTTCTTTACAATATCCCGTAGTTCATTTTTGGCTTCTGGTCTTGGGGGTACTGTCTTTGGTAAGGAAAAGAGGTGGGATCCTTTAGCCTTATCCGAATTGGCCATGCATTCTTTGCCTGTCCAAATTATCTGTCCATTGCCCAAACCTTGGGATTAATCCCTTCTTGAAGTAATGGGCAGCACAGAGGAATTTCCTCCTTGATGGTGTTCATATAGATAATGGTTCCTGCTCTGGCTAATAGGTCCTGCCCTAGTAACGGAGTGGGACTTTCTGGCATGATGTGGAAAGCACGGGAGAAGAGCGTGTCTCCCCAGTTGCAGCTTAGGGGTCGGGAAAAGTATCAGGAGACTAAAGAAGGCCGCGCCAGTGTCCAGGAGGAGATTAACTTCCTGGCCCTCTATGGTCAGCTTTACCCGGGGCTCTGTGAGGGTGATGGCTTGTGCCAACACTTGCCCCAGGCACCCTCAGTCCTGCTGTTGGGTCATCTGGTTAGCCAGCTCAGGCCCTGGGAACCTTCATCCCCTAGGACAGTGTGCCTTCCAGTGATCCCCTTGGCACAGTGGGCAAGGATGAGGAGGTGGTCCAGTCCTTTGGGGACAGTTTCTTATAAAGGGTCCTGTTAGGCCACAGTGGAAACACGCTCTGCCAAACTGGCAGCTGACCCAAGCCTTTCCCTCATCTGAGCCCCTTGGGGCTGCTTGCCTGAAGGCCATGACTAGGGCTGCGGCTCTTCTCTGGTCTCTCCTGCTCCTTTCTGCCTGTTCTTCCTGGTCTTTATTATAAAACACCGAGGTTGCTAGGTTTATAAGGATTCCGGACTCTGTTCTGACCCCAGGGCCAGCTTTTGGAGCTTCCTCTGAATGTCTACTGCTGATTGCTTAATAAATTTGTCCTTTAGTATTAACTGACCCCCGTTGGAGTTTGACGACAGGGGTGTATACTTTCTTAAGGCCTCCTATAACTGCTTAAGGAAGGCTGTGGGTTTTCTTCTTTTCCCTGAGTTATGGTGGATAACATTGCATAGTTCATGGGCTTCTTCCTAGTTAGTCTTAATCCCTCACGTATGCAGGTGAATAGGTGCCTACGGCTCCAGTCCCCTGTTCTGAGTCAGGATCCCAGCGAGGGTCTGTGCTAGGGACTGCTGGTCTACCTGTAGGAAATCTATCCTTCTCCTCTGGCGTCATTTGATCGTGCACTTCACTAAGGTACTATGTGTCCCCAAACCCTTGAGCCGCTGCTAAAGCAGCTTCTCTCTCATTGCTGGTTAGGGTCTGACTAAGAAATAACATGCTATCTTTCCAATCTGATTCAAAGGACTCACCCAGGCCCTGCAGAACATCTATGAACATCTATGTATTTGTCTGGGTCATTGGAAAATTTTCCTAAGTCCGCCTTGATTTGCTTTAAGTTAGAAAGTGAAAAGGGAGTGTGCACCTTGGTCAGGCCAAATTCTCCTCCTCCTGCCCGTAGTGGGCAGAGTTGGGGAATCCTAGTAGCCTGAGGTGCCTTGGCCGTCTCGGCCGTCTCTGACTTCTTCTGGATTATTGGAGCTGAGGAGGCCTAGTTAGCATTGGACGGAAGAGCCACAGGGAGTCCTAAATGTCGGGGTAGTCCAGAGGAGGGGTCAGTAGGGTTTGGGGTACAGGCCTTACATAGCTGACATTATTCCTTAGAGAGAAGACAATTTGCACATGGGGGACCTTAAACCATTTACCTTCACTTTTACAAAACAGGTCTAATTGTAGAATGGTGTTATAATCTATACTTCCCTTAGGAGGCCAGGTTTTTCCACTCAGCAGAGAGTAGCACGGCCATGCTGTTTGGCAGAGAAAAATGAGCTGCTTCTTCAAAGATTGTGTATCAAATTGGTCCCAGTTGTCCAGGATAGATTTTAAAGGTTTTGCCTTGGGAAGAGTAGCACCCATCTGAAATCAAACACAGGAATGTCTGCATCCCTGGTTATTCCTGCAAATGCTAGCCCTGGGGCGTCCCCCAGTTATAGCACCTTGTAATTTCCTTGTGCCTAAGATGCATGATTATCTTTGGAGGCCTTCCATGTGCTGGGTTAAATCACACTTATCAGTGCCATGGCACACACGCTCACTGTCTACATGTCCCCATTGACCACCATAAGGACATACGGACTGCTGGGATTGGTGGTTCCTACCAGCATGTCCCTGAACGAGGCCAGTGAGGTTTGGGTGATGGGTGTTAATATTTCCTAGCAAGAGTTCAATTAACATAGGCCTAATTATAAAACTGCCCTGGGAGGGTAAACCTCTAGGCAGGACCTCTGAGCACTACAATCCTAAAGAAGGCCGGATGGCCCTGTGGCCAAGGCTGAAACAATGCCCGGGGGCCTGGGCCTCCTCCCCTTCCCTGCTCCCCGTTATACGGATATGCCCTGGGGGCCTTTCATTAGCTATTTAAGCCTTGGACCCAGTCTGACTATGATCTTCTTTGGGTTTTTTTGGTTTTTTTTTGTTTTTTTTTTTTTTGAGACAGACTTTCGCTCTTGTTACCCAGGCTGGAGTGCAATGGCGCGATCTCGGCTCACCGCAACCTCCGCCTCCTGGGTTCAGGCGATTCTCCTGCCTCAGCCTCCTGAGTAGCTGGGATTACAGGCACGCGCCGCCAGGCCCGGCTAATTTTTTAATATTTTTAGTAGAGACGGGGTTTCACCATGTTGACCAGGGTGGTCTCGATCTCTTGACCTCGTGATCCACCCACCTCGGCCTCCCGAAGTACTGGGATTACAGGCTTGAGCCACCGTGCCCAGGTGACTATGATCTTCTCGATGGAGAAGTTCTGCCATACGGAGAGCCAATCCTAGGCAAGACAATTGTACATTATTAGATTCTGGCACCATTCAGTTGGACTGGAAAATTCGCAGGTGACTAAAACACAATATCCTAAAACCTCCAGCTCCTAGACTCCCCAGATGGTCCCCCATTTAAGCCCCAGACAAGTCTGGCCCTACTGGGGATTTGAACCAGCAACCTTGCAGCTATTAGACCTATTCCACTGTGCTAGCTGGCTGCTCCCAGCAGCTTGTGGGACACGAGTTAAGGAGGTGAAGGCTGGTCAGGACCCAAGGTGCCAGAGCATGGAGGGGAATCAGGGGCAAATAATCTGTCCCAGGGAGGCAGAGAGGCATCAGGAGGCGGGACTGTACAGGAGCCAAAATTCCATGTCCCCAGTGCAGGCTTCACTGTCTCATCACATTTCACTGATAAAACCAAAGTTCAAAGATAGATTTGTTAAGAATTTCCAGGATAAATACTGCAGAGTACAGGAGCCTTCAAGCACTGCCTCTTTTTCTCTTGGCTCTCAACACCTATTGACTCTGCCCCCAAACCAAGGTTCTGATGCTAGAAAGAATTCATGAACAAGAATCCTGTTGGCGTCCAAATTCTCTTGCTTTTTTCTGTCTCTGTGTCTCTAGGGTTAGAATAGAGAATAAAAAGGTCAAAGGATCCATGGAGTTGTGCTGAAACTAGTCTTCCCAAGTTCACTGTGACATTTTTCTGTTTCATCACTGTATCCTAGTACTTACCTATCTATCTATCTATCTATCTATCTATCTATCTATCTATCTATCTATCTATGCATCCATCCCTCCATCTACTTGCTTTGGCAAAGTCACTGAGGGTAATTGTCAAATTTGATGGGATTGTTTTGATCCTCTTACTATAATACCCTGTACCACATTTAATTCTGAGGATCACTTTCTTTTTGAAACTCTTTCATTTCTTCACTCTCTAATACCACTATGTTCAATTTCTATAATAGTATTTTTCCCAGTCTTTTTCGTTTTCTTTCTTTATTTTTTTTGAGATGGATTCTCACTCTGTCGCCGAGGCTGGAGTGCAGTGGTGCTATCTCTGCTCACTGCAACCTCTGCCTTCCGGGCTCAAGCAATTCTCCTGCCTCAGCCTCCTGAGTAGCTGGAACTACAGGCACGTGCCACCACGCCCGGCTATTTTTTTTTTTTTTTAATTTTTTTTATTTTTAGGGTTATCCAGGATGGTCTCGATCTCCTGACCTCAGAGAAGTCAGCCTCCCAAAGTGCTGGGATCACAGGCGTGAGCCACCACGCCTGGCCTTCCCGGCCTTTTTCTTTGGCTTTTTGTCGTCTATCCTCACCTTAAATGTCAGTTCAATCCAGGGTTTTCTCTTCTCCTTATTCTGAACTCTACACTTCAGTCTGTGCATTAACTCAAGAAAGCCAAGAAAACTGTTAAAGACCCAGAAGAATGCTGCTAATACTGTCTTCCGATGAAAATCAGGGCTGTTACTTTAATGTCAAGTGATACTGATTTCCTTCTCTACAAGGTTACTGTATTAATACCAAAGGCTTTCTTTTATTATCTACACATATCTTTTTTTGCCTCCAAATTTTCCTTCTGGATACGCTGGTAACTCACTTACTGACTCGATTCTTCTTTCCTGTGCCTCTGACTAGTAAGCATAACTGAAGGCAAAATGTATCACCAGGGGTCTCTTTAATCAACCTTGGACTGTGTTGAACTCTGGGCACAGTTTACCTTTGAAGAGTTATGATCGTGTCATACTGTAGTTATAGTAGTTTCAGCAGCTTTCTAACATATCAGATTGAACACATGAAATACAATATTCGTTATGTGGTCTTGGAAAATGCTAAAAATATGCAGGTAACTTTACAGTGGAAGAAAACTTTCTAGAAAACATACAACTAAACATGCAAATGAGTACTATTCCTTTTTTAAAGTTTTATAATTAAAAATACAGACAGGAAAAATAGAGACTATGTGTCCCAGGCTGATCTCAAACTCCTGGGCTTCAGCAGTCCTCCTGCCTCGGCCTCCTGAAGTGCTGTGATTACAGGTGTGAGCCACCAGGCCCAGCCTGTTACTCCTTTCAGGTGAAGGAAGGATTTGTCGTGCTAAAAGACAAATTTCTGTTTGACGTAAATGGTAACATGAAAGACTATAGGGCTTTTTTTATGTAGAATGACAATATCAACATTTTATAGAAGATTCATCAAGAAGTTTTGATGACGTAAATTTGCAGTATTAAGGAAGCATGTAAATTTAAGCCATTCAGCCCTCTATGATGACAAATGAGAATCAGTAACAATACTGATAAACAGACATATGCAATTTTTTGTTTTTACATATAGCCTTTAATTTTATATATCTATAATGAAACATAAAGAGAATATGCAAAGGTTTAGAAACATGTATACTGAAAATAGAATATTTAAACTAATGTTTAACAGGCTGTTTACTAAAATATGTTTTCTCTTTTTCCAAACAGATATTTCTTTAACAACTTAACCCAGGTAAAATGTTTTTTAAATTTTGTGTAGCCTTCATATATCACTACTGTATTGTTTCTCTCTTATCTTCCATATTTACCAGATGAAAAAAATTTTCAAACTAATTTTGCAATGATATTTGCTTAGAGTAGTGGTACTCAAGGTGTATATCTTTCTATAAGACCCATTCAGGAGGTTTATGAGGTTCACCGTTTTCCAACCATCTACCTGTGTAAGGATGAATTTTTCCCCCTTTGACCTCCACAAAGACAATATTCACCAACAACTTGGGTGAAGGAGCAGAGATGATTATCCAGCTGTCCTTTATTCATACAAATATTAAAGATGGTTTTAAAAATATTAAGCATCCATTCTAATATTTTTCTTTTGAAAAATAGCTATTTTTCATAAAAATGATAACATATAATAGATTTACCATAGTTTTGAAAATAAATAATCTTTAGATATTATCAGTTTTAATTTGTGATGTGGTAAATACTGGTGGAGCTAAACCACATAAAACAAAAGCCTTGTAGGATTCTTAATAATTTTTAAAAGTATAAAGGGGGCCCTAAGATCAAAAAGTTTTAAAATTCTAGAATAGAGGATGATTAGAATTATGATGGAAGTATATATTCAAAATGTTGAAAATTGAAATAAGGTTATTATATTTGGAAATTGCAGCTCTATATAGATAAGTCTCTAAAAGCGACAATTTACTGGGAAAAAAAAAAGAAGTAGCAGAAACAGATAAACTGTGTATAGTGGATCAAGATGATTGAGTGAGCTCATGTGCCCATAACTACTTCCACTCCAAATCCCATTGATATTACTGAATTATCTTTTGAGGCTACCGTTATAACAATGCTCAAAAGCAAGAAGTAATATTATCAGTAATTAAGGAATTTTAAGATATATAGAAAATACAGGAGAACTTACAGAAGTAGAATATATATTACGACTCAAATAATGCATTAAAACCTCCTTCTCACTAAAAACACATAGAAATGCCTATAGAAAATATATGTGTATATACTGCTAGTACACACACTCACAGATCTTTACATTAATACAAGTGCATGTGTGCACATGGAATTTAAAAGACAGAAAAGGAATTTCTGATGGTCAGAAATAATTAAGGCACTCAAAGCCAGAGTTACAAGATTGAATTAGAACAGAATATGAGCCCTAGTGGCAAAGGATTGATATTTTTATGATTTTATGGGACTAGCGAATGAAAGTTTCAGCCTATAGGAGTAAAGGGAGCTGAAACTAATCTCCCTGTATGAAGTTAGGATTTAGAAAATGTCTTGGCCAGGTGTGGCAGCTCATACCTGTAATCCCAGCACTTTGGGAGGCCAAGGCGGGTAGATCACAAGGTCAGGAGATCAAGACCATACTGGCCAACATGGTGAAGCCCCGTCTCAATAAAAATACAAAAATTAGTTGGGCATGGTGGCTTGCACCTGTAATCCCAGCTACTCTGGAGGCTGAGGCCAGAGAATCACCCAAACCAGGAAGTTGGAGGTTGCAGTGAGCCAAGATCATGCCACTGCACTCTAGCCTGGCTACAGAGCAAGACTCCGTCTCAAAAGAAAAAAAAAGTCTTTAAAATTTATAACTGTCTGTAAAATGGGGACTGGTAAACCTCTCCTCACTGGCTTAGGGTAATTGCAAAGAAATGACACACCTATTTTGGGGGCTGTAAACAGATAAGGGATTACCCAGATTTCAGGTAAACATCCTAATTTCACAGCCCAAGAGGATGAAGAACCTACAGCCAATAAATAAATACAAACATAACTTTGCAAGCAGTCAAACATTTAGTTCCCAGGCAGAAGTGATTGTAAAACCCATAATAAAGAGTTTACAGGATTCTTGTAGAAAACAAACTCTGTAAATAACTTCACAACTAAAGGTGTAGACCACAAAGAAACAAGCTGCCTGGAATAGATGCACAAAAATGGAGAAAGTTCATACTACTCAAAAGTGAAATACAAGATTCATTAAAAACATTACTTAGTTCATATTTAAAACAGTCAAAGGATAAAAGAAGGAACAGAAACAAAAACAAGGTATGTTCATAAGGCTTGGGAGCAGTGGCTCACACCTATAATTCCAGCACTTTCAGAAGCCAAGGTGGGCAATCATTTGAGGTCAAGACTTCAAGACCAGCCTGGCCAACATGGTGAAACCCTGTCTCTACTAAAAATACAAAAATTAGCTGGTGTGGTGCCACACACCTGTAATCCCAGCTACTCAGGAGACTAAGGCAGGAGGATCATTTGAGCCTGGGAGGCAGAGGTTGCAGTGAGCCAAGATTGCACCACTGCCCTCCGGACTGGGTGACACAGTGAGACCTTGTCTCAAAAAACAAAACATAAAGAAAGCAAACAAACAAAAAAAGAAACTACAATGAGATATTATCCCACCCCAGTTAAAATGGCTAATCAGAAGACAGACAATAGCAAATGCTGATGAGAATGTGTAGAAAAGGGAACCAACGTACACTGTTCGTAGGAGTGTAAATTAGTACAACCACTGTGGAGAATAGTTTGGAGGTTCCTCAAAAAACTGAAAATAGGCCAGGCGTGGTGGCTTACGCCCGTAATCTCAGCACTTTGGGAGGCCCGCGCGGGTAAATCACAAGGTCAGGAGATTGAGACCAACCTGGCCAACATAGTGAAACCCTGTCTCTACTAAAAAAATACAAAAATTAGCTGGGCGTAGTGGTGCACCCCTATAGTCCTAGCTACTTCAGGGGCTGAGGCAGGAGAATTGCTTGAACCAGGGCGCTGGAGGTTGCAGTGAGCCGAGGTTGCACCACTGCACTGAAGCCTGGTGACAAAGTGAGACTGTCTCAAAAAATATATATCGCTGATGGGGAGGAAGGCAGCAAATCACACTGCCATGTGTGTACCTATGCAACAATCTTGCATGTTCTTCACATGTACCCCCAAACCTAAAATGCAATAAAAAATTAAAAAAAAAAAACAACTAAAAATAAAGCTACCATATGATCCAGAAATGCCACTGCTGTATATATACCCACAAGAAATGAAATCAGTATATCTAAGAGATATCTGTTTATTACATGTTTATTATAGCACCATGCATAATAGCCAGGATGCAATCTAAATTTTTATCAACAAGTGAACCGATAAAGAAAATATGGTACATATACACAATGGAGTACTATCCAGCCTTAAAAAAGAATGAGGTCCTACCATTTGCAAAAACATGGATGGAGCTGCAAATCATGGTGTTAAGTGACACAAGCTAGGCACAGGAGGACAAACATTGCATGTTCCCACTCATTTGTGGGATCTAAAAATCAAATCAAATGATGGACATAGAGAGTAGAAGGATGGTTACCAGAGCGTGGGAAGGGTAGTTTGGGGTTGGGAAAAGGAGGGATAGTTAATGAGTATTAAAAAAGTAGCTATAGCTAGAATGACTGAGGCCTCCTATTTGATAGCACAACAGGGTGACTATAGTCAATCATAATTTAATTGTACATTTTAAAATAGCTGAAACAGTAACACAAAGGATAAATTCTTCAGAAGGATACCCCATTCTTCATGCTGTGATCATGTCACATTACATGCCTATATCGATGCATTTCATGTACCCTCTATATAGGTACAACTACTGTGTGCCCGTGGAAATAAAAAATAAGAAAAACATTTTAAGTCAAATAGAACAAGACTTATAATGAAGAAAAAATAATGTGATTTAAAATATTAGCCATAAGCAATTAGAAAATAACATTTTAAAATATCACTTATAGTAGCATCAAGTGCATTACATACTTTGAGAAATTTTATTTATTTTATTTTATTTCATTCTTTGAGACTGAGTCTCACTCTGTCACCCAGGCTGGAATGCAGTGGTGCTGTATCGGCTCACTGCAACCTCTGCCTCCCGAGTTCAAGCGATTCTCCTGCCTCAGCCCCCTGCATAGCTAGAATTACAGGTGCATGCCACCACACCCAGCTAATTTTTTGTATTTTTAGCAAAGATGTGGTTTCACCATGTTGGCCAGATTGGTCTTGGAACTGCTGACCTCAGGTGACCCGCCCACTTTGGCCTCCATGCCTGAAGTGCTGAGATTCAGGCGTGAGCCACTGTGCCCGACCACTTTGAGAAATTTTGATAATGTATGTGTCTGACCTGTAAATTGAAAATTATAAAACATTACTAAAAAAAATCAAAGAAGACCAAAACAAATGTTCACGGATCAAGACTCAATGTTGTTAAAATGTCAGTTTTACCCCAAACTAGCTTGTAGTCACTGCAGTCCCAAACAGAACCCCAAAAGGTTTTTTATAGAAAATGACAACCCAGTTCAAAAATTTATATAGAAAAGTAGAAGGTTTAAACTATGTAAAAAGTCTTTAAGGAGGTGGAAGTTGTAGTGAGTTGAGATTGTGCCAGTGCATTCCCGCCTGGGCAATAGAGCCAGACCCTGTCTCAAAAAAAAAAAGATTGAAAAGGCTGATACCAAATATCATCAAGGAGATGAAGCAATTAAATTTTATAAATTGCTGATGAGTATGTAAAATGTAACTACCACATTGGATAACGGCCAGTTCCTTCTAAAAGTAAACCATATGACCTACCAGCTCTATTCCTAGGTATTTACTGAAAAGAAATAAAAACATGCCCGCGAAAAGACATAAGTGAATTTCATAGCAACTTTATTTGCAAGTCAAAACCTTGTAACAATCCAAATGTCTATTAAAAGGTGAACTGTGGTATGTTAAGAGAGTGAAATACTAGTTAGCAATAAAAAGGAATGTACTGCTGAAATGTACAATATGCATAAATCTAAAAACAAAGGTTAAAAAAAGAAGACAAACATTAAAACCCTATATATATGCTTTGTTTTGTTTTTGAGACAGGGCCCAGGCTGGAGTTGAGTGCTCACCACAACCTCTGTATCCTGGGCTCAGGTGATCCTCTCACCTCAGCCAATCAAGTAGTTGAGACTACAGGCAGGCACCGGCATGCCCAGCTAATTTTTCCATTTTTAGTAGAGACAAGGTTTCTCCATGTTGCCCAGGCAGGTCTCAAACTCCTGGGCTCAAGTGATTGACCGCCTTGGCCTTCCAAAGTGCTGGGATTACAGGCATGAACCACCATGCCTGGCCAAAAAGCCTATATTCTTTATGACTGCACTGTACTAAGGTCGTGGAAAAATATATACAGATATAGAAATGGATTGAAATTTGAACATTTTATATCAAAGGCTATATATTTCAGCCACTCTTAGACACAAAGCTATAGTTCTAAGGAATTTTAAAGTAAAAAAAAAAAAAAAAATAGAATAAAATAAACTGACTGGATGTGGTGGCTCATGCCTGTAATCCCAGCACCTTGGGAGGCCAAGGCGGGAGGATTGCTTGTACCCAGGAGGCCAAGGCTGCAGTGGACTATGATCATGTCACTGCACTCCAGCCTGGGTGACAGTGAGACCCTGTCTCAAAAATGGCAATAATAAATAAACTAAATTGAAAAACACTGGTTCTTAAGGAATTATGAAAGGAACAATGAAAATAAACCAAAACGAACAGATGATTAAATATAAAAGTTAAAGTTAATAAAATAATACGAAGGTTAAATATATGCAAAAACTGTCTTTGAAAGGACCAGTAAAATAATCTTCTCAAAAGACTAATTAAAGAAAAATACACAAGATTAAGAATGAGGGAGGAGAATCACAGACATGGAAAAGATATAATACGTGCAACTCTTCAGCAATGATTTTTTTAAATATAGATGGAAGATTTCCCCAGCAGTATGTATTAACAGACTTGGCCAAAGAAGTAGAGCACTTGACAAGGCCAAACTCCACAAAAGAGACTGGAAAGGTGATTTCACTATTAATATTTTCAAAGGCACCAGGATCAAATGGTTTCATATAAGATCTTGCTAACCTTTAAAGATCAAATGATGCTGATGATGTTTCAACATTCAACATATCTCTGAATATGTAATCTCTGTTAGCTCTAGCCCAGGTACTGGGCACACAGTAATGAACAAGATAAAGTCCCTATCGTTATTATTTAAACTATTATGGCTCCTTGCAAACATTATAGGAAGTTCCACATTCAATTTATAAATCCAGCATAACTTCAAAACCAAAAACCTGACATGGTTCCAAAAAATGTTAACATCTCTAATATTTGAAATACATGCAAAAATTCTGAATAAAGTAGTAAAAAGAAGTATCCAACGCTGTCAAATAAAAAATGGTGTTTGGGCAGGCGCAGTGCCTCTTGACTGTAATCCTAGCACTTTGGAAGGTGGAGGTGTGCGGATTATGAGGTCAAGAGATTGAGAGCAGCCTGGCCAACATGGAGAAACCCTGTCCCTACTAAAAATACAAAAAATAGGTGGGCGTGGTGGCAGGTGCCTGTAATCCCAGCTACTCGGGAAGCTGAGGCAGGAGAATTGCTTGAACCTGAGAGGTGGAGGTTGCAGTGAGCCGAGATTGTGCCATTGCACTCCAACCTGGGCGACAGAGGAAAATTTCATCTCAAATAAAATAAATAAATAAAAATTAATTAAAAAAAAACTATACCATGGTACCATTTTTCACCCATCAGACTGGCAATAATCAAATGTATGCAAAACATGATGTTGGGAAAGAACATGAGGAAAGATGAATTCTCATATATTGCTACTGAGAGGGTATATTGGTGCAACTGCTGCAGAAAGCAGTTTACCAGGATCTATGAAAATTACAATGCATTTACCCCATGACTCAACAATTACACTTTTAGGAATGTGTCCTACCAATATGCTCAAAGTTGTACAAAGTTGCTCATTGTAGCATTGATTGATTATAAGGGCAAGAGATTTGAAACAAATGTTTAGTAGGTTACTGGTTAAATAAATTGTAGTTCCTCCATAATTTGGAATAATATCCAACTGAAAGATCAATGAAAATATGTAAAGATCTCTAAAATAACTTTAGATGAAGAGCAGAAGTTTTGGAAAAAATATGTTTAGCATGCTAGCATTTGTGTAGAAGGGATGAAAATAATATATCTTGGTTATGCACAAACATTTTATAGGGATCTAAACAAGAACTTACTAATAATAGTTAGCTCTGGGGTGCAGATGGATTTATGGGAATTGAGTGATGGTGTACAGGGTGCAAGAGACAGCTTTTGCTGTATTTTTAATATAATGTTTACCTATATGAATAAATAGTCAAGAAAAAAAAAAGACAGAAAACAGTTCTATCTCTATTGAACTAGCCTTGCATCAAGTAACAAATATTAACTTACAAGTAACATGTATAGGGTGATTTCATTTTTATAAAAAGCATGTGAGTGGGGGTGAGGTTGCTGTGTCTATGTATGGGTATAAAGAAAGATGGGCCAGGTTTGGTGGCTTATGCCTGTAATCCCAGCACTTTGGAAGGCCGAGGCGGGCAGATCACCTGAGGTCGGGAGTTCAAAACCAGCCTGATCAACCTGGTGAAACCTTGTCTCTACTAAAAATACAAAAATCAGCCAGGTGTGGTGATAGGTGCCTGTAATCCCAGCTAGTCAAGAGACTGAGGCAGGAGAATTGCTTGAATTCGGGAGGTGGAAGTTGCGGTGAACTGAGATTACACCACTGCACTCCAGCCTGGGCAACAAAAGCAAAAGTGCATCTCACAAAAAAGACAGGTGTCATGAGACATGTGAACATGACCTGCTTAAGGAGTGTGGAGGGATCGTATGAATTCTTTCTTCGTATGTCCTTCGGTGGACATCTTTCGCTATGTAAAGCACTGTTGCTTTTTATTTTTAAAAGCGGGATAATCAAAAATCTTTAAATAAATAAAAACATGCTTGTGGTTATGTTTTGCCACAACTAAAAATGAAATCTGTACAAAATGTAAAGAAATGCAAACATTTTGTTTTCTAGTCTATCATCGTGTGGGCATATGATCCAGAAAATGCAGATCCTGAAGAGTTGCTCGGGAGTGCAGAAAAACCTTCAATAGTAGGTAGAAACGTTAGTGTCGTCGTAGGTAAAAACTGTTGGTGGGAGTGCAAATTAATTCAACCACTGTGGAAGACAGTGTGGCGGTTCCTCAAGGATCTAGAACCAGAAATACCATTTGACCCAGAAATCCCATTACTGGGTATATACCCAAAGGATCATATGCTGCCTTTCTTTTGTAAGGACTATGAATAATTTATAATCAATGGACAAGATTTTAAGCTGCCCAGATCTAACTAAATACATTTTCATGATCCCTTTTAGTTCAGCCATTACAGTGGTTTTGAACTTATGCTTGATCTCTACAATCATAAACCTTTCTTTAGAACTTTGAACATTTCTTCATATTTTCTTTCTCTAAATTTATTTTTATTTATTTTTAAATTTTACTGTAAGTCCTTGGATACATGGACAGAACATGCAGGTTTGTTACATAGTTATACATGTGCCATGGTGGTTTGCTGCACCTGTCAACCCGTCATCTCGGTTTTAAGCCCCATATGCATTACTTATTTGTCTGAATGCCCTCTCTCCCCTTTTTTCCACCCCCTGACAGGCCCCAGTGTGTGATGTTCCCCTCCTTGTGTCCTGTGTTCTCATTGTTTAGCTCCCACTCATGAGTGAGAACATGTGGTGTTTGGTTTTCTGTTCCTGTGTTAGTTTGCTGAGAATGATGGTTCCCAGCTTCATCCACGTCCCTGAAAAGGACATGAACTCATGTCCTTTTTTTATGGCCACTTCCATGGTATATATATTCCACATTTTCTTCATCCAGTCTATCATTGATGGACATTTGGGTTGGTTCCAAGTCTTTACTTTTGTAAACAGTGCTGTAATAAACATACATGTGCATGTGTCTTTATAATAGCATGATTTATAATCCTTTGGGTATATAGCCAGTAATGGGATTTCTGGGTCAAATGGTATTTCTGGTTCTAGATCCTTGAGGAATTGCCACAC
This sequence comes from Saimiri boliviensis, assembly GCF_048565385.1. Lineage (NCBI taxonomy): Eukaryota > Metazoa > Chordata > Mammalia > Primates > Cebidae > Saimiri > Saimiri boliviensis. The sequence continues at coordinate 91,406,192 of NC_133462.1, forward strand.
TGTCTTCCACAGTGGTTGAACTAGTTTACCACTAACAGTGTAAGAGGGTTTCTGTTTCTCTGCATCCTCACCAGCATCTGTTGTTTCCGGACATTTTAATGATCGCCATTCTTGTAAGATATATTGCCGAGTCAAAATGAGGAAACTGAGGCCAGTATAGAAAAATGGAAAAATCCAATTTATTCAGCCCCCAGGCGAGGTTCTACGGTCCGGGATGGGGCCAGAGAAGTTGCGCTTAACTTCTCAGGGCAGGGGGTTTTATGAGGGTCAGAGGTGATTGATTGGATATTGGGGAAACAAAGCATAGGCAATTTCATTGGTTGTAGGAAGACAGGGCCCGGACGGGGAGAGCCACTATAGGTAGGGAGGTGAGACTTATTGAGAGGTAGGCTGGCTGAGGATGTATGGGGTGAGCTGCCATTGGGTAAGGCTTGGTGGGATTTTTTAAATTTTGGCAGGTTCAAATGCATAGTTTAGTGCTGAATATAGATCTGGGAGCAGAATGCAGAAGTGGGTGAGGGGAGCCTGCATGGAGAAACCAGATGCTGAGTAATGTGTCTGGACTGATAAGCTGTTATCAGACATGGAGGGGGGTGGGTGTTGTCCATCTGGCTCCCAGCGAGGCCTTACAATTCTTTTTTTTTTTTTTTTTTTTGAGATGGAGTTTCGCGCTTGTTACCCAGGCTGGAGTGCAATGGCGCAATCTCGGCTCACCGCAACCTCCACCTCCTGGGTTCAGGCAATTCTCCTGCCTCAGCCTCCTGAGTAGCTGGGATTATAGGCACGTGCCACCATGCCCAGCTAATTTTTTGTATTTTTAGTAGAGACGAGGTTTCACCATGTTGACCAGGTTGGTCTCGATCTCTCAACCTTGCGATCCACCCGCCAAAGTGCTGGGATTACAAGCTTGAGCCACCGCGCCCGGCCAAGGCCTTACAATTCTAACTGGTGCAAGATGGTATCTTGTTATGGTTTTGATTTGCATTTCTCTAACGATCAGTGATGATGAGCTTTTTTTCATGTTTGCTGGCAGCATAAATATCTTCTTTTGAGAAATGTCTGTTCATATCCTTCGCCCACTTTTTGATGGGGCTGTTTGTTTTTTTTCTTATAAATTTGTTTTCTTGTAGATTCTGGATATTAGCCCTTTGTCAGATGTGTAGATGGCAAAAATTTTCTCCCATTCTGTAGGTTGCCTGTTCACTCTGATGTTAGTTTATTTTGCTGAGCAGAAGCTCTTTAGTTTAATTAGATCCCATTTGTCAATTTTGGTTTTTGTTGCCATTGCTTTCACTGTTTTAGTCATGAAGCCTTTGCCCATGCCTATGTCCTGAATGGTATTGCTTAGGTTTTCTTCTAGGGTTTTTATGGTTTCAGGTTTTATGTTTAAGCCTTTAATCCATCTTGAGTTAATGTTTGTATAAGATGTAAGGAAGGGGATCAGTTTCTGTTTTCTGAATATGGCTAGCCAGTTTTTCCAGCATCATTTATTAAATAGGGAAGCCTTTCCCCCTTGCTTGTTTTTGTCAGGTTTGTCAAAGAGCAGATGGTTGTAGATATGCGGTGTTATTTCTGAGGCCTTTTTCTTCCTTTCTTTTTGAGACAGCATTTTGCTCTTGTTTCGCAAGCTGGAGTGCAATGGCGTGATCTCAGCTCACTGCAACCTCCACCTCCTGGGTTCAAGCTACTCTCTTGAGTAGCTGGGATTACAGGCACGTGCCACCACACCAGCTAATTGTTTGTATTTTTAGTAGAGACAGGGTTTCACTATGTTGGCCAGGCTGGTCTCAAAGTCCTGACCTCAGGTGATTCGCCCACCTCGGCCTCCCAAATTGCTGGGATTACAGGCATGAGCCACCGTACCCAACCAGTGAGGCCTCTTTTCTCTTCTATTGGTCTGTGTCTCTGTTTTGGTACCAGTACCATGCTGTTTTGGTTACTGTAGCCTTGTAGTATAGTTTGAAGTCAGGTAACATTATGCCTCCAGCTTTGTTCATTTTGCTTAGGATCATCTTGGCTGTTCAGGCTCTTTTTTGGTTCCATATAAAATTTAAAGAAGTTTTTTCTAGTTCTATGAAGAAAGTCAGTGGTAGCTTGATGGAGATAGCATAGAATCTATAAATTACTTTGGGCAGTATGGCCATTTTCATGATACTGTTTTTTCCTATCCATGAACATGGAATTTTTTTCCATTTGTTTGTATCCTCTTATTTCCTTGAGCAGTAGTCTGTAGTTCTCCTTGAAGAGGTCCTTCATGTTCCTTATAAGTTGTAGTTCTAGGTATTTTATTTTCTGTGTAGCAATTGTGAATGGGAGTTCACTCATGATTTGGCTCTCTGCTTGTCTATTATTGGTATATAGGGCCTATTTTCTATTAACCTTATTTTTCATGAAGAGGCTGACCATTAAGGTGCTTTAGAGATGTTCCTTCAGCATCCGTATCAAAAATCTGGCTAATCACTTTTTGAATGCTTTATCACTTGGAGACAAATGAATTTTCTAAAGGTGCAACACAGTGAATAAATAAATCCTTTCTTTTTGTTACAAATTTAGATTTTGTCTTGTTGCAATTAAAACATACTAAAGAAAAATGGAAAATGAGGAGTTAGCTGACTGTTAATTTCTAATAGGATTGTTTACATCTTAGTGAGTCAAGAGCTGTCTGATTTTTTAATAGTATGTTATCCTATCTCATGGTAATCACATTCACAAGGGACAGATTGATAAATCAAAAGGATAAGCAACCAATTGTTTCATTTTGTAATCAACTTTAGAAGCAATAGTTAGGTTTCATTGCCTCCAAGATGATTGCCATAACCAAATCAGGGTTTGTTTGTTTTTTCCAAAAGAGCAGTTTGAGGGGATTACAGTATTTTGAAACTGCAGTCTGATCAATCATCCACAATGATGAAACGAAGCAAAGTAATGACCACTTTTATCTTTATAAATGCTTTGTTTTACAATGTGTTTTTCTGATATAGCTAGACCAGATTTGGTGGGATGAATATTTATTTGTATGTGGGTATACATTCTTTCTGCTTTCAGTTTCAGTTTCCTGTATCCTTACAGTTTTTTTTAAAAACACCAGCTCAAACCAGACTTACATTTTTAACGTGTGTCTTATAAACACTATAAAGTTGAGTTGTTTTTTTTTTTATCTTGACTGGAATTTTGTGTCTTTAATTAGAGCGTTAAGTTCATTTTCATCTAATATAGGCACAATATATTCTTAAGATTTGCTTTCTATTTGTTCTGCCTGTTGTATATTCCTCTCTTCAGTTGCCTGTTAGCAGTTTCTCTGTCTTGGTGTTTTAAAGATACTGTTTCACCGGCTGCTTACCTCCACTGTTGCTGTTAGAAAACCATCTTTCTGCCTGTTATTCCTTTGAAAGCATCTTAGCCTGGGTTCACCAGAAATGTACTTGTAGTTTACTTTTGGAGGTGATACCAGGAAATAAGAGTGGAGGATGAGGAAAAGTGGTTAGGAAACAAGAGATACAATTTTTCCCACTAGAGCACAATCTCGCTGAGCCCCTCCAAGAAGCCATGTAGAACACGTCTTAAAATTGTCCAACAGAATAACAGAAAATGCCTCAGAGTTAGTCTCACAAAGGAAAAGAAAGGTTCCCAGCCGCCATTAGTCAGAGGTTCCCCCCGACTTGTTAACTCCCTGCACTTTTCAGTTGTGCATATCAAACTGCGGAATAGGTTTCCACGGGCAGCCGAGATGCAGGGATAGACAGGCCTTCACGGAGAAGGAATAAAGCTTGATGCTAGAGTTGATGTGAGACACTATTAGGTTACAAATGTGTGAAGCGTGTTGCCAGAATTGGCTAGAATAAAAAGTAGGGTACTGCAGGTTACAAGAGATGTTGAATCACTAAGTAATCCATCTTTTCTCCTCTGGCTGCTTTTGAGATTTTTCTTTGTCTTTTGTTCTACAGTTTTACTATGATGTATTTAAACGTGAATTTTAAAACGTATTTATTCTACTTGGAATTATTTGACTTTATATATCTGTGGGTTGGGGTTTCCACAATCTTCTGAAAATTATTAGCCATGTCTTTTCAAATATTTTCTGTGCCTCATCATTTTTCTCCCTTTCCTCTGAGATTCCAAATAAACATGTTCTCATTCTAACTCCTGGAATTCCATTTCAACATATGTTAGACCATATGATTCATCTACCATCACGTTTACCCTCTTATCAATACAAATTCTCTCTTTTTATCTCTCTGTGCCACGTTTGGCTCAGATATTTCTCCTTTAGGTCTCTAAAATAATTTCTATTTAACATTTTTTGTTTCTTTTGAGATGAGGTCTCACTCTGTCACTGAAGCTACAGTGCAGTGGTGCAATCATGGCTTAGTCTTCTGGATTCAAGCAGCCTCAATATCCTGGGTTCAAGTGATCCTCCGACCTCATCCTCCCAAGTAGCTGGGACTACAGACACACACCACCACACTTGACTATTTTTTATTTATTTATTTATTTTTTGTAGAGACCAGGTCTTGCCACAGGCTAGTCTCAAACCTCTGGGCTTAAGTGATCCACCAACCTCAGCCTCCTAAAGTGCTGGGATTACCGGTGGGAGCCATTGAACCTGGGAAATTATTTCTAATATGGTATTAAACCCACTCACTGAGTTCTACCTATCAGTTATTTTCAGACATTTTATTTGGTTATGTAACAAATTTTGTGTTTAACTTTTTAGTATTCTGTGACCTGGAGATATTTCATGCTTTTTTTTTTCTTTTTTCTTAAATTTTATTTTCAATTCTGTATGCTCACTTTTTATTTAACATAGTAACCATAGTAGAAAGTAAAACCAATTTGAGACAGTTAAATATTCCTCTATTCACTATGTTTAACAAATAAAAGAGCACAAAAATATCCAGCTATTTATCTACATTTGAAATACTGATGGTAATACCCAGTTCCTTTTATTTTATATTTATAGATTTTGAAAGAATTTTTTAAATATAAGGTTTATATGTCCCCACCTTGCATTCATTCACTTTTTTAAAAACCTTTTTCTTTTAGAACAGTTTTAGTTTTACAGAATTACTACAAAGATAGTACAGGGAGTTCCTAGCCATCCCACACCTAGTTTTCCCTGTTATAAATATCTTACTCTTGTGTATTTGTCATAGTTACTGAACCGGTACTGATACATTATTATTAACAGAAGCTCATATTTTCTTTATATTTCCTCAGCTAATGTTCATTTACTATTCCAAAATCCCACCAGGAATAGCATGACTAAACATTTAGTTGTCTTGTCTCTTTATATTCTTAATTGTGATCATTTCTAGACTTTCACAGCTTCTGGTGCCCTTGAAAATGTTGCTGCTCAGATATTTTGGAAAATGTCAGTCCACTGGGATTCCCCTGAGATTTTTCTCATAATTAGCCTGGAGTTAGGTGTTTCAGGCAGGAAGATCACAGAAGTGAAGTGACATTCTCATTGCATGTAGTCATCAAGGGTGCATACAATCAATATGACATGTCACTGCTGATGTTACTCTTCATCACGTGGCTTGAGATCGTGATCCTCTACTGTCAAGTTCCTCTTTATCCTCCCTGTCCAGGCTGTTCTCCTCGGAAGTAAGTCACTCTGTGCAGTTACACTTTACCTTCTTAAAGAAAGGAGTTCCTACATAAATCTTTTTGGAATTCTTCTATTATGGCAGACTTGTCTTATCCCTGATTTATTTATTCATATCAATATGGACTCATGGATATTTATTTTATGTTTTGAGTTCTAATCCAACACTAATTTGTTTATTGGGAGCTATTTTAGTCAGCCCCTGTGTCTCTTTAACATGCTCTCATCATTGTGGGGTTTTATTGTTTGGTGGTTTTGTTGTTTTCTTTGTTATTAACACTGTCTTACTGGCACTATAAGATGCTCCAAACTAATCTTGTATATTTCCTGCATCGTAGCACCTGCAACATCTTATGTTCCCAGTCCTGGAATCAGGCATTTCTTCTAGGAGCTCTGGGCCCTTTTGGTTCTTCTATTAGAAAATGGTATTAGAAATCAAGATCCGGGTACCAGCTGTGCTGATTGCTGTTCCGTTGTTTTCCTCTCTCAGCTGTCAGAGCAAGGAAACGTGTGTGTACTAATCCAAGCATATCTCTACGTTTTTCTGTATTTAACTACATGTATTTATATGAAGCTAAATGTGAGTTTACACAGATGGCTTCAACCCTAATCTATGATCACATTAATTATTCTGGACTCTTCCTTGCTTATCTATAATCTCTTACCTTAAGAATAAGACTAGATCTCCACTGTCTACCATCCACTTGCTTAACATGTATGTTTTCAGCATACATGCTATTATTAGTCAGCTCAGGCGATCATAACAAAATAACCGTAGACCAGGTGACTTAAAAAACAGAAATTTATTTCTTCACACTTCTAGAGGCTAAATGTTTAAGATCAGTGTTTCCTACTGGCATTTAGCATTGAAGGGGTGTTGAATTTTATCAAAGGCCTTGTCTGCATCTATTGAGATAATCATGTGAGTTTTGTCATTGGTTCTGTTTATGTGATGGATTACATTTATTGATTTTCCTATGTTGAACCAGCCTTGCATCCCAATTATAGAAGCCAACTTGATTGTGGTGGATCAGCTTTTTGATGTGCTGCTGGACTCAGTTTGCCGTATTTTTTAAAATTATTATTGCATTTTAGGTTCTGGGGTTCATATGAAGAACATGCAGGATTGTTGCATAGGTACATACGTGGCAATGTGGTTTGCCGCCTCCATCCCCATCACATGTATCTGGCATTTCTCCCCATGTTATCCCTCCCAAACTCCCTACCCCACCGCTGTCCCTCCCCTAGCCTCCACCAACAGACCCCAGTGTCTGATGCTCCCCTCCCTGTGTCCATGTGTTCTCACTGTTTAACACTTGCCTGTGAGTGAGAACATGTGGTGTTTGGTTTTCCGTTCTTGTGTCAGTTTGCTGAGAATAATGGTTTCCAGGTTCATCCATGTCCCTACAAAGGACATGAACTCAGCCTTTTTTATGGCAGCATAGTAGTCCATGGTGTATATGTGCCACATTTTCCCTGTCCAGTCTATCATCGATGGGCATTTGAGTTGGTTCCAGGTCTTTACTATTGTAAACAGTGCCACAATGAACATACGTGTGCATGTGTCTTTATAATAGAATGATTTATAATCCTTTGGATATGTACCCAGTAATGGGATTGCTGGGTCAAATGGAATTTCTATTTCTAGGTCCTTGAGGAATCACCACACTGTCTTCCACAATGGTTGAACTAATTTACACTCCCACCAACAGTGGAAAAGGGTTCCTATTTCTCCACATCCTCTCCAGCATCTGTTGTCTCCAGATTTTTTAATGATCGCCATTTAACTGGTGTGAGATGGTATCTCAATGTGGTTTTGATTTGCATTTCTCCAATGACCAGTGATGATGAGCATTTTTTCATGTTTTTTTTGGCCTCATATATGTCTTATTTTGAAAAGTATCTGTTCATATGCTTTGCCTACTTTTGAATGGGTTTTTTTTTTCTTGTAAATCTGTTTTAGTTCTCTATAGATTCTGGATATTAGCCCTTCGTCAGATGGGTAGATTGCAAAATTTTTGTCCCATTTTGTTGGTTTCCGGTTCACTCTAATGATTGTTTCTTTTGCCGTGCAGATGCTCTGGAGTTTAATTAGATCCCATTTGCCTATTTTGGCTTCTGTTGCCAATGCTTTTGGTGTTTTCGTCATGAAGTCCTTGCCTATACCTATGTCCTGAATGGTTTTGTCTAGATTTTCTTCTAGGGTTTTTATGGTGTTAGGTTATTATGTTTCAGTCTTTAATCCATCTGGAGTTAATTTTAGTGTAAGGTATCAGGAAGGAGTCCAGTTTCTGCTTTCTGCACATGGCTAGCCAGTTTTCTCAACACCATTTATTAAGCAGGGAATCTTTTCCCCATTGCTTGTTTTTGTCAGGTTTGTCAAAAATCAGATGGTTGTAGATGTGTGGTGTTGCCTCCTCAGAGGCAAAATGTTTTGTAAATGTCTGTTAGGATCATTTGGTCTGAAGTGCAGTTTGAATCCAATGTTTCTTTGTTGATTTTCTGTCTAGAGTTCTGTCCAGTGCTGAGAGTGGGGTGTAGAACTGTCCAACTATTATTTTTATTGAGGTCTATTTCTCCCTTTAGATATAATAATATTTACTTTCCATATCTGGGTGCTCCAGTGTTTAATGCTTATAACATTTCTAGATAATGTTATATCCTCTTGCTCAACTGATTTCTTTATTATTATAAAATGAATTTCTTTGTCTTTTTTAATGGCTTTTTATTTAAAGTCTGTTTTACCTACCATAAGAATAGCTACTCCTGCTCACTTTGACTTCATTTGCGTGGAATATCTTCTCATATGCCTTCTCTGTGAATCTGCCTGTATCTTCACACGTGAAGTGAGTTTCTTATAGGCAATATAGAGTTAAACTGTGTCTTTCTTTAATCCACTCAGCCAGTCAATTACATTTAAGTGGAAAACTTAATTCATTTACATTACATTCAAGGTTATTATTTATAGGTGAGGACTATTCCTGTCATTCTGTTAATTTTTTTCTGGTTCTTTTGCATATCCTTTGTTCCTTCATTCGCTCCTATTATTTATCTTACTGTTTGCAGTTTGGTGGTTTTCTGTAGTGGTAACATTTGACTCCTTTCTCTTCCTTCTTTGTGTTATTGATATACCATTGAGTTTTATGCTTTAGTGTGTTTTCATTTAGGTAGACATCACTTCCAGATGTAGGACTTCCTTAAGCACTTCTTGTAGGGCTGATCTATTGGTGATGAATTCCCCCAGTTTTTGCTTATCTGGGAATGACTTTATTTCTATAGTTTTGAAAGATAGCTTTGTTAAGTATTACATTCCACGCTGACAGTTTTTTTTTTTTTTTTCTTTCAGAACATCAACTATATCATCTCATTCTCTCCTGGCCTATTAGGTTTCTGCTGAGAAATCCACTGTTAGTATGAGGAAGATTCCCTTATATGTGACTTGATGCTTTTCTCTTGCTGTTTTTAGAATTTTGGTTTTGCCTTCATTTTTTGACAGTTTGAAATTCATGTGCCTTGGAGAAAACCTTTTTGGGTTGAATCTGTTTGGAGATCGTTGAGCTTCCTGTATCTGGATATCTATACATCTTGCAAGACTTGGGAATTTTTCAGCGATTACTTTGTTAAATAGATTGTCTATGTCTTTGCCCATCTCTTCTCCTCTGGAACCCTAAAAATTCAAATATCTGGTTGCTTCATGGTATCCTGTATGTCATGTAGGCATGTGGGCTTTCTTCATTCTTTCTTATTCTTTTTGTTTGTTTGACTGGGTTATTGGAAAAAAAAAAAAAAACCTGTCTTTGAGTTCAGAAATTCTTTCTTCTGCTCGATCTAGTCCATTGTTGGAAGAGTTCTATTTGATCTTTTTTTTAAAAAAAAAAATCTATCTGTTTGTTAAATGTCTTATTCAGATGTTGAATTGTTCTCCTAATTTCTTTTTATTGTTTATTTGTGTTCTCTTGTATCCCATTAAGTTTCTTTTTTCTCCTCCTTCTCTGAGTTTCTTTAATATCATTATTTTCAAGTCTTTTGCAGACATTTCTTAGATTTTTGTTGTTGTCGTTGGGATCTGCTGCTGAGAATTATTGTGTTCCTTTGGAGGAGTCATGTTTCCTTGCTTTTTTTTTTTTTTTTTTTTTTTTTTTTTTTTTCTGAGATGGAGTCTCACTCTGTCGCTCAGTTTGGAGTGCAGTGGCATGATCTTAGCTCACTGCAATCTCCGCCCCCCTGGGTCAAGCAATTCTCTGCCTCAGCCTCCTGAGTAGCTGGGATTACAGGTACCTACCACCGTGCTCAGCTAATTTTTTGTATTTTTAGTAGAGACAGGGTTTTACCATGTTGGTCAGGCTGGTCTTGAACTCATGACCTTGTGATCCACCCACCTTGGCCTCCCAAAGTGCTAGGATTACAGGTGTGAGCCATTGTACCTGGCCGTTTCCTCACTTTTTCATGTTTCCTGTGTCTTTACATTGATGTCTGTGCATCTGGTATAAAACTTGCTTCTTTCAGTTGTATAGATTGGCTTTCATAGTGGAAGACATTTTCCTTTGGGTATATCTTCAGGGCTGGCTAGGTAGTTGCTTTGGCTTTAATTCTGGATGGGCACAGTAGTGTAGTCTCTGCATGATTTCTTCAGCTATAATCAGCATCAGTGATGTCTCAGAGTTTTTCAGTGGCTTAGACTGCAGTTGTTATTGAAGGCTATGGTGGGGCTTTGTTGCAGACAGGAGAACCAGGCAGGCTGGTCCCTGGACACCAGTGGTGGGGACAGCTGGCTAAACATGCAGCTGGCCCCCTGGCAGCCAAGTAGTAGTAGGTCTGAGTGGACCAGTTCTTGGGGCTCCAGGTGGCTTGCTTGGGTACTGGCAGTGGCAGGAGTGCGCCAGATGGGTGTCAGGTCCTCAGGCCTGACATAGACACCAGCAATTGCAGTGGTGGACTGAACTGGCCAATCCCCAGGCCCCCAGGTAGCACCCATGTGTGGGTGCCAGTGCCAGTGGCAGGTTGGGCAGGCCAGTACCAAGGTCTTCAGTAAATCCACATGGGTGGGAGTGATGGGCAGGACAAGTCTATTCTCAGGCCCCTGAAAGG